>NC_058415.1:39667066-40041325 GCF_002201575.2 Neomonachus schauinslandi | reverse complement strand
TTTTATTTATTTAATTTAAAATAAATATGTATTTTTTTTTTTTGTTTTTTTTTTTTTTTTTTTTTTTTTTGTGTTTGTGGGGGGGGGGGGGGGGGGGGGGGGGGGGGGGGGCGGCTGGCAGTTGTTTTAAACTATTTCCCCCCTGGGGGAATGTTCACAAGGTTAAGGAATTTAAATGCTTCTCAGCATTAATTGTGTTGATAATCCAGCATCCCAGAGGTTCGAGGAAGAAGGGTGAATGAAATACACTGACTCTGATTTTACTCAGGAGCCTTAGTTTCTCTCTGTTCTATAAAAACCAGTCTAGACTCAAAGACACATCTCTCTTGACTTTTTGTTCCCTCGTTGGCTTCCTCAGTGGTAGAGCCAATGTAGTTAGTTGGGTTTGAATGTGGTTAGGGGGGCTAATGGGTCAGATGCAGTGGGACCGTGGTTGGAAAAGAGTGAGCAAGCAGCCCCTGAGGATTTCAAAAATGTCTATGACTTCTTGAAGTCAGCCTCAGTTCCTCCATTGAAAGAATTTACAATGGAGCTCAGCTGTTGAGTTAAAGAGGTTAAGTTCCGGGGCCATGCATGCTGGTGTGCGTGCGTGCGTGCGTGCGTGCATGCGCGCATGTGCGCGCACTCGAGATCTGAAGAGGAAAAGTGAAGCTGGAAAAGAAGAGAGAGCTAGGGCTTAGATCTTGCAGGAATTACTTAAGAAGAATAATTCCTAGGTAGATTGGAGAGCAAATACAGTGCAGTTTAAAATATTCTGTCATCCTTTGAATTTGGGATTGCTTTTGGAGTTGAGCACATCTCCCTTCTTCCTGCCGTTTTAGATTTTTTGCGGCATCGAAAATTAAGTGCATGAATCTGACATTTAGAGTCTACTCTTGGTTCTACCTTCTCTCAGCTTTGTGACCTTGGTCAAGCCACTTAAGCTCCATGTGCTTTGGTTTTCTGTTTCGTAAAATGAGGATCAAAACGTTTACTTCACAGGATTGTTTTGGGATTAAATGAAATAATTCATGTAAGCAAAAGCAGTAGTATTAACAACAGCCATTATTACTCTATGTAAAGGAACATAGCATAATAGATGCTTGCAGAGAAACTAGGCTGATGTTGGAGAGAAGAGGTGATTGGGTGTTGAAGCAAAAGGTCATAATTAGTTTTTACATTATCAGGTGATAAGACATTCCCAAGAGAAAATGAAAGTCTCTGATCACAGTAATGTTTATAGATATTTGTTAGTAAAACCTCTGAATGTAGGTGTATGAAGTTAGCTAGTTGTATATAGTTTTAAAATCTATTTAAGTTAGGAATACTGTACAGTTTTAGCAATCCTTTATATCAGATTTACCAGAGAAGTAACTTCTTGACCAAACTAGGAATATTTCAAAGAAAGGAGTAAAATAATTTTATTAGCAGCTCTCTGAATAAATAACTCAATTTTGGTATCAAATGAAGGGTGTCCTAGCAAGACTTGTAATTCACTGCATTCCAGTAAAAGCATAAGACTTCTATTTACCAAAAAATTAAATTGCCAACATTTGGGAGAACTACACTTAAGTTTTAAATTTAGTTGGACAGAAGTGATGATATGTGGCTAGACTGGATTGTTCTTGACGAAGAGCATGCTGCTGGTTTTTAGACTCTAAGTCTGAAAGTGCATTATTCAAAAATGACCCCTAGTTGGGTCAAAACTCAAAATGTTTAATTAGTTGCATGAATTGTTTTGACTTTATTACCATTTAGCTCCTTCTCCTTTAAGTCAATCTTCCCCATTTATCCTTTTTATGGTGTTAAGCAAATTAATTAAATGATCTCTAGAGGGGAAAAAGTTCTTATTTCTTACTTAAAGTGATTTCACTTTTACTAAGAACAACTGGGAGCCAAATGGGAGGGGGTTAAAACATTCCCTTCTTTTCAAGCTAGATTTGGGATTAGTGTTTGACTTTAGTGGCTCTGGATGGCTGCATCCTTGTGGTCGTGAAGCCACTTTTGTGGGCCATATATGTGGGGAGCTTGTCATGGCACTTGTCCATGGCCAATGGGTTGCTCCCCTCACTTTCTCTGCACAGCAGGTTTGGAAAGTGAATGGATTCACCCATATCCATGGTTTCTACTAGAGAAGTGCCTTAAATTACATGTCACATTGGTGTCGTACAAAAAAATAAAATCATATTCTTACATGAAGCATTTTATAATAATACCTGGAGGTTCTAGCCAGGAGTTAATAGGAAAAGCTGTCTCACTGTTTGTTCATCAGTTAAAGGATAACTGGGATGTGCAGCAAACAGTATCAGAACATTGATTAGCTTGTTTAGATTCTGGCACATACTTTTATTTTTTTTTATTTTTATTTTTTAAAGATTTTATTTATTTATTCATGACAGAGAGAGAGAGAGAGAGAGAGGCAGAGGGAGAAGCAGGCTCCCGAGGAGCAGGGAGCCCAATGCGGGACTCGATCCCAGGACCCTGAGATCATGACCTGAGCCGAAGGCAGACGCTTAACCATCTGAGCCACCCAGGTGCCCTGGCACATACTTTTAAATAATCTGTGTCATGGGTTTTCTTTTTGAGAACATACCTTGTATTTAGTTGCTCTTCTTCTGTTCGTGGGATACACAAAAATAAAACAGCATGTATTTTAGTACATGAAGGAAATTATATTCAAAATTTTTTAACATATGTAAAATGGGTTGTTGTTGATGGCAGAAGGATTTGCCATTTTATCTTTCTAATACCTTGGAAAAGCTTTATTTGCACTTATGACTTAAAGTTGGTATCGACCTAAAATAGCAATGCATATATGGTTCATGGTTCTTAAATACTGGTTGCCTTTCATAGCCTCTTGGAGATGCTAACGTATTTCTTTAAATTTCCTGATGGTAAAGTATTAATATTTTTGGATAAGACTTAGAGTTATCATGTAACAATATCTGTTCTATTTACAGTCTCCAAATAAGGGAAAAGCTGCTTATAGTAATATGAGGATCACTGGTCTTACAATAATTAAATAGACTTGTTATACTACATTAATCCCTTTTGGAACATTTGGAATGACTTCTTAGTACTAACAAACATAGCATTAGGGCCTAAAATTAATCTGCTTTTGGTATCCAACATTTTATAATATAAAACATGTGTATAGAGAAACATATTTCGGGTTTAAGATGAGTTCATGGGAAGACAAAATGAAATTATATTGGAGTATGATTCCAAGTACTGATAAAATACGGAATTCATTTACAATCAGCGTAGGTAGACAAATTGTTTTTGCTAAGTTTTTGTGTTTTGGTGAATATGATGTTTGGGCTCTCAGAATTACTTTCCCCCTGAGATCCAAGTTTTGTACATGATCCACCAGATATACGTGGCATGAAATGGGAACATTTCCATCCAGTATCCAGGAGGCTGTGTTAACAGCTTGTGAGCTGGTGTTTCTTGGTTACCTGCATTGATATGATTATTTATCAATCCCAGAGAAAATGAAGTGGACTCAATTTTAAAGTCTGGCCCAGTCTTATTCTGTGTTTTGTAGAAATGGTTTAAGTTAGTGGCAGACTCTGCATTCCCACAGCATTATTCCAGATTTGCTGAAGGGACTTCTGAGATAGGGTTATGTGGACATCTTCTGTTGTGGAAGCCCCATGAGGCATAATTCCCTCTGCAGTGTGGGCTACTGTTGAGTTTTTCACACCTGGGATGTGAAGTCAGCCTTCGGTGTTCCGGTTCCAGGGGAGATATTTGGGGAAGGATCAAGGGTTAGTTCACTTCTCGGACAGATTGTGTGCATCTGCACAGAGAAGTATGGAAGTGCTGAGAGTATCGAGTGGTTTGCAGCCATTTTAGACCATGTGCCTGGGACCAGCTAACACATTGTCAGGGAAAAACATGATGTAGCAACAATATTGGATCATGCAAATGAGACTACTGAATAGTAATAGTTATGGGCAATATTTTGGAAAACACTGATTAGTGACAGTTTTATTACAGCAAATGTATGTATCAAGTCCCCAGATTTCATTGTAATGCACTGAAAACAGATGTCAAAGTGTCCCAAACAGAATTTCATGGTTAATCTACATATTGCATGGAAAGTACAAACAAACCATTTAGAATTCTGTTATTTAATCCTTTTAGAAGGAATGAAAATATACAATTTAGATTTACTCCATTCTTTCTTTTAATTTCAGTTTTTGTTTTCTAGGGGCTGATGATAAGTTATTTTTTGTTGTTGTTTTTGCTATTTTCTTAAGATGCATATGGGAGAAGACATTTCTGCATAAGGACATGGTTTTACTTAATGTACTTTGAACTGTAAGTTTCTGAACATAAGGTCTTTGCATTAAAAAAAAAAAAGAAAAGAAAAATTAGGTTCTAAATTATTTAGTGACCTGGTATGGAATTACTTCCTTCTATTCCTTTGTTTACTGATGTAGAGTTCCATTCTATGCCACATAGTGATGGAAGCAGCATGCTGAAGAGGAAAAGGCAAATGGTAGCCCTACTGCATGCAAGTCCCCTGGAGACTTTGAGCCTCTCAGGGCCTCTGTTTCTCTCTCTGTCAAGGGAAGGTGTTGGCTAGAGGACTTCCACTGTCCCTCTTAGCTCGGGCATCTTAGGAATTTGGCTTCTGGTTACCTTGGCAAGAGGGACTATCCCCTCCATGTTAAGCAATATTTAATAAAGTTTAGCATACTCTTGTTAAATTTGGGAATTTTAATACATTTTATTTATTAAAAAGAAGTAGAAATTGTGTAACTTGCCAGTTGGGTAACACTTTCATGTTGCTCAATTCAAAGTCCAATAGTCAGATCATTTTGTTCGATCCAGATAAAAAGCTTGCTTTTTTAAAGAAAGAGGTCTTTAACTCATAGAAGCTTAGAGCTGCGAGAATCTCTAGAGACCTTCTCACTTTCCAGCTGTGGGTACTGAGTCTAAGAGAGCCCCAAAGCCACTTCGGTGGTTTGTGTCAGTTTTACTGCTACAAAGACATAAATAAGCATAAATAATAAATAGAGTATTATTTTGTGGACATAGCAGCCTTTTTTTTTTTAAGGAACATAGAAGGAAATCATGATTATAAATCTTAATATTATCATTTTGTAACTTACTGAAATCAGTTGATTCAAGAGTCCAGTTTTTTCTCTCATACCTTTTCATAAGATATATTCTAGTGAAGTCGTTCTGCAGCTATGGTCTTCATGAGAATGACGGGCCTTTCATTTTTTCAGTTCATGGAAAATACTTCTTGGGTTATGGCCAACTAATAAGGATTGGATACTAGCTGGAAAACAGAGAGGATCCGTTAAAAATGCATTGCCAGATTTCTAGTCATATTGTAGGTCATGTTTGAGATTGCTTGTAAGAAAAACTGGTTTTTGGAAGTTAGATATTGGAAGAAAAAGTGGGAGCTGGTAATAAGTTGGCTTAAGCTCTGCTTCCTGGATGTCTACAATTTTCAGATTAGCTTGATAATTGCTGTACCTCCATTTTCCTTTGTGTGGTATATGTCTCTCATCGTAGTTGAAAAAATTGCTTTTTTTTTTCAAGTTTCAAATATCCATGTACCTTCTTTTATTGAGGAGATGTTTCTGAGGATTTTTCCTTAGTTTAATTTTTAGAAACCAAAACATTAAATTCACAAGGGCAATTCAATTTCAAAAGGAAACTTTCAGTGAATCTTTTTGCTAAGGTAAGAATTCTTTTTATAACATAAAAGATTTATCTGTAAATTAAATTGTTTTATGAGTGTCCTATAATGTGCTTATGTATATCAGGTCACCCCTGAAGATAGCAGAGATTAATAAATTAAAGCAAAGACACTAACAGTATTAGAAAAAGTTTAATATCAGCTACTTTCAGGAACCAGTTTCTAGTTTGATATTTTATGGAGAAAGCTTGAAAGCATGTTTTAAAGGCACAGTTATAGATGGAAAAATAGATGAATAAAAGATGGGTATTGTGCAAGAGCATCACACCGAAATCAGTGGAAACATTATGGGAGCACACTATTAAATAGATCATATGTATTTGTTAAATGAATTAATATAGATTATTTAAATTGAATACAGAACGTAATGTGTTACTGAAGTGATTCAAAGGAAGTTCCTCAAACTGGGAAAATCGACTTTTTACTGAGACTCGTTTTGTTTTCTTTTGTATCTCCACTGGTGATTGGCCACTGTAGAAGTGCTGTCTTCCCCACCTCATATGTACATAAATGTCGAGAATGAGTAGAATAACAACAGAAGCATAGTGTCACTGTTAGCAATAGAGCCTGTCCTGGAACCAAGTTGCAGGTTGAAATGTTTGTCTTACTACTATTCACTATGGGACTGGGCAAATTAGTTATGTTTTCTAAGATTTGGCTTCCTGAGCTCCTGAGGGGGCACATTCTTTACTTGGCACTTGTGAGGGTGCTCTGGGAAGGTGCTTGTGAGGTGCTAGGCACCGTGCCTGTCATATTGTGGCTAGATGCTTGCAGTCAGTTGCTGTGATTTACTCTGCAGCCAGTATGGGGCCTGCACACAGTAGGTCCTGAGTACTTATTTGTTCAACGAGTGAATGCTCACCACCTCTGCTGAGGATTCGGGAAGACTTGGTCTCCCTTTTGTGGGGCAGAGCATTCAGTCAGGGACAATACTGTGCCAAAAGTGGGAAGAAAAAATACTAAAATGTGGCAAAAATTAAAATATTGTACTTGCTCTGTAATGTCTCAAAATTGACCCCTAAAGGGGCGCCTGGGTGGCTCAGTTGTTAAGCGTCTGCCTTCGGCTCAGGTCATGATCCCAGGGTCCAGGGATCGAGCCCCTCATCAGGCTCCTGCTTGGCGGGAAGCCTGCTTCTCCCTCTCCCAGTCCCCCTGCTTGTGTTCCCTCTCTCGCTGTGTCTCTCTCTGTCAAATAAATAAATAAAATCTTAAAAAAAAAAAAATTGACCTCTAAAGAAGTGAACGGTATAGGGCGCCTGGGTGGCTCAGTTGGTTAAGCGACTGCCTTCAGCTCGGGTCATGATCCTGGAGTCCTGGGATCGAGTCCCGCATCGGGCTCCCTGCTCGGCGGGAAGTCTGCTTCTCCCTCTGACGCTCCCCCATCTCATGCTCTCTCTGTCTCTATCTCATTCTCTCTCTCAAATAAATAAATAAAATCTTTAAAAAAAAAAAAAAGAAGTGAACGGTATAGAACTCTGCCAGGTCATAATGCTCATTTCATTATGTGCAGGTGACTTAAGGAAATAGCATCTCCTAAGAGCAGGCAGACATGCTAGATTCCTGTATAAATGTCTTCTTAGAACCCAGTATGGTTTACTACTGCCCATTTCTCATAAGGCCTTTCATTTGGGTTATAAGGAAATCCCAGACATAAACATAATCGGATACAAAAGGGAACATACCCATAACTGCTGCCTAGCAGGGAACACTCGAGGCAAAATGGTGCTTATGCAGGAAACCAACACTTTAAAATCCCAAACCTTTTCATGGGCTTGAATGGTGATATATAATTTTTCTCCTTTATGTCTCCAATAGCACTGAATTATTGTCCCACAAAAAGTTTGGAAGTGGTGTCTCTGTATTTTCTGTAAGATTTTCCTCTGAAGAATAATTTTGATTGTTTTGTCTTATTCATTAAAAATGTTACATAATTTAAAAATCATTTCATTGACAATATATTTTAAGTGCTGGAGGAATTTTGGTGCTGGCGACCTTTCTTCAGTAGTCACTGGTTAATAATCTTTATCTTGTCGTTATTCATTTTATCAGTTATTAAGTTTTTCCAAAGTGTGTGTGCATAAACACAAATGCATGGTGTATTATTTCTTTTTATTTTGGTGTGTGATTATTACGATTCTACACACATCATACAGTCAGGGAAGTAGACATATATGAATTTATTGAAATTTGTCTTTCAAAGAAAATACAAAACACCTGGTAGAACAAAAGGTGGAAAATGGTTGCAAAATGTGTTTATTGAGTAGGAGCTCTGTGCTGAGCACTTTCAATATTTTAAGGAGTTAGGAAAAAATAGTGCAACTAGAGATGACCTCTCCCAAATAGTTTACAAGTAGAAAAGAAAGGATAATGGTCCCTTGCAGTGTTTATGAGAAAGAAAAATGCCAGATACTGGAATAAGCATGCAACTAACTAATGGTCTAACCAACTACTATATTTAGATAGATTTGCTGAGCTCTCTGGGAGGAGACCCTGTGGGACTGTAAAGGAAAGGTCACAGAGAGGAGGTGATTCTTCAGCAGGGTTTTCTCAGGGGTTATATCACAAAGATAAAACAATGAAACAGATAACCAAGGATCTACTTCTTTGAATTTTGCTTGGCGATGGTAGATGCTGTACTGAGGTTGATATATTTTGGGGGTTTTGGGGCAACAAATTTGGCATTTTGTTTAAAAAATTTGTTAGTAAAAGAAAAATCTGATAGCTTTAACCAAGATGCTGATATGCTCCATACTAAATGGTTTTAATTGGTTCATCTCTCTTTTTTTATTTAGCAGGGTTAATAAATTGAATCCTAATATTTAAATTATTTTTATGTATAGCTTAGCTCTTAGATTTCAATGTAATCCTATGTACAGTTTAAAAATGTTTTCTCTAATATCTTTTTAAATTAATTCTCGTGTTTTTATTGTTTGTAATTATAATCTTGGATGGAAAATGGGAATATATGTGGGATTGATACATATATCTAATGATTCATTTTAGATGTTTTAGAATTGAGAAGATAATTCTATGGGCAGGTAAAAAAATCTAGAAAGCAGAATATTCTGCAAAAAATATTTTATTTAAAAATTATTCTGAAGTTCATTGAATTTAATTTTGTTTCCAGTTTACATCACTATTATTATTATTATTTTAAAAATCAAGTGTGGCTCCCCAACTCAGTAGAAAGAAAAAAGAATTGCTTCAGTGAGATAAGATGTGTTTTATTGTTGAGCTTAAGTATCTGTTCTGATGCAAATTTATACTTTTGTTACTAAAAGCAATGGATTGATAAAGTGACATACCCAACAATAAAGTAACCCCCAGCTTTATATGTTGAATTTTCCTAATATATTTTATTCTCTGTAAATGATATCTATTCCAGAGTATAGTGTTTCCTCATAGATAATTAGAGAAAAAATATACAAGGAAAACTGTGGTAATTCTTTGACTGTTGCTATATTTAGCTCTTTTAAAGTAGCTTTCAAACTTTAAAGGTTATCAGGCTTAACTCCTAAAGATAGAATTG
The DNA here is from genome assembly GCF_002201575.2 of Neomonachus schauinslandi. NCBI lineage: Eukaryota > Metazoa > Chordata > Mammalia > Carnivora > Phocidae > Neomonachus > Neomonachus schauinslandi. The sequence continues at coordinate 40,032,095 of NC_058415.1, read as the reverse complement.
AATCCAATGTGTGAGATTCTGTTTCTCTGTTTCCCCTACACCCTCAGACAGATACAAAGTGAATGTAAGTTCTTAGAGGGCAGTGATCAGGTTTTCTCTTTTTTTAGATTTTTTTTTTTTAAATTTATTCATTTGAGACCCAGAGATACAGAGAGAGAGAGTGCATGAACAGGGGGAGAGGCAGAGGGAGAGGGAGAAGCAGGCTCCTTGCTGAGCCAGGAGCTGGATGTGGGGCTCGATCCCATGACCCTGGGATCACGACCTGAGCCGAAGGCAGACGCTTAACCATCTGAGCCACCCAGGCTCCCCAGGTTTTCTCTTTTTTTATACTCCTCCTTATTTTGCATAAGGGGATATACGATGTTGATTGTTTAGCTGAGTGTTGATTCTGATGCGCAGATGTGGCAAGATTATGACCAAAGAAATGTAAAGAGAAATCTGTCTCCGTGTGCCATTTCATGATGGCATTTCAAAGCCATTCTATCTACACATAGGTTGCTTAGTCATTTGACAAATATTCACTGAATACTTACAATGTATCAGGCACTGTGTGCCAGGTACTGAAATTACAATATAGAGAAGACAGTCATTTTACTAACTTTACAGTAGGGAAAGATATTTTAAGAAGTATCTGATGTTTATGGTTCTTTTTTTCTTCACTGAAAAGCATTGCCATTAGATGCTCAATAACTACTTTGTGCAAAGAGTAATGGCAGTGACTATACAAACACCATCTGAGGGAAATGACTTAATGAAAACTTGTGACAATTTCTAAGGAAATAGTGGGACCACGAGAACGGATTATTCTGATGAACGAATATAATGTTTTTCATCTGTGTGACAAAAAACATTTTTGTAGGGTACATATGTTAACACCATGCTCTGTGACATCTTGTATCTAGCGTGTAGCTTTTCTTGCAGGGAATTGGAAGTGTGTCAGGACGCCTTTCTGAACTCTGTCCTAGCTCCTAACTGGAACCATTGCCCTGGCTCTGAGTGGCATTAGCACCATGCTGCTCAGAAGTGAGCAAGTAGAGAACTCTAGTGAAGCTTGAAGGAGTAATGAGTACACGTTGGTCTTTGTGATGCTGATTACAACGGGTGGAACAAGCAGAAGACTCTTCTGTGGCATTGGGGGGGTACACACCCAATAATTTCTCCAACTCCTCAGACGTCAGCAGATCCATTGCTGGTTTTGCAATTAACATGTCAGTCTGAGGGGTGACAATCACTGGAGGAAGTGAACTAGGAATGCAGGGAGTTGGAACTTGCTGGAAGGAGGCATGAAAACAGTGTCATCAAGTTGGAATCAGGAGTACTGAGTCTGAAACGCAGTTTTGATCACTTTTAGCTGTATGACTTTCAGCAAGTGTTTAAAGTCTCCATGGCTCTATTTCTTCTGCTGAAAAATGGACATACTCTCAACCTTAAGAGGTTTTTGTCGGGCTGCATGAGTTAAAGACTTGGAAAAGGCCTTGTGCAATGACAATTGATAATGCCTTGTAAGGTGCTCAATCCCTAATTTGAGTAAAAGTGGGTAGGATTTTCTAGGCTGTGGTGATTTTCCACCGTGTTTCTTAATATGTAGCTATCCAGCTGACATTCAGTGAACACTTACTGTGTGTCGGGCATTGCTTTCAGAGTTTTATCTCTGTGACTTGTTTAATCCTCAGTAACCATGTGAGGTAGATACCTTACTGTCCTTTGACAAATGAAAACTCCGCATTCAAGTGAGTTAGGTGTCAGAGCCCAAATGTGAACTCTTGTAGTGTGCCTCTGGAGCTCTTTCTTAACCCTACTTCTAGTTGGTGAAGTGACTTTCTCCACAGTAGGGTAGAAGAAAAAACAGAAAATACTGTATAGTGAGGGATAATCTCTGCATACTAAAAAGATAAGCTCATTTTAACTTATTCACCTATTTTAAAAAGGATTGAAATGATCACTTGTTATCTTGGATTTGTAAGTTGTTTCTTTCAAAATTTTGATTTATTAATTCTGATACACAAAGTAAAGTTACAGTGATTTCCAAGCTAATCTTTTCTCCAAAACTAAGCAGTCTTTCTCATTTGTTGTTTCCCCTATTCTATTGTGCTTTTGTGTGAGACCCTGAAATTGGATGTGTATATTGTGTAGATCACAAAGGATACATAGGGAAAATAAAACAGTCTTGAAGAGAGGATTAGCAAGTCAAGAGCCATACATAGTAATCCAAATCTTCAAGAATAGGCATCATGGTCCTTATGATTGATCTGTGATAAAACCTTCCCTCTTCCACTCATACCAAGCTAAATTAATGGTTTTTCTTAGAAGTTCTGGAATATTTTTCTTCTGTTCTTATTTTTTAGAAAAGTTGGGATATTTTTCTGAGATTTATTGACATCTGCTTACACCTGAGTAAATGTACTCTGAGATCTTTCTGTGATGACATGAACAAAGGACATGTATTTTGATTTCCATAATAATTTCCTTGTTGAATTTTTCAGAGTCAAGACTCTATTTGAATTTTGGGTACTTGTTTTGTGGATAATTTAGATCAGAGGTTCTGAGATTTGTAGCTCATTCTAGTACCCCTCCACCCCTGTCACGTTTCATTCACTTTTTTGGTTCAGTGGATTGATTTCCTTCTTCGATAAGACAGTGAATATCAGGGAGAAAGATATGATGGAAAGGTCCAGCAATGGCTCCCCTTTCTCTTCAGAAAGATAGAGATCCCTCTTATGATTACAGCTTTATTATTCTGCCAATAATCATTGATAGTCATAGTCGTACTAATAAAAATAACTACAGCATGTTGAGAATGTCCTATGTGCCTCCTGAATTATTTAATGTGATCACTATGGATACCCAAAGAAGTAGGAGTTATTATCAACATTTGATAGGTAAAGAAATTGAGGTTAAATGTGTTAGAGAAATCTCCAGTCAGTGGCTAGTAAGTGACAGAGCTAAGGTTTGAACCCGTGACTGCCCCTTTCCCATCTCATATTCCCAACTTCACTACCATCTCTCTACTTAAAACTTGTTCTTCAGTCATCTTCAAGTAAGATGATGTCTTCTTTTTTAAGGATATTTTCTTTATTTTCAAAGGATATAGGCCGCGTTCTATAATAAATGTATACTGAAGTGGAGTTAGAGAACTGTCCCCGAATTTCAGCGTGGTCCTGCCTAAAAGAGGAAGTAACTATATGGTTTCTTTTTTTCTGTCCACTGTACATGTTTCTTCCTTCTACCCTCCTGGATGTGCTTTGCTTTGTTCCACAGGCCCTGCTCTTCTGACCCTCAGTGAGTAACAGTGACAGAACTTTCTCTGGTGTTCCTAGGTACTGGCACAAAACAATCAAACATATGGACTTTAGATATTTGCCCTCCCAAACAACAATAGAGATACTTTTCTCTTCTTACTCCTTCCGTTTCCTTTCAGAGATGCCGTATAAAAAGAACAGTGAAGGCCCAGGCTGAATCGACTTGAGTTTGTGTAGCCCTGAACACTATTGGAATCACTCTTGCCCTGAATGAGGAGTTCATTGTCCTCAAAGACAGTATGTTAAAGCCCTTAACTGTGAACTTTCAGTCAAGATGCTAGACTTGCCAGTTAGTTACACAGACACTATTCTGTCCAGGCTGGAATGTGGCAGTTTAAACAGGGGGACTTTGATCCCCAAGATAAAGTGGGGACAGACACTAGGGCACTGTTGCCATCTTACCACAGTTTCAGTTTGTAGAGTTTTTTTCTCAGTTTAATCTAAATGCCTTAAACCTGTGCCCAGTGAGTGGTGAGATGACGTAAATTAATGAGCATTTTGTTAGAAAATCTTTAAGAAGAGCCATTGTGGCTCGTTCTCCAAGACCCCCTAGTCAAGAATTACAGTGATGCTTAGTTATGTCAGTTAGGTTTCTTTGAGAACAAGTGCCAAACTTTAATCTCTGGATTTGATATTTATGTGGTTGTTTATTTAATCTTTTAACCATGTCAGAATTGTCTTAGCCAGCTCCTCGTGTTTATTAAGCACTTACTGTATGCCAGGCCCTGCAGTAGGTGCCTTGTACAGCACGTCATTTAATCCTCACAAGTACCTGACTCGGAAGCCTTCGCTATCCTCATCATCGTCGTCTTCGTGCTGGAAATCAAAATATGCCTCTCTCAGGCAGACAGAGATTCATTCATGTCCTGGGTTTACACAGCAGTGGGTAAGAGCAGGAGCAGTGGATTGAACCTGAGTATTCAGGTTCTGGAGCTCTGCACAAGGACCTCCCCTGGCTGCCTGGCTCTGTTAGTCCCGTGGTTTTGGGCAAGTCAGCCCACCTTCGGGAACCTGTTGTCCGATCTATTAAAAGAGCAAATACTCTTGCCTACTTGATCAGATTATCAAGAAGACCAAATAAGAAAAGCACAGGAACAAAACTGTGCACACTTTTAAGAAATACACAAATGAGATTATTTTAACAGCATCAACACATTCTGAAGATCATGTTTCCATGAAAAATCTCGTAAGAAACCACATCACTTATAGGTTGGACCTCTCCAAAGTGGGCCACCACGTCTAGTATAACATTGTTGTGATTTTCACATTTATATTGTTGCTGATGGTACAAATAATTTTGTACTTTAGACAGAAGTCATTGAACACAATACTGCATTTTATTCCAGAGTAGCATACTTAAATAATATTTGTTGAATATTTATTGGCCTCTTGATGCCCTTTGGAGCCACTTGGGTGGGGAAGGAGAAGACTGACAATTATAAAAAGAAAAAGAATGGATGTAATGGTTCTGCCTGCAGCCAGTGAAATGAGGTAAATAGTTGCATAATTATTGCAGAAATGTTATCAATGTAAGTAGATGGTTTAAGCATTTAAGAATTACCCTCAAATAATGTAACCTAAACCCAAAATGTACAGTAGCAGAAGTTTTAATACTGAATCCAATCTCCTCAATTCTTCTTTTCCCCTGAGTAGATACAGCTGCAAAGTAGAATATTTTTAGAATGGACACTTACTACAAAATGTTTCTTCTAAAATTTACGTTTGGCTTTTTAAAATATAAGAAGATTTTTTTTTTAAAAGCACAGATATCTGACCCCTACAGTATGTATTTTATATCCCCTTGAGTATTTAGAAATGTGTCACTTGGTATTTTTTATGTTTATTACATTCATTTCCCTAAAAAGACAGGTGTGGAGTGTTTGCATGCATGCGTGTACATCTGAATGTGTGAAACGCAGCTTAGGGATTACAACAGTTTAGTCAAGGTCATAAGTGACCTGATGTGCCCTTGAGCATGCTGTTTATAATTGCTGTGGTTAGTTTCCCTTCTCACTGTTTTTACCTATAATGTCAAAACACAATTATATGGAGTTGGTATGTTCACTAATAGCAGTTTATCTCTGCATGGTTTATAGACAGAGTCAAAAGCCAACAACTATAATTACATCCATGTTTCTAACTTCGCAGTGAGCTAGACAAGTGTGGTTGAAGTATGCCGTGGGTATGGTGCAGCCAGTAGGAATTATAGGGTAAAGTCATTGCTTTGCATTCTTTTGGTTTTACAATAATTGTTACTTTAATTTTGTTTTCTGGATTTTACCACTGTCTGTTGTGTTTATATGACCACATAAAGAGTGGTTGAGTTACGTGTCTCTCCACTCTATTTTTCTTCTGCTTGCCTCCCTCTATAAATGTACTGGTTCTCCTTTCACTTTTCTTCTGACTCAGCAGAGAGTACATTACACTTAATAGTTTTCTGAAGCGGCCTGATAATTCATGCTCTATGGAACCCATAAGACTTCTACTATTTGCATTATATGTTTAATTGGATAATTATGGGAACCATGTTGAACTGTTAGCAACTGTCAAGCCTTTGATTAATCTTTTGGATGTTCATTGGCATGGTGCAAGTTAGCAACCGCAGTACAGACTTTTTGTTGTTGTTGTTGTTGTTTTGTTTTTGTTGCCATTCTCGTGATTGAGAGGGTGAAAATGATTTCTCTAGAAAAATATACGTCATCTCTCACTTGGGCTCACTTTATATGTTGTGGCAAAGAGAAACAGTGCAATTTGTGGATGACTGTGATTTGTTTTGCATAGGAAATGTTGAGTTTAATAAATCTCCAGAAAAATAAGAAAGCTTTCTTACATTTTTAATGATCTCAGTCATATAACATAGAGAAGAGAGTCTTTACTTTTGAAATAGTATTGATTTGAGCCCATTGTTTGGAAGAGGCACTGGGAAGAGAACTACCATACACATAAAGAATATTTGATATTGAACCCTGGAACTAGGTAGGACTGAATTATGTAGACAATCGTTCTTTCGCCTGTGTATGTTCAGTTCATATGGGTCTTATATGACATGAAATGAACATCAGGATTAGGATAGCAGACAATTCTATTCAAACATAACTCTCGGGCACCCTTAAAATTTCTTGTCTGTTTTGATTTAAATGCATGTCAGTATGCTTATGGGACAATAACATACTTGCTTGTCCTTTAGTAATTGGTTTATATTTTTGGTATTTGACCTGACAATTATAATTTTGGGTTTTTGTATGCTTGTGTTTTGATATTGGATAGAGAAAACAGGTCAGGTGTAGAGTGTAAAAGAATAAATAAATAATATTTGCAAACAAATCTTAAAGAGTTTACATGAATATAATAAATACGGGGACTTTATACCATATTTGAGTGATCTTTTTATTTTCCGTGTATATGCTGCAACTCAATTTTATTAGAATGTTTACTGAGAAAAAAAAAAAAAAAAGAATGTTTACTGAGAAATATCAGACTTCTTTCCAGGTCATGAATTTCAGAGTGTAACTTTGATGATACTGTATCTTTGAGATCCAGGCTTTTAAAGATTTTATTTATTTATTTGAGAGAGAGAGGAGCGGAGGGAGAGGGAGAGAGAGAATCCCAAGCAAACTGCTAAGCCCAGTGCAGAGCCCGAGGCGGGGCTCCATCTCACAACCCTGAGATCATGACCTGAGCCAAAACCAAGAGTCCAGTGCTCAACCTACTGAGCCACCCAGGCGCCCCTGAGATCCAGGCTTTTACAATTAGTTAGGGTAGGTCTGACCGAGGAAGCGACATCTGAGAAGACTTGAAGGAGGTGGTTGAATATTGGCAGTCTGTTAGACATGTGTGCCTGCGCGTGCGTATGCCCACAGATACATACTGAGCTATTCTTTACATCAGCCCTGTGAGGCAAGGCCTGGTATTTTCTCCTTTTTACATGTGGGGAAACTGAGGAACAGAAAGGTTAAATAATCTGTCCCAGGTCACATAATTATAAGCAATGGGATCAGGATTTGGCCATAGGCAATTTTGTTAAACTATTATTTCAGGTCAGCTCTTAAACGGGCTTAGTGAAGCTAATCCAGGATCGGAATAACCTCTTGAGCAGACTTTGTACTCAACTTAGGTATACAGGACTCAGATTAATTTCTCTTCCTGGGAAATAAAATACTGGATTCTACCTGTCATTTCCAAAGTGTGTTGTTTTGAAGTACCATCTTAGATCAAGTTAATAGGGTTGGAATGGACACTTCGGCTGCCAGCAAAGCAATCCTGATACTTATGGTGAAAGTGTATTTTGGTGCTTTAGTCAGATGCACAAAAGATGTGGGGGAGGAAGGATTGTTTTAGATGAGGAGTATGCAAAAGGAATCTGTACACCATTCTGACCTCTTGAGTTTGCATTATTTTTATAAGACCATTGTTTACTGTTGGGAGCTTTATGGTAATTGTTCCTTTCATTGAGGTTCAAGATGGCTCTTCAGCCAGCTCATAATAGGATAATGAAGTGGAGAGGAAGAGTGTGAAAGGAGCGTGTAGAAGGAGCAAATTCACACTGCAGTACATGTTGTAACCCATAAATATTCATCTAAGAAAATTTCTTAGGTGCATTGAGTTGTAGATGAGCAACTTACACCAAACTGCGTTTATATTTTGTTCACCAAAGTGAGTTACTTCATTCCCCGCTGCTTGAAAAACTTTTCTTTCCTTGAAGTGTCCTTGAAGCCTGTGGACCTGCCTTCTCTATGGAGACAGTCTGATCACTGTTAGCCTTAACTTCCCCTTATTTGGGTTTTCAATAAGCTCACCATCTTAGCAGTTGAGTCTTAGGTAAAATGGTTGTGTGAAAGGTAATGCGGAAGGTGATACAACTTCGAGAATGTATTTATTAACATTGAAAATAGGATTCATGGTTTTCAGGCATGCTACATTCTTTTCATCATGGCAATCAGGAGACATGATATTCTTCTATTATCATAGAAGAAGTGAGGGCCATGATGGGAAGACCTGGCTTCCATTTTTGGTTCCGTTATCAGTCACTGAGACTTAAAGCTTTCAGTTTCACCATCTGTAAAGTGGTGCTAGTTAGCACTTACTCCACAGGATTGATTTTGACAATGTGTGTGAAAGAGCTTTGTTAATTGCTCTCCCTCTCTCTCTCTCTATACACACACACACACGTGTGTGTGTATATGTGTGAATATATAGAAATGTTTATAATTATTTTTCTCTATCCTCCTCACTCAAATGAAAAACTCCTGAGAAAATGAAATCTGACTTATTATGACTTATTCTTAACACCTTGCTTAATACATAGTCGTGATAATATTTTTGTATTGAGCTTACTTTGGATTTTTAGCTTATCTTAAGAGGTTTTACTGGAAATCTCCTAAGGTTGGTTAATATATTTTTTTTTCCTCGGTGTGCCTACACTTCTAAGCAGACCAGACTTCCACCACTGGAAGATGCAAGGGACAGATGACATGGTTCGCTTCATGCCTTAACTAGAAATAGTTTTGCTCAGTCCTTGTTTTTTACTTTTAGAGAAAGTCACCACTTATGAATCACGCTGGGGTTAAAGGTCTAAATTCCGTACTACACAGTCCAAACGTGATACTTTGCTGCTAGGAGGGTCCTGCCCCAGTTGATAGCCCATCTTGGTTTTTCCTGTTTTGCTCACGTTCTAGGTTGTGCTCAGTCAGAAGCTCACGTGTTTTCTTTCCTTGGCCATTGAGACAACCAGAGGGGATACATTGGTCCTCCTTCTCTATAGTGGTGTTTGTTGATTTCCACATATGTTTCAGACCATTGGACTGTCCAGTTTCAGAGATCCAAAATAAGACTTCGATCGAACATATGTATCTTGTTAGCAATGTTATGACAAATAGCAGCAGCTGTATAAACTAGTCTTTCTGTAGTTTCACACAGGGGACTCCATTAACAATGGACCACTCTGTCAGCATTTAATCCTTTTTACCTCTTGGTTCCTGTGAACTTTTCTACTGGACGTCAGGATCATTCTGACCCGCAAACAGAAGAAAATGTCAAAGACTACCAGTCACCTCAGTTCCCCTTGGTGCTCTCTAAGGTGATCTGGAGACAGATCATGATTACTTTGTTGGTCCTAATTAGAAAGATACACAGGTCATCAGGATAGCTGTGACAGAATTTGGGATTAACTTGGCTTTGGAATTGTTTCTGAATTTAGCATCAGGGTTCATGGTCCTGAAAAGCTGACCTCTGACGTTTGGAGTGCCTGTGGTATGAAGCAGGGCAGCAAGGACGTAGCTTCTCCCAGAAAGAGTCACAGCCGACAGACTCATCTTTGTGAGCACTTCGTCACGTACAAGTCTACTTCTGGGTCTGTTAATTTCAAGACATGAGACACACAGAACTCTCAAGTGACCTTTTACCTCTTTAGGTAATTTCTATCTTTATTTTTCGTCAGAAAAAAAAGAGGGCACACTGGGTGTTCAAATACAATGGGGAGCTTGGAAAAAGCAGAGTTATAGCCTTAGAATAACAATGAACAAAAGTTCAGGTTCCAGTTTAAATATACTTGACATTTGAACCCCTCGTTTGAAGCCCTTGCTTTAGGTCTATCTTCAGAGGACATCTGAAATTCCTTTGGCTTCCAATCTATGGCAAGCGAACAAGAATGGATGACAAAGGGATATAAAGATAGAGCTCAAACAAGTTGTGTTAATTCTTTCTTTCACCTAAGAGGACTAATGAAAAGCTTAAATTACTAAATTCAGACTAGACCATTGTCGCTACTTGCCAAATAGTACGTGCTTGTGCGTCTGTCTAATCTATATTTGAAAGCCACAAACAGAAGCACATAATTTGGCAAAACACCAAAAACATGCCTCGGCACACTTCTGGAGATTCTTCCAAATGACTTATTGATTCAAAAATTTTAGAGTGTGTGTTTTAGAGTGTGTGTGTGTGTGTGCGCGCGTGTGCCTTTGTGCACACATTTGTGCACACTCAGATTGCCTGGAGACACTTGAAATAAATTCTACCAGCAAACCATATGTATTATAGTTGCTTGGGGGGGGGGGCTGGTTTGAGGACTTTCTTTTAAAATTCTAAATTGTAGAAAAAAAGATAAAGCTGTTTATTGGGCAGTTACTTTCTATTTTATTTTCAAGTACAGACTTGTTACTTAAAAATCCTCCTCCAAATACAACATATCTTTACAACAGTCTTTACTTTGGAAAGTTAAAGTATCCTGTTTGTTTTTAAAATGTGTTTTGAGGTTTCGATTTTTTTCTAACTGGTAGGTGGCAAAGAGTAACTCATTACAAGAAAAAATTCTTTGTAGCACCATGAAGAAATTTCCTAAGTTGATAAATTCTTCTTTTCTAAGGTTTTTACAGAAGTATTTTCCCTTTGCCAGGTTTCTGCTTGGTATAGAAAATATGCACTTAAAAAAAAGCATACTATTTGAATTCAATCCAGGATACGTACGTGAAGATATTTAGACGGTAACTGCCTGAGGTTATATTAACAAGACAGAAGTGGAGGACAGAGTCCATAAGAAATATCTGGTGTGGTCTCCTTTCCCTTGCATGAATATTATTTTTAAAAGTCAGGTGCTTTTACGTGTAGCATTTTGTTTAAACATTCCAGCTTCCTTTACAAGATGGGTACTATTATTCCTCATATAAAGATGAGGAAATCAGAGCTCAAAGAATTTAAATAAGCTGCTCAGGGTCATACAGCTAGGACGTGGCAAAGGCAGGATTAATCCAAAGCCAGTCTGACTCTACAGATAATGCCCTGGACACTGTACCTTCCAGCTTTCTCTGAGGGAGGTAAATATTACAAATCCACGCCTTTCTCGGTCATTCATCCCCCGCCCATCCCTTGAATTGCAAGCCCTTACTGCTCTGAAGGTAATTGTATGTAGATTATGTTAATGTATTTCCTTATTAAGGGCTTTTTAAAGGGGTTTAAATTATACTTTATATTTGTAAATTACTTAGCACTTTGGTCTTTTGTTTACAGTATCTTAGTTCATTTGTATCCTGTTGGAGGGAGATATTCTTGTTCCCATTTTACAGCTGAGAACCACTAAGTAATTCACCCACTGGCTGGCGTGGCGGGTGTTTAAGTATAGGATTCTTCCCCAACTCTTTTCCATTGCGTTTCAAATGCCTCAGATCCAAGGGAAATCTATGCTTGGCTTCCACCTCATACTTAAAAATTGAATATGGGAAACCAAGAACTTTCTGTCTTAATTAAAAAAAAAAAAAAATGGACCTGGAGTATGTAACCATGTGTGTCTTTTCAGCATTTTCTCACATTACAGGTGCAAACTGATAATTGGTCGAGCTGTTGTATGTACATTTGAGAGATGCTTCATTTTTGATTGGGAGTGAGAAGTTCTTTTTTTTTTTTCTTCCTAGTTTCAAGGAAGTTTGTGGTATACTAATGGGGATTTCAACATCAGCAACTTTTAGTCCTTTGGTTTCTTTAGGCATAATAGGATTGCATAGATTAAGGTTACTGAATTCACATAAATGTAAAAAACAGAAAAGGGGGGCTGGGAAAGGAGGGGAAGAAGGAGTTAGTTTTCACTGCTTTGTCTGTGTGTAGCGCTATTTGAAAACCGTCCCAGCAATGTAGTCTTTTCCCTCCTGCTACTTGCTTCGTTTTGCATCAGGCCCTTGATAGGCAATGTAGGATAGTATCCCACTCAAGCCCCTTCAGGTAGATATGCACAACGAGAAAACTAAGATGCTAAGGACTTAAGCACCCCCAGCCCTCGGTGTGTAAGAGGGTTTTCACTTGTATATGCTTGTGTTATTCTTCACTGTGTCAGTGCTGGTGAATGGAGTGACTCAGGAGGTAGTCATGAGAGTCTCCCTGGCCTGGCAGTGTTTCTTCACCATGGCTCCGTGTACCTTTTTCTCCCTGTTTACTCGAACTGCACTCATATCCCTCTGTTATCTCTCTTACTCTGACTTGGAGATTGACAATTGCCTAAACCTCAAAACCATTATGAATTCAAGTGTGTTCAGTGATTAGAAGAGGTAAGTGTTGGCTGGTGAAGATGTTGACGTGAGATAACCAGGAAAGTAATGAACTTTGGATTACTCATCTAAATATGTGACACAGATGAAGAATTCGCAGAGCTGGGTGTATGCAGAGAGGCAGTCTTGGCGAAGTCAGTGTAGAACTGCCATCAGAAGGATCAACAGCAAGGACCGCCTTGCACACTGAGGCCCATTGGGTAGATGGAGGCCTGGACAAATTAGGAGCTTCTTGTGATGGTTCATCCTCTGGATTTTATCATAGATTTTATCAGGTCAATGGTCTGGGACAGTTAATGTGACTTTCTCATGGAATAAATCAACTAAAAAAACCAAACATCCCCTATCTATTTGTTGCCTAAACAATGTTTCTGAAAGTTAACCTCCTTGGTACAATTGATTTGACTTTCTCAAGAAATCAGTTAATTTAGTTAAAAAGCAAGCATAACTCCACCACCTCTTGCCTGGTGTTTAGACAGGGTTTCCAAAAGATGTATAATCCCTCAGCATGCTATCAGAGCAGAGGAGGCCCCATTTTTTTTAAAAAAAGATAATGCTCCGTCTTTATTGGTGAATTTTAGCCTATGTAGACTTAATTCTCGGGCCTCATATTGAATACTTGTTCTGGGGAAATGTGATCCCAGGCATGCTGGTGATTTGCTGTTTTAAAATGGTGCTATGCTTTAGGTTTCTGTTCCAATCTAAGATTTCAGAAGAGTCAGTAACTGCAAATAATCTAAAAGGGGAAAAGTAAAGAATGCTTCTACCTTCCCTTTGAAATGAATAGCTTTGCCAGAATAGCAGTCATTAGAAAACAAAAATGACCAAGAAAAGCTGCTCAGCTCAGCACACAGAGGTAACTTTACTTACATCAGACTGAAAAATGAGGGCTGGGCTTTGAAAAGACATCCCTTCTGACTAGAGGAAAGCTTGTGATTTTGGCATGGCTGCAGCCCTCCTAAGCCCCTGAGAAATTCTGAAAAACATTATAGAAGACTGTCCTTAATATTAATATTAATGGATGTCTTCCTCTGTGTGTGCGTGTGCATGTGTGTGTGCGCGCGCGCGTGTAGGGAAGAAGACTGCCAAAGAGAGAAGGGGGAGACAATGAGAGCGAAAAGATTACTTAGGTTGAAGAACTACCAGTGACAATGTCCAATGGTCTAATTTCTGGACAGTAATTTGCATCTGTTGCTTTCTGCTCCCCAGTGTTTGTCAGGGTGAGGTTTAGAGGAACGCTAGCCATCAGGCACTTCAAATTAGCCTTGGAATATCGCAGCTCTCTTCACAAACTCTTCCTAAAATACTTTGTTTGTAGATAACATGGCTCACTGATAGGATCTCAGAGCATGGCCTTATCTATTATATGACATCAGAGGTGAAAAAAAGACTGTTTCCCTGGGGCTAATTGTGGTGAGTGTCACATTATGTTGTACTATAGTGAACAATTTCAGGGGCACCAAAAGCATGCAGCTCTGCCTCTTGGGAGGGGACTTTTCCTTTGCAGCTCAGCTTCAGGAAACGTGAACATTTGTGTTTTCAAGACCACATACCATTGGGAAGGAAGTAGGGGTGGAGATTCGTGCTGAGATTAAGTGGATACGAGAATCTCTGTACTGTGTATGATCTGGGAACTGCTGGATTTTATGTAGCTCTCTTTCTGGCATGCCTCTAGAATTTTCAAAGTTAGGCCGACAATAATACTGATACTTGCTAAAGATGTTTTCCACACAATAATGTATTGACTCTTCAGGCTTGGACAGATGGACTTCTGTACAGCATGTCTGACTAAGTGTGGCTCTAACTTGTGTGTGTGTGTGTGTGTGTGTGTGTGTGTGTGTGTGAGGAGACACAGACAGAAGTCCGCTGCTGGATCGTCCACGGTTGTACTTTGGGATACATAACTGTTACCTATCATGGTAAAGGAATTTAATAATTGTGGGAACCAGTTGTTAAAAAACAACTCGAAAGTTATTTTCAGAAGGCAGGCATTAACCCCTCAGAGCCAGGTCGATCACTCTACCTTGGGCACTGGTCCGTTTACCTTAAAAGACGCAAGGCCTATCCCGTTTCACATGTGGGGAGTTATGCAGATCATAAACAGAGAACCCGAGTTTCTTTTCAGGACTGACGAGGTGGAAAAAAACCAGAAAATTCACCCATTTAAAAAGAGTGCCTTGATTTGCTGTGGAGTTGAAAACTGGGAACATGTTTTCCCAGACGTACAAAAGGGCTGTAGCATTGTTGGCTGGTTAATGAGTGATCTCCCTGGTCTGCTCTGCCTGTGCTTGTTTTCTTGATCAGGACTGACACTCTCAATATAACCTTAATTCATTCTTGGTCTAGGTTGGCTAAATCTTCTGATTTGGCAGAGTCGAGTATCAAGATTGCCATGCTTATGTTTGCTCTGGATTTATATCTTAAGTTGAGGTTAAGTAACACATTTACATAAATCAACTCAGCACTAGACTCTGAAACAAAGTTGTTCTACTGAGAGAAAAAGTAATTGTATTGCTTCCGAGATTTGCTTTATTTTATATGAAGGATTTATAAATATAACATGTCCTATGTTAAAATGAACTGTTCTGTGGGTTTTGCTTCTGTAAAACAGAAGGGAAAAAATTTTTACTTGCAAGAACTGGTTATAGCTGTTACTAAATTGGGATGGATTTTCTGGAGGTAGGATATAAAACATTGTAGACTAATGTCATTTAGCAAATAGTAATGTGCTTTAAAAGAAAGATTTGTTTTCTGATTGGCAGCACAAGGGCTCCAAAAGAATAAAAAAGTTTCTTCGATAATAAAGACATTGCAGACGTCTGAAGAGACTTCACAGTTATAGCTGCCAATATTTAAGTAGGAGTGTTTTCAAAATAATGGTGATTGATTGTGATTCATGCAAATAATCTTTTCAGAGATTCATTTCTCTTAAAATAACAGCAGAGAAAAATGTCATGGCTCTATTGGATGGGTCATCGTCTATTAATTCATATACTATTTTTTTAAAAAAATTTACTTTAATTAAAATTTACCTGCACTTACTTCTAAAGCACAATAAAAAGAATATTTTATCCTCCCAAACGTGGGGATAAGCTACTGTAAAATATGTGTTATAGTTGCAAATGCCAGAAATGATGGGAAGAATAAGAGACTGGTAGTGATTTTAAGTTTCCTGAAAACATATAATGAAAACTTGCTACTTTCAATACTATGAAATATTAACAAAACCGTATTGACTATGAGATATAATATTAAATGTCTGACTTTTAAATGTTATAGTTCTTGGGGCTACTGAATGGAATTTGCCTTGTAATCTTGCAAGTTTTAAATGACAAGTTTTTATTTTCATCTTTAATGTATTTTTTCCCAAGACTGTTACTGGCATCGCTAAAATATCCTTCTCTATGTAGGGGAGAAAATCCTCTATCCCGAGTCTTTGTGAGTATATTTAAGATGGGCCAAATGACATGGGGTCGCCTTCATCATAGCATATTTTCCTCTGCAGGATGGCATTGTATGGCGTTTTGGTTCATTTAAAGAAATTATTATTGACTCCTTAAGTGTTCTCCGTGAGGTTCCATATTCCCTGACTTGATCTCATTTTGCTCCATTTAGCAATAGCGCGGCTGGCCAACCGCTCGTCCTTCTTCGTTGGTTCACTTGGAAAGCTAGGATCCATATTTCCAGTCTCCGAAATGTGGAAGCATGTGTTTTGTCCAGCTGAGTCTCTTGGTCTGATTTTTTTTTCTGGTCCTAATACATGTTTATTCCTACATGTGACAAATCTGCAGTCGTGTTTTCTTTCTGAGTTATAATGACTCAGATGTCATAATTAATTTGATGAGCAGGTGGGGGTTATTAGCCTTGTGCTTCACTTGCTAATAGCCGCACAGTTTTTCTAAAGTACTCTTTCAACTAAGGAGGCATTTCTTCACATAGAATAAACAGTACAGCACAAAAGCCTCAGTTAGATAACTATCCGTGGGCTTGAAAAGCTGCCAAGCAGATGTTGTTATTGGAGCTGGCCCAGGCAAGATTGGGCAAGGCAGATGCTCGTGGGGAGGGGAGGAGGGAGGAGAAGGGGGAGGAGATGTAAGAGAGCAGAGGTTGTGGGGAGAGGGGGAGGTTCTACAGGACTCTGATGCTTTCTTTGCAGGGGCTGGGCCACATTTTGTTGCAGTGGGAGTTGTCTTCTCATGAGCCACCTCCATGTCATGGCCTCGGGTTGGTCCCTTGAAATGTACATAAATGAGGATGGGGTGGGGTGGAGGGGACCCTCTCTAAATATCCACATGGGAATGAATCTGAGTGTTCATCCAGCAGTCTGAGACTTCTGGTTTGCATTAGGGCGGCTGTGTGCAATTTTTGAAGGGCCTACGGAGACTCTGCTTCATACCTACCCACATATGTAATGGACATGACGGCCCTGACATTTACCAGAACTCATAGGTTCTGCTTTATTGCTATAAATTAGGTTGTGCAAATTTAAGACAAAATGCTGTTTTGTTTCCTGTCACCTCACTATATAATTTTTTTTTTCTGAGCATTTCCCACTCTTTATTAAAATGTCGCAAAGTGACAGCATACCTAAAAAATTAAAATCAATCTTGGAACATGTCAGATTTGTATGAGGTAAACATGTGGAGGGTTTAATCTAAACTGATCTTGTTTCTGTCCTCTGCCTTTGTGTGTGTGCGTGTGTGTGTGATCTAAGGCTTTTTAAAACTCATCTCTCACTCCCCTTCACTAGATTAAATTCTGTAATCTCATTTATTCTTTGAGCTGATCTCAAGCCAATGGTCTGGGGATTTTATAGCCAAGGGATAATTTTTGATAATGGGCTATTAAAACACTTGCAGCTCCTATCCTGTCTTTCAAATTAGTGTGTGCACAGATTGTCTTTCTGGGGAAAAAGTCTTTCCCTTGGCAATAAGCAACTGATTATGGGCCACAAGCAGCATAAAAGCTTCCTGTAGTGCTTATATGAAAAACATAGGTAAATAATAAATGATAAATAACAATGGTAACTAACTGTACAGTGGGAGCAGCAAGTCTGCCCAGGATTTTTGTTTTATCCTTTGGAGAAAAAGTCTTGTTTTCCCTTATTCGGACAGATTTAGTGTGTTCTGACAACAGGGTCATCTAACAGTTTCCTTAACGATAGAAGTCCAGTGGCTTGAGACAGCTGTGCAAGGTCACGTAACTTTCATTGTTGTTTATAGTGTGGCTTATTAATAGGTTAAAATGAATAACTCGTGGGACAGAGGTCAGGTAACACCTGTATAAATAACGAATTTGCCCTTCTAAAATATGTAATGCA
The DNA here is from genome assembly GCF_002201575.2 of Neomonachus schauinslandi. Classification (NCBI taxonomy): domain Eukaryota; kingdom Metazoa; phylum Chordata; class Mammalia; order Carnivora; family Phocidae; genus Neomonachus; species Neomonachus schauinslandi. The sequence continues at coordinate 40,014,447 of NC_058415.1, read as the reverse complement.
AAATTAACATACATAGTTTGCCACTTTGTGTGTGTGTTTTTTTAATTCCATTCAACTTCCTTTCTTTTCTTTAGTTTTGAGGCATGATTAAAGTAAAAATTACGAGTTCAGAGAAGGCAAACAAATTTGTTTCCTAATACTCCGTTTTCATGTGAGTGGGATTTTGGTAGCATAATGAAAGCCAGTATCCTCTGGCTAAAGGAGCTGTCTGATTTTATGTCTACATCGTTTTTCACAAGAAAAAATTTTGGACATACAGGCGTATGTAACATAAAGTAACATAAAGCCACCAACTGTGAATCCAACGTGACGTGAATTGTGCTGCGGGTTGGCATGAATGCTTTTCTTCTTCATGTGTAAAATGAGGCTTCAGACGTATCTTATGTGTGAAATGCACTGCTGCAGCGTGTGCAGATGGTAAGAACACATATGTCTCAATCCCGTTCTCTTAGCCTGTATGCTTTATCGCTCAATAGCCTGACAGATGCATATGGACGAATTCATTCATTGCCGTCTCTGCTGATTGGTAGTACCTTTGGAAATGATGTTGTAATTTGGCAAACTGAATCTTGGTGGGGGGCAGTATGGAAAGTAATGGAGAAATGGCACAATTATAGTTCTGAACCCTGTACTTAGAGTTATAAGACTTCTTCAAGTACAAGGTTTTCGGTATTCTGTAATGTTAAAAAAAACAGGGAAAAAACCCTAGCGTCACATCTGATGCAGAATTTGAAAAATGCCTGTCTTTTTATCAGTGAAGGCGGATGAGAAAGCCCCTGGATCATTTTAAATATGCACGGAAAGAGATACGGTGTTCCAGGTGACGTCAGGTTAAAAAAAATAAAAGGTCAGTCTATGGACGCAGTCTATAAAACTGTTTTTAATATAGTAAGTAGAGCACCTCATAACATGAGTCATTGTTCGGAAAAAATGAGCATTTGTATGCTGGAACTTAAATAATTTTCTTACAATAGGAGAACTGCATGCAACAATTACTAATATGACTCTGCTAGCTAGTCAAGTGGGCACTAATACAATCTCTGTTCCAGTGAACGGTTGTGCTGTACCTGGGTTTTCAACCATATAAAATTGAAGTCCAGAGCAACCACCATCAGTGCCTCCGTACTTCTTCAAATTATGCAGATGTTTAATTCAATGAACATTTGTTTAGTGGCTACTATCTGCCTTGCCGTGTGCTAAAGGTTGGGGAAATACAAAGACCAATAATTCCAGTGATCCCTCATCTCAAGTTTATAATCTAATCTAGCAATGGAAACAGAAAGCTAACCACCTATATCATATAAAACAGATGGTAGACGATGCCATACAGATAGCTGAAAAGTGCCATTGGCATCCCCAGGAGGGGATTCGGTAATTCACAAGAAGTCTATGAAGGCTCTGTGACTCAATAAAAGTGTTTGAAAAAGGAGTACAGTTTCCTCAGATAGGAATGTGAGGAATTGGGATCCTGGAGGCTGGGAATAGCACAAGAAAAGGTGTCGTTGGGAATGGATAGGGCAAGTGGGCAGTTGAGCTTCATGAGCAGTCTGGGGGGGGGGGTGGGGGGAGTTGTTAGAGAGTAGGCTGACACGTTAGGGTTGCTGAGGGCTCCAGCTGCCATGATGAAGAGTTTCCAGTGGGTAACTCCTGAAGTGTTTGAGCGGTTATGATCAGATTGTCTTTTTTTTTTTTTTAAGATTTTATTTATTTATTTGACACAGAGAGAGAGAGAGAGTGAGAGAAGGAACACAGGCAAGGGGGAGTGGGAGAGGGAGAAGCAGGCTTCCCTCAGAGCAGGGAGCCCGATGCGGGGCTCGATCCCAGGACCCTGGGATCATGACCTGAGCCGAAGGCAGATTTTAACAACTGAGCCACCCAGGTGCCCCCAGATTGTCTTTTAGAAGACAACCCCAACAGCAAAATGGAGGACAGATTAGAGAAGAGAGAAAATGGAGTCCGGGGAGGAAGGCATTTTAAGCCAAGCTTTTACATTTTCGTGTAAAATATCATCTTTGTCTTCTCTACACATATGGGGTACAGCATAAAGGATTTAGAGCAAAAACCATAGAAAACATGCCCAATCATTTCAATGATTAAAAAAAAAAGAATTATTGAGTATCTGCTCCATTCCAGTGACAATTCTAAGGGCTGTGGACACAGTAGTCAGCAAGACAGACATGACCTCTGCCCTCAGGGAGCTTACCTTATCTTGGAGAATGATCGATCAAACCAACAAATTGATAAGTAAGTGACTTAGATTGGGGTACTGCTTTTGGGGTACTGGTATGAGGAAGCAAATAGAATGATACAATACAAGTGTGTAGGTTGTAAGTTAAGCTTCTCTGGGAAAGCCTTTCTGTTGGAATGAAATATGAAAACAAGTAAGTAGCCTAATATCATAGTAGTTTTGGTACTAATTTGTGACCTCATTTATGAATAAGGCCTTGGTTAAAAGTCCCTTCGAGGCATTTGCACTTAGAGAGATAACCTCAGAGATGGTTAGATTTATCAGAAAGCTATCTGTAAGAAGCGGGTCACTGTATTTCAGTATAGACTGCATTTGCGGAATCCTGACTAATCTTAGGTGAGCTTCACTGTAAATGAAATATTTAGGAAACATTTTATATGTAAAAGATCCATATACGGAAGACCTTTGCTCATTTTACAGAAAGGCTCCTTTTTCCTGTGATGTTTTTCAGTGTCCCTTATTCAACTCCCAGTAATCTGTTTTTCTGTGAAATCCCTTCCAGGCAACAGATTTGTTGGCATGCCTCTTTTTATCCTATGATGAGAATTGTGTCATCAATCTAGTTTTCTCCTTTTCGTGGTGCGTCAGGAAGCTCAAAGCTCAAAATATGTGTTCATTTGTCTGTTTTTCTCTGTGTGGATTCTAGGATAGTATCTTCTACTTTGTGTCTGCCTTTGTCACTTGGATTTTGTGTTTTCATCAGTGGATTATTGCAGCTTTCAATTAATGAAGTGTCAAGTCCTTATTTGTAATAAGAAATTTAAAAAAAAAAATCAGTCCTCAAATTTGATGCTTAGGATCCAACTGAGAACAGGAACAATGGGAATGGACAGATTCTGGAAGTACTGAGGAACGAGACCTTGAGGATTGGATGGACATGAAGGGTGGGGGAGAGGGCAGAGGTCTGCTCCCCTGGGTAAATCCTGAGGCTATACAAGAGGAAGAACAGATCTGAGGCAGGATAAAGACCTGGATTTTAGATAAGCTGTTGGTCCCATGCCCTGCTGAATGGACGACCAGCCAATTAAAAAGAATGCTTAGAGCACAAGAGGAAGGGGTTATGATTGGGAATACAGATTGGAGCATAATTGAGGACTTGGAAGTCAGTGGGGCTGTCAGCGGAAGGATGTTTTCTGGAGAGGGGCTGCAGATGATCCTTGAGGGATGTTTACAGTGAGTGACTAGGGGAGAGGAACCCACACTTTCCAGCCCAGGACCTTTGTACGCTGTCATCCAGCCAAGACCCCCATCCTCCATCCGTCAGCTGACTAGTGTTGATTCTCCTTCTGGGCCCTTCTGAGACATTTTCTATTGCAGGAAGTGGGTTCCCCCTACCCTTGTCTGAGATGGTTGCTTCTCCTACAAAGGGCTCTTATAGCACTTTGTACTTTTCTGTCGTAGGGCTTACCACCTAGTATTGGGATTGCTTATTTAGTTCTCCTCCCCACGACACTGTAAACTCATTAACACATGTATCTCCAGCATGTAGCTCCATGCCTGCCACATAGCTGCTGCTCAGTACACATGTGCTAAGTGAGTAAGTAGACTAGAAGGAGTCATCCTAAAAGTGAGAGGGATGCTGTCTCAGAGATGTTAGGGGAGGACAGATGAGTGTCTACAGAGAGGGACACAGAGTCAACACAGCGGTGTTCATGATCTGCATCTAGTCTTAGTCTGCTCAGGCTGCCCTAACAAAACACCTGAGTAGCTTAACCAACATCAATGTTTTTCTCATAGTTCTGGAGGCTGAGAGGTCCAAGATCAAGGTATTGGCAAGGAGGTTCCATTCTGAGGCCTCTTCTTTTGGATTATCGGCTACCTTCTCCCTGTGTCCTCACTGTGGCAGAGAGAGAGCAAACAAGATCTCCAGTATTCCTTCTCTTCTTAGAAGCGCACTAATTCTGTCAGATTAGGGCCCCACCCTTATCACCTCATTTAATCCTTATTACCTCCATAGACACCCTGTCTCCAAATAGGATCACACTGGAAGTTGGGGCTTCAACATATGAATTTAGTATGTGTTGGAGGAGGGGGGTTCACAAACATTAAGTCCATAACATCTACCCAGTAGCTGGATACTGTTTATGGTTTGCAGACAGACGGATAAGTGATAGATAGTCCTAGTTGCAAGTATGATACATAATGTCTGATCCACACAATGGGAAGCCTCTACCTTTGCTCTGGATCATGATCCATAGGGCATTGCCGGGACCCAGATATACGTAGCCAGAATCAATCACTGCTGATCTGGTAATTTCTTACGATTGATCGCACAGAGCTCCTTGTGTTGTCCACTAAATCTGCCTTTTTACTCACGTAACACAATTGGTAATGACTGGATGTGCTTAGGCTCAGCTTGAAGAGGAATTTCATGAGGAGAAGGGTGTCAGGCACAGGAATGCATTAGGGAGGGAATTTATGGAACCCGATTTATTTTAAAATTAGATTAGATGATTATCTGCCTAGGTTGCGGTGGGTGTGGCTTTGCCTTAGGTGGAAGGATAGCCCAGATTTCCTTTCAAGTTTCTTCTTGGCCCCAACATTCTCTGGCTGGAATTTTCAAATTTAGATTCTCGGGATTGTTTGAAATTCTTCTCTTCTCTATCTCCTACAAATACAGTCTGTTGGAAATAAGACAGATCCAGGAAAGAGTATCTATATAACATTGTAGGAGAAGATGTAGCAGAACAGAGCCTTTGGATAATTAATGAAAATGTTTATCTTATTATATACTGGCTAATCCTCGGATACATAAAAAGTCGTCACTGATCGTTTTTGCTTTCCCGAAGAAACCATGGCAAGATGTCTTAGGAGCATGGAGAGTAGGGGTTCCTTTGGTCTCTCTATTTTGATAATATTATTTAAACCTCTTTCAGTCACTTTCTTTATTCCGACATTATTTATTGGGCATATACTTCGAATTGTAAAAAAAATGGCCTAAGTATAGAAACACCTTTCCCTGGATGGAAAAGTGGTTATTGACAGGATGGGCAGAAAAGGCAGGGGGTGTAATGGGTCGCCTCTCCTGGAAGCAGAGGGAGGAAAAAATATAACGTATTTTTTGAATATGTTTTGAAGTGTATATCTAGTATTAGTGGGAATATCTACTTGCTTCTCTTTTTTTGGTCAGTTTTAAGGGGGCACTTCTGTTTTTCTCTAACGTTCTTTTGGAGAATTGTTCCCGTAGGCCGGAAGTCTGGGCTAGAGGCAAGATTTTGGAGTTTGTCTCCTTTCTTCCTCTGTACATTAACATAAATCAAAACAAAACTCTAATCTCTTTATTATATTTGAGAAGCATGGAGTATTGTTCTACCCTATGTCAGCAAAATCACTCCTTCTCACTTGAACTAAGAGGTTTTTTTTGGATTGCCTTTTAACCTCCAGCATGTTTTGGGGGACAGAGACATAACACAGGAGCAATAATAGTTTTGGGGGCCGGGGGAATGAGTAACTACCAATCCCTGAGCATAAACCCTGGTATTTGGGTTCATAGATCGTACCTCCCCCCACCCCTTTACTGAACAGGCTACTCCATATGTCTGGGGCTCCCTTTCCCTCTTGCTGTTTCTAAGCTCTTCAGTCATGAACGTGATAGTATAGGTCCATAATTGTCCTTCATAATGAATACGTAACACAAATTCTTTGGGCGATTTGAGCTGTGAGTATGAGAAATCTGGGTAGCGAACCTGTGTATGGTCACATAGATCCCTTTGTGGTCATCAGTGTTGAATTCCACATGTATTAGGGGTTGAACCAAGCCATTAGGGAGGCTGTGCCCCCTTTTCCCCATCGTTTTCATATGGGGAAGTTTCGTATGGGGAGTTTATGTTTTCGTATCTTAAACCCAATCTTTCTTGCATAGACAAATACCAAGTACAGAAAATAACTCAAAAATAAGGGTACGTGCTTAATTTTGTCAGAGCAATGAAGGAAAATGCGGAAACTGGGAATTCTGGAAGTTTTTCTTCACAGGGAAGGACCGATGGCAACCATTTCTTCACGAACATCCCTGAGTTTGCAGCTTCTGTGAAACCAAACCCCCTCGTGCCAGTCAAGATGCCATTGGACCATGTAGCTTTGAATAATACAGTAAAGAAAAAAAACTGCCTTGTTTTAACGGTAGTTTATTTAGAGGCTGTACAAATAACAAAATCATGTTATAGGTTAAAACAAAAAGTCACAACAACCCGCCCTCTCAGCCCTTTTCTTTGGGGGGAAGCGGGCCAGATGTTTAAACAATATTGCGGGCTCTTGTGCACGCCGAGGTACTTGGGAGACTTTGGGAAAGAAATCATGTCTGCACCCCTGGTGTGTCACAGTTTTAGACCCCTGACCTAGAAACCGTTTAAACAGATGTTTAGTTCAAGGGATTTATGTCGACATTGAACCTTTTTTTCCTTTGCAAATGGCTGCCTCTAAAATTGGAATTTTTTTCTAGAAGGACCAGGGAAACAACTACCTCTCACAACTTTCTAGTTTTGCGTAGAAACCGTTCTGGTGCCACAGGAACCAAACAAAGAAACAAACAGCTGCCTCGTCAGCCACTACTGTTCCTGGGGAGGAACATCTTTTTTTCCCCCTCTCTGGCCTGTGCGTGGTGAGCTCAGACCTTCAAGACTAAGTGTTTACTAACCTCAGGAGACCCCCAGAGATCATGAACCAGCATTGGTTGTGGCTTCCCTTCCTTTTCTCATCCCCAGCCTGCAAATCTCATTCTGCTCCTTCTCCCAGAAGGGGTCTTCCTCAACTTTGATCCTGGCATGCGGAGTTCACTCTATAGCTTGGGTCAGTCACAGATGAAGCCTTGCATCATAGCTGCCTTTATGAAAGTGTTTGTTTCATATCTGAAATGTTTTCATGTGCATTCGCTCTGCTTTGACTTGCAGAAGGAGAAAGAAAGTAGTTTTACTGGAGGCAAAACAGCCACCTGTGAAAACTAATTGCGTAGGTAGAGGTTTGATGCTATCTCTGGGAGGGATCCAGCAGGAAGAAAGTAAATGTTCTGAATCTACAAGGAAATCACCTGTGTGCCAAGCTGACCCTCTGCATCAAAGCCAGGATTGAAATATCCCATCAAATCGGGGGACTGTGTTTAGGAGGCTGGGGTGGGGAAGGCAGCAAGAGGGAGGAGCCCCGTGAAAGAAGGTGCAGTTCTTCTGGGTGAACCGTGTAGGTGCGTGAAAAATGACAAGCGTGGTAAACTCAACCAAACCTCCTCATTAAAGGCTGACATGTGATGTGAATGGTCTGTAGTTACTTTCAAACAAGTTTGGGGTGTGGCTGCTCTTGAGTTCCTTTTTTCTCCCCCTCATCAAGCTTTCCTTTTCAGTCTTAAATTCTGTGGTCTTGACCTTTTTTTTTTTTCCCCTTTCCTTGATCCCACTAGTCTAGTATACCCAAGTGTTTCTTGCCATTAAAAGATCAAGATATCCTGTGATGGAGAGGCAGGAATCAATGAGGCAAGCTGCCTTTTGTCACCGTCTGTGTAGCTCCCAGAACTGGCTGTCCCCGAGTTCAGAAAAAGCAGGTCCACTGGGCCTCCCACTGGTATGCACGTCGCCTCTGTCTGAACCTGATGCAGAAGACAGATCTGTGAGTGGTCTTCCAGATGGCAGGATCTGAACTGTCCTGCAAAACTCTGCATTTCGCTGGTCACTCCCGGTAGAAATCAGCTGTAGTCTCGGTACTAGATGTGCTTGGCTAACACACCAACAACGTTGCCTTAGTTGTGCAGCCAGAAAGGCTTAACAGCATGCAACTGCATGCAAGCGACTTTTCTTATTGGCTGGCTTCCATGGCTGTCTTCAAAACTCTAGAGAGGAGGGGAAAGTTCCTAGTATTTGAAGCACCATGAGATTTTAGGGAGATTTGGGGAAAAGTTAGATGATCTTTCCTGGAGCCCAGGTAAAATAAATCTTTAGAAAATGACAAAGGGGTTTTAAAGAGCAAGAATTAAAAGGACACTTACATGATTTTGAATGGAAGACTTTGGACACCTTCCCCCCCCCCCCCCCAGAGAAAGAGAGCATGAGTGGGGAGGGGCAGAGGGAGAGGGAGAGAGAGAATCCCAAGCAGACTCCCTGCTGAGCACAGAGCCAGATGCAGGGCTCGATCTCACAACCCTGAGATCATGACCTGAGCCAAAACCAAGAGTCAGACACTTAACCGACTGAGCCACCCAGGCACACCTGGACACATTTCTTAATGTCCAGGGTAGTCTGAAGCCAACGCTCAGATGGGCCTGTGGTGCATCATACAGTGCTGAACCACCCAAAGGAGCTATGAATTAGGAGACCAGGGGGTTCTCTTGGAGGTCCCATTCCCTTAAGTTTCACTGTCTGGAAGATAACTAGATCCCAGTCTCTGAAGTCCACAGGGCCTCACTTATCTCAATGCACTTTGGCTCCTCCCTACCTGTTCTCTTTACTGCAGTGTCTTATAGGTTCTCTCAGGATTCAAGAGCTCTTCTATACCTGTTAATGAGAATGCTCCCTCCAGAGCTTCCCGCTTTAAACTGCCATCAGAGATCATTCTACAGAAGCTAATCTCAAACCATTGTGAATCTATCTGGATGCTATATCGGAGGCCTCCTTCTCACATTCAACCCTGGTCAAATAAAGCGTCTGATTTTCATATCATTCAGACAGAAGACTTTTCCAACAGTAATATGTCACAGTGTCTCTGGGCCCCTCTTTCCAGAGCCTAAGCTGATGGGTCCCCACTTGTGTGAGAAATTTCTCGTCCATGGTACATAAGATAGGATCTTGCTCAAGTGTCACCCACAGTCAGTACCCATGTGTATTTCCAAGATGCATAAGCACTTAGGACATTTTGATTTCATATATATAGATTTGATTATATATATATATATATACATATATATATATATATATACACATATATATATCCCCTTGACATGTATGAGAGATATATTCAGGGATGATCATGAGTTTCTAAACTTACAGGTAGCCCTTTGGAAAATAATTTCCTCCCCAGGTATCTGTATGTGGCCAAGCACTACCATGTACAATGACCTCTTAATAGTCTCTTTGCTTCTGTCACCAGCACAGGCAATTGTCTTTTCTTCCAGTGACCTTTTATTTTTTAAACAATGTTATCACTTTCTAAGCTTTATAACAATAAATAAAGAGAGAAAAACCAATTCACTCTGAGATGCGGCTGTTGACCAGACGGCCAAGTTTATGAAATGCCAAAGCGGTTCTCTCCAGCCTTGCATTCCTGTGACTCGGATTTGTTTTCAGCGAAACTACAAATCTGATTGTAGAACTCTCCCTCCACCTTGATAGAACATCATTAATATTTTGTGGACCCTAGAACATGGTTTAGGGCAATACTGGTGTTCCATATGAACCCAGATGAAGGCAGATCCTCAGAGGAAGGTGCAGGGGGAAGAGCCGTCCACGACTGTGTGTTAGTCCTGGGGCTCAATGTCAAGTTGAGCAAGTGGGTGTGTGTTTGTGTGAAGGTGTACATGTACATGTGCGTTTACCTCTATTATTGTTACAACATTTCCACGTGACCTGCTTTAAAATGGACTGGTATCCATACTAACCTGACTTATGAGACCTTTAAAAAATTATTTTGGAAATGACAGTGTAACAGAAAAGTTAAAAATAGAAAAAAAAGATACCCGATGGCCTTCTTTCTCAAAGTCGTTTCCTAGTTCATCCTGAACGTTCAGTAAAATCTCATTTGGAATTGTTTCCCTCATAAGGTATCCAGGGGCAAATAAAACATATATTGCCAGTAGCATCCGCAGAAAGAGAGGTCACAGGGCATATGGCAGTGAGACCTCATCAGTCTTCATCCAGGAAGTATGGGCTAGTTTTATGCCACCTCCTTGTCCCATGGCAGAAGAGAGACCTGACTCGGAGAGCAGATCTGGGAAAGCAGCACAGGGACCACGTGCCCCAGATGTGTAGAAATGTTCTTAGATGCGTAGACAACATCGTGTTCTCACCCACCAGCAAAACTCTTTGACTGGAAGGGCTGAATTATTCAGCATAATCCTGAAAGCATTGTTCCCTTACTAATAAGCATCCAAGGTTAAACAGCCTGTTGGCTAAATTGCATGTTGGAATCAATTGCCCTGCTAGATCAGAGCATTTATAAAAGTAGTAGATCTGAATGGAAGTTCTCAGTAATGATAAGCAGTACGTTTGCTTCCATTGAATTTATATTCTAAAATGAGTCATCAAAGGGGTTCTTTTATAGCTTACTACATCCATAAAAGAACACTCAAGATGCTTGACAATAACAACGAGCTACCGACACTAAAAACATAAATGGGGGGAAGAAAGCCCACGCTGTTCAGACAGTTTAGTAAATCACATTACTTAAACAAAACCTAATTATGGGAGATACTGATAAAATGTTCTTAAAAAAAAAAAAAAGCCAAACTTGTCCCTTTTAAAAATCTTATCTTTCTTTAGCACTGCAACAAATAATCCTGCCAATGTGTATTAATAAATTCAAAGACAAAGACACCATAGAAAGTGCGCTTGTAGACCTCATCTCTGGAGTTGTCTCTTTATTTCTCAAAGGTTTTGGAGCCTTTATTTGTTCATTCGGCACCAAACAAGGACCAGCGAGGCTGGTTTTTGCTGGCGCCGGAATTCACGGTCCCACATCCAGCTCGTCCGAGAGCCACCTCAGTCTCCCACTGACTTTTGTAGCTGCACAGTAGCTGGAACAAGGCACACCAGGCCCCCGGTGTTCCCCACTTTCTGGGACTATGTTCAGTTATATATGTGTATTGCTTCGTTTCATGTTCACAATAACCTTGCTTTTGTCCCCGTTTTAGGGGTGAGGAACCAGAGGCTGGGAGTTGAACTGACTTGCCCAAGGCCAGACAACTCCTACTAGATGTCCAGGTCAGGTTTAGAATCAGGGCCATTGGGCTTTGGAGCCCTGCGAGCTCACCCTTGAGTCACTGCTGCCTCATCTCTAGAAGCCTCTGAGAGTCCTCGTCACCAGCTGGGCCCTTCCTCCAGCTGATCCTGCTGTGAGGCCCCAGAAAGGCAGCTTGACTCGCAGCTCTGCTCAGTTCTGAGGGGAGAACTGAGGTTGTGGCAAAGCCAGGTCCCCCCAGGCAATGGGGGCTTAGAGCCTGGTGCTGTTTGGAGGGCAGGAGGGTGGGGAAGCCAACAACCTGAGCATGCGAGCTATCTTGTCAGGTTTTGCCATGGGCCTCTGATGCAGTGCTGGAGCGAATCACACCGCCCCCCCGCCCCCAGGTGCCTTTTACCTTCTCACCCAATCGGTCTTGTCACTTCGGGTCCAATTTCACGAGCTCATGGTGATTAAGTAACCATGATTCTCATGGTTTTGCAACTGGCCGCCAAACAGCTTGGGTTTCGAAACTATTTTAATGGTATGAATATTCTCTTTCTTTTTGGAAGTTAGAGGACTGAAGGCAGGAATAGGAATATTATGTTTCACGACCCTTCTTCTCTTTCTCTTTCTCTGCATCTTTCTATGAGTTTTTCCCTTTTTCCTGATCTTTCTTCGATCTCATTCTTTTTATTCACGCTAAATGGAATTTTTTTTTTTTTTTAAGGAGGGGAACTTGTTCAGTTAAAATTTTTAGGGACATGAATTTATTTCTAAAATGCAGAATGGCTATATAGCTAATAAATTTTTTTCTTGGCCACATTTTCCCCTCTGTAACGGTATTTGGATTTGAGATGAAAAAGGAAAGCTGAGTAATTAAGGCAAAAAAATCAGTCAGACTTTAATTCAACCGATGGATACTTTTGTCAGGTAGAGGTCTCTGGAAAAAGTAGGTCAAGATGAATGTTTTCGGTAAAACAGAAGCTGCATAGAATGTTTCGTTTTATCCGGACAACAGCCGTATGGTGGCAGACACTGTTATTGGCCTCATTTTCCATCCGAGGGAAAAGCGAAGGGACTTTCCAACATCACACAGCCAACTGGTGGTGGGTTTAGATGAGGTGCTTTGATTCCAGAATCTGTGGGCTTTTTCACTCCTTCTGTATTAGCATAACTAGGGGAGAGAGGATTAAAACGCCCCTGGAATCTGGAGCTAACTTGAATAGGGTACAGTTGAACTAGAAGTTTTGGAAAGGCATTCGGGCCGTCACTTGATCATTTTGCATATAAGGCATCCTTATTGTCAATTAAATGCGCGACAAAACACACCGAGACTCATCAATGAGCTGTGTTGTTTAAAGGTAACTTTTAATGACCTTGTGAAACTTCTCTACACTCCAGCTGTTTCATCAATAAAAATGATTCAAATTTTTTTATCTTTTTAAAGAATGTTACGAGGGTTAATCTGTTACTACCTCTAAAATACCTTAGTTGAAGTACATGTCCGCATTAGTTATATTAGATCTGATTCTTAACTACACATAACACTCCATCAGCACACCCTGTGCTTCCATATCATGCTTGGTGACTGTGAAGGTTTTCATTCCCCTGAGTCATTGGCTGTATACCCATTTATTTGTGAATAATAAAGCAAAGCCAATTGCTCAAAGTCATTGATAAGTTTACAGTTGAGATTTAGTCCCCATGTGGTTTTAAACTAAAGATAATGTCATTAAAGTGTTAGAAGTAGAATGTCCAACAAATTCAGCAAGATTCTCTAGCAGTTGCAGAAGAAAAAGTACCCAAGAGTTGACTCCTGATGGTTCAGCCAAGTTCATTTCATTTTGGAATTTAGAAGACGGGTTGATACTTTCATATGCTAATGTGTCGAGGCTTGTAGCTTAAATGTTTTTGTCTGAAGTTCAAGAGAGGTAAAGATCATTGTTATCCTAATTCACCCCCAGCCCCTGACTGTTAACACACATACACACACATGTACCCGTGCACACACTTACATACTGACCCCCACCCCCGAGTCCCAGCTGAGCAACGTAAAGCAAAACAAATCTTATTCCAGTGAAGAGGTAAATGGTTCTGTTCTTGATGAGATTAATAAACCTGTGGTAATTCAATTATTTATCTCTGATACCTGTGTGTTATTATAAACAACACTGACATTACAACAGACGAGCTTTTGGATCAGTGGAAGGCCTTTGAGCAGCTATTAGAGAACCAATGCACTGGAGTACTGTAAAATAAATTAGCCTCATCAGTTCACTTCAAATCAGCAAACAATTATTGAGCACAGGTCCCTGAAGACGTGCATCTCCACGCTTATATGCTTATGTCTGGTGGAGGAGATAAGATCAGTAAGTAATGCAAGGCCAAGTCAGGTCGGTCTCTAAGACAAGTATAAATGTGGGGCTATTGAGATGCAGTGGGTTGGCTCACATCTGGTTGTGGGGGAGGAAGGAGCAACTTTGGAGAAGTGGTATTTTTGATTGACCTCAAGCGATGGGTTTTGAGAAGTGTGTGGGAGACATTTCGACCAGGTGGACAGCATGGCCAAAAGTGAAAGGGCAGGAAAATGCGTGAGAAGTTATGCAGTGTGGCTGGAATACTCTACTCATGGGTGGGAGGTGGGCACTGGGCAGCAGGGGCCATGTGGGGAAAATGGATTGAGGCTACCTCATGGAGGGCCTTGAATGTTGGATTGAGAGATTTGTACTTATTGTACCAATTCCTAGCAGATATCTAGAGGCAGCCCCCAGGATATTTCTAATTCTTCAAAGAGTTTCAGACAACTTAACACATTTTATTTGTATAGTGTATCTTTGCAGTCCAAAGGATCTAAATCTTCCTGGATTTTTTATTTCTGGGATTTTTTGGGGGGGTGTGTGTATTGTGTTCATCAGAGAAAACCATGCACCCACAGGCTGTGCTCTCTCTGTACATTTCCAGCCTTCCCCGAAACAATCATCTTGCGAACTGTCAAATTATCCAGCTATAATCTAATTGGTGGTGACTGCTGAGTCCCTTAGCACCAAAGAACTTGTATCCAGCAAGCTTCTTTCTATCAAACATTTGTTAGTTCATTAAAGATGTTATGTTAGAGGTAAGATATGATGATGCATCTGAGAAGGAAATAAAAGACCAGGACAAAAGACAAGTTGAATAGTCAAAGATGAGCAGTAAGCATCAGGGAAAGCTAACTATAGCACCTGATTTTGATTGAATAACTGGTGATAGCGTCGGCTTTGAAGTTGTTGCCAATCTGCCTAAACTTTCTTCATGGATGGAATGAATGAAAATTATGAAGCATTGATGTAAAAATAATTTTTTTGTCTGCTTTCTTTCCTTCTTAAGAATCTTCCTCCCTTCCTCCTTTCCTCCCTCCCTCCCACCCTCCCTCTCTTCCTTCCTTCCTTCCATCCCCCTCCTATCTCCTTTCTGTCCATCTGTCCATCCGTCCCTCCCTTCTACTCTCCCTCCCTCCTTCTCCAGTCTTTTCTTACTGCACAATTTCCTGGACTGATTGACTTCTGCTTGTCACAGTTTATCTGCATTTAATACAGATGATTGTCACAGGTGCAAACTTTTGCTGCAAGAAGATGGAAAGGCCATTTCCCCGTTCAACAAAGCTGTGGCAGAGAGGGACATGGAAAACTACATCGGTTAACCTTAAGACACCTTGTTCTCATAATCTTGTTCTCAGTCACTTTGCTTAGAGGTTTTCCCAGGGTTCTATTCAGTAAGACTGTACCCACTCTTACTAGTGATTAGTAAGAGAATATCTTGTGAATAACAGAGAATTCATTCACTCCTTCATTCATCAAGTGTGTACTGTCTTATGCTAATAGCACAGTTAATGGAATTATTACATTTCTTTATGTTTCTTTTGCATATTATGACTGAGGTAATTTGTGTTTCCTTTTAAAACATGTGAATGCTTACAAACCATGATAATGCTTTTATTACTGCCTGTTCTGTCTCAGCAGTTAAAACTTTACTATTTTATTTACTGACAGAACCAGGAAAAGATAAAAAAACTATAAATATCATGATATAATATAACATCTGAGTATAATGCCTTTAAATCTAAAAATACTGTCAAGATTTAATCTCTTTAAAATTTTTTATAATGTTTTCATGAATTATAATGGATGAATTACAAAATGGATTTATCCTAAGTAGACTTCATAATGCCCAAAGAAAGTAAAAATAAAGAGGAAAATTAGAAATATTTCCAGGTACTTAGAACATTGGGAAATACATTACAGACTTTGAATGTGGCGTCCACTGGCCACCTCAACCCTTTTGCTGTTCCTGACACT
Organism: Neomonachus schauinslandi; assembly: GCF_002201575.2. Classification (NCBI taxonomy): domain Eukaryota; kingdom Metazoa; phylum Chordata; class Mammalia; order Carnivora; family Phocidae; genus Neomonachus; species Neomonachus schauinslandi. The sequence goes on along the minus strand of NC_058415.1, from coordinate 39,999,012 downwards.
TATATTTCCTCCTCTGGGATGAATGTTAAAAAGTGGATCTTATTTTTAATTCTGTTTTGTGTTTTAGGGAGCAAAATAGCTTCTCCCACTGAGAGATAAGGGCAACCACAGTGTTAAAAACTGGCTGCCCCTTGAATGCATGTACCTTTGCAAATCCTGTAGCAACGGAAAAATCTCCAGATAGATGTAGAAATTAATTAATGTCTTGCTACTGTGCGAAGAATGTGGGCACAAGTGGATAAAGCTGACTAAATCCCACAGAATTTGTGCAACTTGCCTATTAACCCTGAAATAACGTAATATAAGTGAAAGCCAAGGCCCACTTTCCATTGTTTTCCTACCCAGCTGGTTATTTATGAAAGTCCGGCCTGTTTGTTTTGTGCTCTGAGTGCACCTCATCCACCAAGCTGGAGTCATTCCTGGTCACAGAGTGGACCAGAGAATGCGGGACTCTGTGCAGGATTTGGGTTGCTGGGACCAACCAGCTGGGATTAGCTGTCCTCCTAGAGGAGGCTCCGGAGGCCCCTGGGTCTGGGTGAGAAGGAGCAGCACCTTAGTTGTGTATGTGTGTATGTGACCTCTAACAGCAAAGTGCCGGCCCTGCTCACTGATACCATTCGCAGTAACCTGAATGACTGGTTATTCTGGTCAGGAGAAAATAGCACTGACATCATGTGATTCTGGCAAAGTAAACCACATTGGAACTTGGCCTTTGAATACCCAAGGGGCTGGCAGCAATCTCAGGGGTTGGCTGGGAGCCCCATTGAGTTCACTAGTAATCAGTTGACTGCTGAGCTGGACAAGCTGCCCTAGTTTTTCTGACAAGCTCTGTCTAAAAGAATGATGGGCAGTCTGCCATTAGGATTTTTTAGCAGAGTTGCTAAAGATTAACTCTTCAGCTCCTGTACATATTATTGTGTCCTTTGTTATGTGTTGGTATGCAATTAGATAAAACTTTGGAGGGAAGAGTCCGATTCCTCATTCAGCGATTGCACACAGAATTCCTCTTTGGCACAACAAACACCCATAAGCAAGGATAAACACTGGAAAGCCCTTTATATGTATGTTTCAAAGGAATGCCAGCGGGTGAGTTTTCCTTGAAATTTCCAGGTTGTTTTGTTTTTTTTAATCAAAATGCTGTAATGTTTAATTAGGCAAAGTGTCACCTGTTGCGTCCCAACCCTCCATTGAGAAGAGATATCACCTTAGGGAAACCTTTGCAAAACCATGAGCATATAAGACTTATTATGATAGATATATCCATGCATATTCTTTCCAATAAAACTTGATAATTCAGAGCATTCTACAAGAAAGGAGGTATTTGCAGTCAGTGTGTCATAATCCAGAGAAACCGAATCTTCTGGATAACCCTGACCTCTTTATGTACTTATCTGCTTATCTTTTACTAGAAAAGGTGATGCATTGGTAATTTTTGCTCCTCCTCTCACATAGTTAAAATAAAATACAATTGATATTCTGATTCAGATTGATCAAAAACAGATTGCTCAAAACACTCTATATGCTGCCCTCCCAGTGATGAATTTGTCAAGTTTAGGCTTGCTTCATACTGGAATTCTTCCTAAGGCACACTGCCTTTTCTCTTGGTAGAACAGAATCTATTCTATTGGCCATCTCCATTGGATACCAAAGTTGTGTGACAGGGTCTCCATACTCCCGCACACAGCCAGCCTGAGGCAGTGAGCGCGCCACGGTGGTGCAGACCCAGGGATGTCTTGGGAATCTTCGTCCACATTTGGGAGTTCTAGTGGCAAAAGCTAAAGTTCTGGACTTCTTTCTGCCTACTGAGTCACAGCTTGAATTCTGACTCCTCTTTGCTCTTTTCTTCCTGAAAGCCATATTTGAGAGACAGTACAGTTTCTCTCTCAAAGTTTGAGCAGTTTGTGACATTAGCCACCTGGGGACATGATTGTCCCTCAGCGAATTTACGTGAAGGGAACAGAAAGACGACACAGGCCACACATCATTTTTACCAGAGTCTTCCTGTTCTGCACACCGCATCTCCCTTCCCCCAGCGCTCTAATGCTTGGCAGGCTGTGGCCTCAAAGGACCCCTCCTCAGTGGCAGACTGGGTGTCCAGAGTGACAGCCTTGCAGGTGCATTGTTAAAGGGAAATTTTAACGGTTTTTGCATTTGGCTTGTCACCCTAAGACTTACCAGGAAAAGATGAAAGCGACTCCAGGGGTTTGAAGAAGGATTTATAAGTAGGTGGAACTTTTTAGCATGTTTATTCCTACTGGGTGTGGTTTGGGGGAGGAGCCAGGGCAAATATCACAAGACGTTGGCATTCCTGATGATATTCCTGCTTGGTTCAGGTATTCGTCTCTCTGTCCCCTTTGTGCGAGGGCAGTGTCACCGTTGTCACTAGGCCCCCATTTATCCTAAGTCAGGGCTTGGGGGTGGTGAAAGAGTGGGGCAGGGGTTGGGGAGCCACCTTCCTCCTTCCTCCCTCCTCTCTTCCTGTGTGCCTCCAACCTGCTCCCTCCTCATGGCTCCCTTCACCCTCTTCCCTCCTGCCCTCTCTTTTCCTTCTCGTTGTTTTTCCTTTTTTATTTATTTTTAAAAAAGATTTTATTTATTTATTTGAGAGAGAGAAAGAGTTAGAAGGGGCAGAGGGAGAGGGAGAAGCAGGCTCCTCGCTGAGAGGGGAGCCCAATGTGGGACTCGATCCCAGGACCCTGGGATCATGACCTGAGCCGAAGGCAGATGCTTCACCGACTGAGCCACCGAGGCGCCCCTTTCCCTTTTTATTTTTAAAAAACTACTTACTGAGCTTCTCCTCTCACCCAGCAGTGCACAATGATGTACAAAAGCAGTGCTCGTCCTGCACTCAGGGAGTTTATAATCTAGTGGGATACAAAGGTGCCTCAAATCGAATGATTACAAAAATAAATGCAGAATGAATGATCGTGGTAACTGATTGAAGAAAAGGCAGATGATGCTCTCAGGACATAAAGCAAGAGAATCTGAGTATAATACCTGTGAAATATCTAGGTAATGGCGTTTCTTGGTATTAAGAAAAAGCAGGAAGTTAGACCTGAGGTTGATTCTCAGCTGTGCAACTTAGTATTTAAACTTGAGGGATGGACTTAGGCTCTTTGAGCCTTAATTTCCTTACCAGTTAAATGAGGATAATAATATCTACTCCCCAGGGTTTATATGTGATTGGAAATACTAAATTTGAAACATTTAGTTGACACAGTAAGAATTTAACAAAGTTCCCTCTTACTATTATTAATGCTATAATTCAGTGAGCTAAATTAGAGATATCTTATTGGTTTGTTTTTTTTCCTGTTGTATTAAAATGCCACTGACAACCTAGTTTCGTGTTTAGCGATCATTTCCATAACCAGTCTACTAAAATGTCGTAAGTGATACAATGTCTCAAGCAGTCTCAACACTACCATGGACACCCAGTAGTGTTTAATCCACTAATTTAACTCACATTTTTGAGGTGTGTAATAACCCCTTGACATTTCCTGAAAAACGCTGCCTAGAGCTTTGTCTCTCTTTCTTAACTTTTCTTTCTGTTTACTTTCAGGGGTCCTTTTGGTCACTGAAAGGTGTCAAATTCTTGCCGGCGTTCGGGTTGTATATTAATTGCAGGTGTCAGAAACTGAAGTCAAGCAGAAGGCAGTGAGAGGGGGAAGTTATTGGCTGATGTAATTGAAAAGTCTAGTTCATCCTCGGGCATAACTTGACTGAAGGGCTCTGATGATGTGCATAGGAATGATTCTCTGACTCCCCTCCCATGCCCTCGCCTTTGTTACTTACCTGCCTTCTCCGGCAGGCTCTCCCTTCCTGGAGGTGAGCTCCAGGCTTACTTTCTGTCAGCTGAGGTGGATGGGGAGGGAACAGAAGTTCCAGGGCGGGCTCTCACGGGGCCAGTCCCCGAACTGCTGCAGGCTTCCTGGCGGCAGGGCCCGAGTCACCTGCCTGCTCTTGGAGTGAGGGGAGGACGGCGAGACCCCCAAACCGCATGATCCCAGAAAGTGGGGATGGGTGGCTTGCCGGAAGAAAAAAAAATGAACATGTTACTACTCTGAGGAAGTAGTAAATGTGGTGCAGATGGCATTCAAATCAAACACGCAAATAGGCAGAAATGCACTATAGATACGAAATTAAAAACGACCCCTGTTCCTGCTTTTAGTTTAGGCAGGAGTACAGTCAGTGAGGTAACATCAAGGCCTCGCACCTGCTGCCTGCGGAGTCTTGACTCTATGCCAGGCCGTGGCCTCGCTACTTTGCTCTGTTATGTCTGATACACACGGTACGCATGAAAATTCTCCTATAGCAGAAGAGCACAGTGACATCCAGTGACATGTTATAACTCGTGCAGAGCTACCCAGCTAGTCAGCGTCGGAAGCAGCCTTTTGCCCGCAGGGTCCCTCCCTGGAAGCCCACGCGTGGGAGGCCTTAGCCCCGTGATCATCATGTTGCCCTGCAGGGCTGCCTCAGCTAGCTCTGCGAGCCTGAGGCGGTGCACACATGTGCCACTCAGGCTGGATGGCTGGTGCGTTTTCCTGTGGGAAGCAGAGGAGGCTTCTTTTCCACGACGGGGTTGGGAATGCCAGGACGTTGGAGTCCTATTCCAGGTATGTGGTCACACGGACTCTCCCTGGGTGATTGGGTGACTCATGGAAAGCCTCACCCCGTCGCTTTATCTGTCTGTAAGCTGGTGATGATACTGTTCTACTGTTGGGAGATTCGTTGGTCCGTTTGAAAAGTTGGATGCCCTGAGCATCACACCAGAGGTTTTAAGACTGAGTGTCACGGCTTCACTGTGGACTGCCCAGGCTCCACGGGCGAGAAGATGTGTCTGAGCTCCTGCCACCGCAGCCAAATGCCAGACACCGAGGGCCTTAAATGACAAATATTTATTTTCTCACAGTTTTGGAGGCTGGATGTCCGAGATCAGGCTGCTGGTGTGGTCATGTTCTGGTGAGAGCTCTCTGCCTACCCTGCAGACAGCTGCCTTCTCGTGTGTTCTCCCGTGTCAGAGAAGCGAGTGAGAGCTAGCTCTTTGGAGTCTCTTCTTACAAGAACCCCAATACTATCATATCACGGCCCCACCCTTCCGACCTCGTTTAACCTCCCTAAAGGCCCTGTCTCCAAATACAGCCACGCTGTGGAGGTAGGGCTCTAACGTGATCTGGGGGGAGCACAGTTCATTCCCCAGCAGTAGGCTATTCGTGGTTTTGTGAGAACCACACATCTCCATTGCTGTTCAACACACTCTAGCCCTTCAGGTCTGGCAACGGCACCAAGCAAGGGGGCTTGGTGGAAGATATGTTCTTAAAACGTAACTTCTTTCTTTGGGGGAAAGTCATTTTAATCACTCACTGAAGTTCCCAATTAGAGCAACAAGTTTTGGAAGATGATATGACGAACAATATGGGCATCCGCTCGACAAATCCAAATGTGAAATGTGTGGAAATAGAGGTATTGATCAAAGGGGCTGAAAACTCAGAAGAAGAACTAATCAAGAGTCCATCGGGGAGGACTTCAGAAAAGTGAAATTAGATGTTGATATCATAGGCTAACTGGGATTTCACAGGGAGTAGGGCAGAGAGGTATTCTGGTGGTGGGGACACAGCCTATATGAAGGTGTACCTGAGACAGAGGGGCGATGGAGAGCCAGGGGAAACTGCCTCCCAGCTAATTACGTCAGATTATGGAGTCCCTCGAGTCCCTTGCCCATCCAGGGTATTTGGATTTTATTCAAAAGACAGTGGAAAGCCCTTGAAGGTCTTTTGGAAAAGAAGTGTCATCGTTAGGTCTGGATTTTGGATGGGCAAGTTTTAAAAATATACAGGTTGATTTGGTGGATAGAGAGCCTAGAGTTGGAGGCCTAGCACATGCTGTTCCTGCTACCCAGAATGCCTTTCCTTCTCTTTGTGCACCTCTCACTCTGTTCATCCTCAAAGCACTGTTCTAGAGCAGTGTCCGCAGCCAATGGATTCCTCACCTGTCCAGATGGACTCATGACTCTCTCCTCTGTCCTACTTGTATGGTTCATGTGTGCTTGATGGACATGTCAGTATAATTGTGTTTACGTATCTCTCCCACTACGAAACATGGAAGACCTCGAGAAGAGGGTTGGTATGCTTTTTTATTTTTATTTTTTTTCTGTTTTGTTTGTTCTGTCCTGTTTTGCATTCACAGTCTACAATGTTTGGCACATTGTAGGTGCTCTGTTCTTATTTTTTTGAACACAGCCAAGTTGAACAAAGCCCACTGTGAAAGTCAAGAGAGAAGCGAGAACAAGGAAGAGGTAGGAATAGAAAGGGGAGGGCATATGTTATGAGTGCAGAGAGAAGGAGTTAGGGATGATTCTGAGGTTTCTAGCGTGGTCATCTGAATAAAGGTTAATTAAAAGAGACAAGGAACATGAAAGAACCATTGTGTTTGGAGGTGAGGAAATGCATTTGGATTTTCCTTTTGGTTGCTTAAGGACATTCCGAGGGGTGATGTCTGGCAAGCAAGTGACTGACTTTAGCTTTGCTGTTACCCCAAACCTTTGAAGGCAAAGGTATGATTGCTATTGTAGAGAGAGAAAGTGGGCCAGGGGTGTATCTTTTAAGGAAATGGTGGAAGAATTCCAGTTCATAAAGGAGAAGAGAAGTGAGAAATCAGAGAAGTAGGAGGAGAATCAGGACAGCTCAGTGTCATAGAATGGAAGAGATGAGAAATGAAGCCCAGGCTAGGCCAGAGTCTGGCCAGAGTTTTATCATAAAAGGACTTCAATAATAAACAAGAGCAGTAGGAGCAAGAATAAACATAATAGTATTTAGTGAATTCTCAGTACTTGCTACGTTCCAGGCATTTTGCTAAACGCTTTTCCTAAATATCTCATTTAATTTAAACATTAAGCCTATTATCCTTGAATGGCCCTGCAAATTCAAACTCAAAGAGGTCAAGTCACTGTCCAAGGCCAAACAGCTAATAAGCATTCAAACTGGGCATGGGTTGTGAACTTTCAGATCCTGCAAAGAGCACTAAGCAATTATTTTATTTTATTTTTTAGTGGGGAGAAGTCTGCGGAGATTATGGAAATTCAAGTTAACTATAAAAGTTGCTAAAGCCATCCCTGTTATCTCAGAAGAAATAGAATTCTTTCTCCCCTACATGGATGAGAAAATATGGGGATGTGTTACATTCCTTTCCAACTTCTCCCATTTAAATCAGTTAATTCAAAATATATTAGTGGCTGCAAGAAATCTGACTGCTCTAGTATGTGGTGTATATTTTAACCTTATTTTCTATCGTAAGGTCATTTAAAAAACCATTCTGGGGCGCCTGAGTGGCTCAGTTGGTTAAGCGACTGCCTTCGGCTCAGGTCGTGATCCTGGAGTCCCGGGATCGAGTCCCACATCGGGCTCCCTGCTCGGCAGGGAGTCTGCTTCTCCCTCTGACCCTCCTCCCTCTCATGCTCTCTGTCTCTCATTCTCTCTCTCGCAAATAAATAAAATCTTTAAAAAAAAAAAAACAAAACAAAACCATTCTGATCTACCATTTCCTCTACATCCTAACTTTTTATATAATAAAGAGAATTATTTAAATTGGAAAGAGAAATCTGAATGTTCTTAGCAATTATTTTGTTTAGTGCTTTCCACGTCAAATTGTATGCTTAGGAGATAAACACACCATAGCGATTCCTGAAAATATTTGCTCATAATCGCTGAGCTCTTATGGATGTATTTTCATATATAATTCAGGAAAGAAAAATTATTGCACATGATAGATTAGTATTACCACATAAAAGTACTGATTAGTGTATCCTATTTTAGTGCTTTGCTAATTCTCAAGAGATAACTGTACAGTAATTTCTAAGAAACCAGACAGTTTAATTCTGCTGCTAGCGTCATTTTAAAGCATTGGTGTATGTTTGCAATACATTGGTGGCTGTGGCTTCATCTGGTCTTTGTGCAGGAAACCACTGAGCAGCAAGGACTCTGGCCTGGGCTTCACCCAGACACTTTTATTTCCACCCCAGCCCCCCACCTTGCCACATGGGGTTCCCTGGCGTTGAAGTGGGTGCCTGTCTCCACCTTTTACGCCATCTGAGATGAGGTTGAGACTTCTCAGAAAGAACTTTTGCAAAGAAAACGCTAAGGGTAACAGACAATAAGATGCCTTATGAAGAAATAGGCCGACGCAGGTCTGGTTTGCTTTGAACCCTCGTTAGGTGTATTTAAGCATGGATTAATTTTCTGGCCAGCCTCAAAGACTCATTTATCTCCAGTTTATCTTCCCTCAAAAACACAAACACAAACACAAAAACCTGCCCCTCTTTTAGATACCGGAAGGGCTTTGGAATTGGGGAAGAGAAGGAGAGCAGGCCCGCTGTGGTTGCTGCTTTCTTCCCACCTGGTGGTTTCTTTTACTGAATTAGATTTGCTTGGGAATCACATGCCAGATTCTTCACTTTCAAAAACGTGATAACGCAGATATGGTCTTTTCTGAAAAGGTAATAGAGGTTTTCATCGTTTCGGTATCGATGAAGAGGGCAAGAATGAGATTTAAGTATTTATTTATTTATTTATTTGTTGAGATTGAAGTTCTTAAACTGTAGCCTTCATGACTAAATTATTTGCAAACTTGGTGAAGTCAGCGATCTCTTTACATAATTATTGGATTTCTTTCAAGGTGCTGTCTCCTTACCGACATACCATGCAAATAAGTGCAGTTTAATATAGATCTATCTTGATGTGGTTAGATTTGGTAAACCCTCTTATCTTTCAAACATGCATCGTTTATTTAAAATGCATAGGCATATGCTCAGAACAAAGTTATTTTCAGTGCATATATATTCATTAGCCCGTGTGTGAAAGTACATTTTAAATAACAACCATTTCAATATTTGTTTTTCTTTCAAAACTTTCTCCTCTCTCCATCGTGGTTTAATTGAACTCCGGGCCCGAACTCTTTAAAGCATTCCCATGGAGCCCGGGTACATTTGAACATTTTTGACTGATATAAAATTGCTTTGTTGATCATATACCCATGCATGATAAGATATGCATAAGAAGAAATCTGGTACAGAAGTATAAATAATACTTATCTTTAAGCCAGCATCTGTCATCTGCTTTGGCAGACAGTGCTTGCTTTCTTCCTAGCACAAAAAGGGCTGAAAGATTAATGGAGCAGCTTTGTTTGTGCTCCGTGATGCTTAATCAATTTTTATTAAATTCTAAATTAAAACTTGGCTTTTACTACAGTGACATCTCTGATGTATAGAACAAGGGGAGAGATCATGATGCCCTGAAAAGGTTGAGCATCGCTGATCTTGAGTCCCAGTCTATTTCTTCCTATAGGACTTCTCTTAAGGATTGTTGTGAGTCGGACCAAATCCTTGTAGGCTCGTGTAGGAAAAGAGAAGTACAGCCCAAACTTCAGAGGCTTCAGACTTCTGGAGTGGGTATTTGTAGTTTGATTTCCATATTCTCGTGCATGTTTCCCTGTCCGGGGAGAGAATACTAAGTTGTTTCAGTGTACGGGTGGGGGGTTCATTCTGGATTCAGAGTGATCCGGTAAATGAAGACTCACTATTTATGCCCAGTGAGAGACAGAGTTTTTGGTAGATTGAGACTTACCATATTAAAGATCTGATAGAGACCCGGGCTCTTTCCCACACGTCTACCTTATAAGTTCTGTGTTTGGAACTTTCTGGCTTTTTCATGTGGATTGTTTTTGTGGAATACTAAAGCCAGTTTATAAGTGACCATCTTATTACCTTTGTAACCTTCTGTGTATAGGGAACCTAGATTCAGAAGGCAAATGGAAACATTTCTTTTCAGGTAAAAGGTTTTAAAATGCTACCCATGATTGGTTTTCTTGGATTCTATGTCTATAAGGAAAGGAAGAATGGGATTTAATTTAAAATATATTTCTCTGTTGAATACTGGTATTTCTGTTTTTGAATTTGCTTTTTCTTACATCTGGTACACACAAGACTAACCTGTATATATTATTCCTTTGGAAACATATGTTGGTGGGCCCTGATCCAAAAGTAGCTTATGTATCTACATTTCAAAGTATCAGATTTCTTCAAGGAGGGGGGCAACTATGAGATTTGTTGTTAATTTTTGTTTATTTTCTAGGAAATATGGCAAGCTGTAAACTTGAGATCAGAATATCTGTGTTTTTGAATTAGGTTCTATGCTACTTAGGAGAAAAGGGAATTAAAGAAAAATTTGGAAGCCAATTCTTACGTGCCCAAAGAAAAGTAGTAATTCTTACAGCTGGTTCTCTCCCATCACTCATCTTTTCATCGCCATGTGTATACTTTTATCTTACACATTGCCATTTCTTAGTTATAAATACCAAGTATATAGATGCCCTATTGACATGTTCTGTTTACCTGCTTATTACCTAAGTCTTGACACTTCCCATTTTGGTAATGCCTGCCACACTGTCTCTGAGTAGCTAGGGCAGGAGTCTTCTGTGTTCTGGAATGATTCAAGCGCCCAGCCCAGAATGGTTACCTGGCAGGTTATTGCTGCATACATGTGCCCCTTGTTTGCCCAAGATGTATTTGGTGTATTCTTACCATGTACCTTCTTTCTCAGCCACTACTGCCTCAGAAAAAACCTTTGGAAATTCTCTGAGAGTAAAGAAAAGCCTTGGATTACTGACCTGAAGACAGCCCTGCTCAACATGATACCCAGATTGGCTTTGAGCACGCAGTGTCGTGGGCCCTGGCTTTCTAACCTCTCAGCGATGTGGTTCCCTGTCATTTGCCAGTGCGTCTTCATTGTGATACTTGCAGCCCATAAGCTAGAGAGTTTGTCTGCTTTCTGCGTTTCTGTGGAGTAATTTTGAGTAGATGAACTGAGGCGTGGGAGGGATTGCCAAATGAGGTAGTGATGAAGGCTAAGGAGACTTGGACTTAGGGAGTGCTTTCTGGCAGAAGGACAGCTCAGACAGTATCGCGTTTTTGACCATGGTACTCTAGCCACTCTGCCAAGTGTTTGTAACGAGATAGGGCTGTTACTATACTTCGCTTTTAACTTTACTTTTGCATCCAGTACGTCGTCCTTGTTTTATAAACTGTGTCGCATACTTTTTGTACCTCTATAAACAAGTGAAGCTGTTGAGTTTTTGGATAAAGTTTGAAGCAGTCTTGTGTTGCTTCCTCTTTGCTTTATGCTCCAAGTTGAGAGCTGAATAGCAAGATCTTTTTTCACACCAGTTATAATGCGATGCACATTTTGAAGGCAATTTAAATTCTTTTGGGTCCTCAGCCATATGCTTCAAAATGGAAGCATTATACATGTATGGATAGGGAAATAGGTAGGAAATTGGAGCGTGAAGATATATGACTGGGTATATAGTGGGGGCACTATTATCCTTATTGAGAGAGGGAGAGAAGGAGAGGAGGGGGGAGGTTTCGCTCTCTAGGAATTTTTCCAAACTTTAGGCCCAATTTTGCCGAAGAAAATAATATTGCAGAAGAAGTTTAAAATGTTTCCACAGGCTACACAAGAACCTTTATATATGCAATTTATATTTCTAATGAGATTTTGGAACCTTACCAGTGTATTATTTGAGAAATTGGCAATATAGTCAAGAGGAATGAACTTTAAGGTATGATTTTTAATGGAAGAACAAGAACTAATATAAGTTAAAATTATGTTCCCATTTTATTATTACATTTTTACTCATTCTTTTTTTATGATTTCATTTCTCTCCATTCTTGCCTTTGCGTCTCAATTTTTCTGTTTCTTTCTACATTGGAAAAGCAAGTGTAATATTCCCCTTAACACATAACTCTTTCACTCTGTCTCTCTGGAGGATATTTTTTACTGTTTCCATAATCCATTCTGCCTGAGTAGAAAACACCATATTTCTCCAATATTCTGAAAATAATTTATACTTTGCTTTGATGGAAATATCCTGTTCTTGAACTTTTCTCATTACAATCGCGTAGACTTCTGGTGGTTATGCTGCATTGATCACATGGATATCATCATACATTAATTTGGCTGATGTTTCGATTGATATGTTTATATATATTTAAGTTAGAACAGGGGCCCCATTCTCATTCTCATTTAAAGCTTACTTCCTTATCTTTTTTTTTCCTTTTTCCATCATAGATAATAAATGACTTCTAATATTAGATCAGATACAGTAAGTAGTTCCTTCTGTAACTTTCATCAGAAGTGGAAGTGCTGGGTCAAGCCAAGTGAGGCTGTACTTTTTCCTGAAGGAGATATAGTTGGTAGGTTCAAGTACACCTCTGATGCATCCACACTGAGAGGAGTATTCTTTGGACATACACACGTGCCCTTTTCTTCTCTGGCTCGCTGAACACCATGTATGCAGAAATGGTGGGAGCTTCTCACAAAAAGACAATCAAATGTACATACTGCTTTCTTTGTGACCATTCTGCAAAAAGCAGTTTTCAAAGGTAACTTACTATTCTAACATTTTGAAAATAAAATGCTGCAGATCTTTTTGGCACAAGTGTGGGGAATCGTTTTGTTCTTTACAATAAACTTCTTCATTTTAGCTTCTCTAATCCCCATGTAATGGGATACATTGTTATCAGCTTTTGTAGAATACAGATTTCTTATTATAAACTATATTGTGTAACATAACAGCTTTTGAATAACTATCATATGTTGTATTTTCACCATGAATTGACTTTATGTTGTTTAGGAGATGCAAGGGAAAGCTGGGAATTATTAAGAAACAAAGAGTGAGGGAAAGAGAAAAACAAGCAGGCACTGAATTTCGTTCATTCATTCATTTATTTTTGAGAAGGGTGGAAAAGCCCACAGATCTGTATCTCAGTAGGGTGAAATTGTGTTACTGTTTATCTGTACCTTTTTCCCCCTGTGGCAAGAGACGTGAAGAATAGACACTCACTCCCAAAGATACCAAGTTCCAAAGCACTGACTCATGAGTCCACAATGAAATACTAGGATGCAGCCATTTCCTACCTTTGTTTAGCAATGAACTGATTGGACCAGGCGGATGTCAGCCCTCAGCTGCAGGGCTTTACAGAAGGAAATGCTCTTTGGTCTCTCTTAGGTACTGGGTGCTGTTTAGCAACTTCTTTGGATTTGACTGAATCAAACAATGTGAAAAATGTTTCTTAGAGTATATAAACTACAGCCCCTGGGCCCTTCCTTCTGTTTGTGTCCCTAGAGTCCTTACCTGACGGCAGAGAGAAGCATGCAGTCCTTTCAGTGCAGTTCATTTGAAACGTGAGGTGATGGATTGAACTCATCACACCACTTCCCTCCCTCTTGATTAGGCTCATTTCTGTTTGCAGCCTCCACGTCTAAGGGTGACTTCCAGGTGCTGTCAGATCTGGCCCTGCCTCCCCCTCCCACCCGGGTCACCCTCTAATCCTGCAGTCTCGGTGCCCGGCCTGAGTCTTCTCGCTCTTCCTTCGACACAGCCGGGTCTCAGGCACTTGGCCCTACCTGTTCTTGCTACTGGGACCCCTTTTCCCCCAGGTTGTCGCAGGCTTGTGCCCTCACTTCAGACACAGGTCTGCTCAGAGGACATGTGTTCAAGGGATCTACTACCATGCCATCTGTCGTTTGCCCCCCCGACTACCTCTCTTTCTCATTTACCCTGTTGCTAACTGACTCCTGACATATTTCACAGTCACTTGTTTCTTGCTTTACTGTTTCTTACCTGCACTGGACTGTAAGCCTCATGTGGGCTGGGACTTTGGTCATCTTGCACACTTTCGCCTGGGCTGAGAACATAATAGAATCTATCTACCTGTTTATCTATCAACATCATCATCATCTATCTGTCTACCACTAAGCAGAACCTGTTAGATCAACAAAAAATGTCTGTTAAACAAACAAACAATGTAGAACAGAGATGGTGCTAACCTCTTCCATTGGGCCATTTGCTGTTACTTAATTTCTGGATGCCTTGGCTTTGCCATTTGGTAAGTGGCGACCAACTTTTGCACACCTCACAGGCTTCATGCCAGGCCCAATAATGGAAAGTGAACTTTAATCATGAGAAGTAAAAGATCAAATACTAGTTTCCTTTTATGAAAAGGAGCCCAGAAATAATGAAAAGAGTATGTGCTTGATGGGCAGTGGTATTTTCTAAGTGTTTGGGGTTTTCTGTGTGGGTGTGTTGTCTTTCAGAACTTTTTCGGCAATAATGCTTGTGATGAGCTTCTGAAGATGGATGAGTGGAGAGCCAAGTCTGGCTAACGCTTGAAGGATAATTTGGGGATTATAGTAAAGCAAGAGAATGAGATAAATGAAAGAAACTGGCTCTAAAGAGAGCCCTTGAAATTCTAGGTCATTGTCCTCTTACCTCCGACCGTTCTTGGACATGTTAGTTTTCGGTCAAGTAGCCTTTCTAGGATTTTCAGAAGTGTGATTTTACCTTGAGTGTATCAGGGCTGAAAACAATTGTTTATGTTTATGTAGTTCATAATTTTGCAGTTTAGTTTGTGTGGGTTAGTGGCCCTACTGTTCAACTGCATGGCAAATCTGTGCTAGGAGGATACCATATGCACAAGTATTTTCTTAAATAATGTTGGCGTTTGCCACTGGTGTTAGGGGAAGAAGGAAAAAAAAAATGAGAGTAATTCTGGAAGCCCTCCAGTAAGGGGTTAGGAAAGAACTTAGGGACAAATGCTCCTACTTGGAACACAACACCAAATAGTGGTTTTTTTTGTGTTTTTTTTTTTTTTTTTTTTAAAGAGAAGCCAAAATTAAACACAGTAGAGTTTACTGTTTGCTAATCAGCATGTGTTTACTTTCTCTTCCAAAACTGAAGTTGCCAACCAATACATATCCTACCCAGTGCTATGAATCTGTCCAAATAAACATGGGAAGTAGTAAAACAATGACACCACATGAAAAATATATCTTCATTCATTAAATAGAATCCAAAAAATTCTCTGGAATTTAATTCTAGCAACGAAGTGGGGACTGTTTGGTCAATTAAGAGAGGATGATGACTTGCTCCCTCAGTTGGTCTGGCATGGAAGAATGTGTTTTTAAGTGGCCATAGCACCCTACGTGCGTCAGCTTACACCGAGAGAGAGGGATTATTTCATATCAGCCCCTCACCCACATTCCCAGTGGACTAGGACATTTTGGGTATAACATAGTTTTATGATAATTACAAGCATAAGCAGCTTGTAGGATTCAAAGAATCAATTTTAATTTCTGTCTCAATCACTAAAGATTACTGACAAAGAAGTTCTCAAGATGAAATTAGGGAGTGCTTCCTCTGGAGATTGCAAACAAGGGCAAAGAGAAGTTGTAAAGAGAAGCTTTTATTTTGTGGTCAGTCACTTTTGGAAAATAAATTCAAAAGCAGTAGCTATAATGAACATTATGGAGAGCCTTAAATTCATAAGGGATGCCAGTATACTTAAGCTAGTGAGTGGTTTCATGTAAAATTGGGATCTATCATGCATATGCATGTCTTTGTTAGGAAGCTTTGTTACAGGACTGCAAGATGGAGATGCTATGATTACTGGGTTATTATTGTTATGGTTTCAATTTGCCTTTAAAAAACATCCAGCGTACTCTCTATACTGGAGCCGACTCGTTCAGCGCCATCTCTTACTTTCTATCAAAACCTGCTTTGGGGAACGAATGTAATATTCATCATTTACTGTTTAATGTGAGTTTAAACAAATGCATTGAGTTTTCAGGGGTAATTACACTGAAACCCTATGAGTATTGTAGAGTTAAGTGGTTAAAGTTCAAGCCTTGGGGATGAGTGGTGTAGTCTAAAAGGAAAGGGCATTCTTTCTGGCAGAAGTCTTAACTGCTGAGGTGACTACTTCTTTCTCCTCGTGCAAAGAAAGTCGGCCCCTTGACCTTTCCTATCAGGCAGGTCCCAGTGATGCTTCTGGGTGAGCAGCAAAACAAAAGGTAGTTGGTTCCTTGAAGGCGATTTAGCACCTCATTGTAATTCGGCATTAAGATTAGAGTCGTTCTATCTCCAGCAGTATAACAGTGCTTTTTTTTTTAATAAGAAATTAATTATCTGAACAAATTTACTTCTTGGATTTAGTTAGGTAAATGGCATATAACCAAATAATAGTTTTCAATAAAACCAACATCATAGCCCATGAAAACCCAAAGGGATTTTTTAGGATGAGATACCATATGTCAGAGTTGTCAACCGAAAGCTGTATAAATATGGGCTGTTGGCCTTGTTATCTAATCTCATCATTTACAGATAAGAAACCTGAGGCCTTCATCAGGAAAGGTCTGCCTTAGCCTCCCAGAGCTGGTGAGGAGCAAGGTTGAAGTTTAGAAGCACTGACTTCCTGAATACAGAACACATCCGACTCTATCTGGCTGCCTCCCAAGCTTTAAAGGGCGTTCCTTGAACACTAGATCTTTTTTTTTTTTTTTTTAAGTTTTCCAAGTCTGAATGTAAAGGAATAAAATGTAGACAATGAGTGATAATTTTCTGACAAACTACTGTCAGCAGCTGCTTTCAACATTCAACTCATACCTTCATAGACTAGTCAAGCCTTAAGTCTAAGAAAGTCACTAAGAGAGTGAACACTGTGTCACGTGTTCATCTGACAGCCAGATGAATGGATACACATGTATATTTACATACCTACGCACTTCCTGGTGTTAGAGGGTGAAGATGGCGGGAGTGTTCTGTGTGTCCTTTAAACTGAGGAAGAAAGTAGAGAGATCTTAAGAGTCATGGAGTTCATTCAGCCAGTGCCTCAATGGATGTATGAGTAGCGGGAATGTAAAATGAAAAAGACTGTCACAGTCCTTGGCTTTATGGAAACTGATATTCCTCAAGTAGTTGTAGGGGATGGTTAGGGAGACAGTCAACCAAATTTGATAAAAGTATGGGAAAAGTTATGTTGATAAACAGACTCTGTGGGAACAAAAGGAAGAGAGAGCCACACACCAGATCAGTGAAGGCTTCCAGAATGAAAGGTAACCAGGGGAAAGAATGAAAGTTAACGTGGGAAGGGGAAACAAAATGTATGAAAGCTCAGAGAGAGCCCAGGAATGGAGAGAAGGTCAGTAAAGGGGAAACTTCAGTAGGCAAATCTGCACACAAGTTGTTTCAGGAATTCCTCAAAAGAATCGGTCTGACACTCTTTTTTCTGAGTTCCCATTCGAAGCCCTTCAACCATATGTGAAGTTTTTGGGTTTTTTTTCTGACTGTAGTCTTTGTTCTTTATATTGTTTTTCAATCATATAACATTCTCTGTAATGTCTTATTTGAGTACAATTATCAAGTACAATTATTACTATCAATAGACATGTCTTTATTAAGTACCTACCTGTTGAGAAGCACTGAGAATACCACATCTGAACCACGATTATAGTAAAAGATTATATTGTTCTAGGTCTGTTCTGAGTGTGACTGAGTGTGCATCCTTGAAGCGATCTCTCTCTCTCTTTTTTTTTTTTTGGTTCCTTACGATTTTTTGATCTAGTGATGTCACCTCCTTATTTCTATTCTAATCCCCTTGATCAGTTTTTTAAAAAAGTATTTTGAAACATTTAAGACATGAAAAATATAAATATCTCGACAGATGCATGCATCAGCCAGTTTAAGAAATAATCTTTTGTTTAAATTTATTTGAATGAAATTAAAAATAATTAATTAAGTAAAAATTCAAACGAATGAATACGTAACATTACTAAAAAGATGAAGAAAGGACCTGAAAGCCTCCTCTTCTCAGCCTCATTCCCTTTCATCCTACTACGCCAAGAAGTAGCTTCTCTCTTAAATTTTGAGGTTATGGGTCCCAGGACCTGTATGGCATGTATTTTCTCGCCCATGCATTTTATAAGGTTCTTGCTGCTGAGAACCTCATTTCTCTGCCATCCCATCTGGAGAGTGATCCTCTGACATTTTACTGAAGGATACTTTTTCCTGGTTTTGACAGTTCAAGGAGTCAAAGGACCCCAGACTCCAGTCCTGGGTTTTCCAAGAGTCACAGAAAGTTCTCCACGCATCCTTCCCTTGACATGTAACATCATAATAAAGCATTGTCCTTGACTCTTATTTTGGACATTATAATCAACACATGTTTTATATATGTAAGATGATATATAAGTTACAGAGAAGTTTTCTTTTTGAGTATTGAAATTGGTGCTAATGACGATAAAAATGGCCTCTGGGTCATTGTTTCAGATCAAAATTGATAGACTGGAGTTCAACTAAAATGTTTCAACTCACAGTCCTGGTTAATTTATTCTGACTTGTACATATGCTCACTTTGTAATATCTGCAGTTTGTAAACAGTATTATTTTTTTAAAAAAAGATTTTGAGAGAGAGCTAGAGAGAGAGAGAGAGAGCACGAGCAGGGAGAGGGGCAGAGGGAGAAGCAGACTCCCCACTGAGCAGGGAGCCTGATGCAGGGGCTCGATCCCAGGAGCCCGGGATCATGACCGGAGCCAAAGGCAGACGCTTAACTGATTGAGCCACCCAGGCACCCTGTAAACAGATATTAAAGAATACCAGCCAAATAGCTGAATGCCGAACCTCAAACTTTACCAAACCTCCTTATGATAGTGTGTTAAATGTTTTCCACGAAAATTTTTGGGATCACTTTCTGAGAAATTCCTTCACATCTGGAAATTTCAGCTTCCAATTACCCACGAAGGAATATAAATCGTTTAATTGTTATTTGCATTGGGAAAGAGAATATTTTAAGCTATTTTTGTGTGGATTTCACATTTTCAGCATGATTCACTATCTCTAGGGCTAACCCCATGGCTATAAAGGATCTTTTGAAGAGCAGTCATATTACAGTTAGTTTAGGAAATGCCGCGACTTAAGCTTCCTGTCCTTTGCCTTGATTTTCTTAAAAAGGGAAGATTTTCTGCTCTGTCCTGTCAAGAGCAAGTGCAACATGTGTTAGTACAAGGAAGGAACCAGAGGCAGACCTGCTCTCTTGAACTGTCCTGCTATGCATGTCTGTTTGCTAGAGGAGAACTGGCAGCCCTGGGCTCTGCTTCAGGGAATCCTGCAAGTAGGTGGTGGGGCACTCCTGATTCCTGTGATTACAGGCCACTATAGTTGCACAGAGGCAAGAAAAAAAAATTGATACAAATATTTAAATAAAATAAGATGAGTAGTTCAGCTCATAATGGAAGCTTGTCAAAGTTTAGGATTCTGTGAATCACTGAAGAGACATAGAAGAATATAAGGATTCAGCTCCTTACATTTCTAATTTAAACTTTTCCAAGGTAATGTCCATCCTAGAAAATTCAACACGGAGCTTGACCACTGGCCCTCTAGGATTTTAAATGGACCTCTAGACTTCATTCTTCACGCCTTCCACCTTGTCCCCCAGTCTTCCTTCCCTTTTCTTTTTTTTTCTTTTTTAAAAGATTTAATTTATTTATTTGGGGGAGAGAGAGCGAGCGAGCGAGAGAGTGCACAAGCAGTCCCACTGAGCAGGGAGCCTGATGTGTGGGACTCGATTCTAGGACTCTGGGATCATGACGCTTAACCGACTGAGTCACCCAGGCGCCCCTCCTTTTCTTTTTTTTTCTTTTTTAAAGATTTTATTTATTTGAGAGAGCAAGAATGAGAGAGAGAGAGAGAGAGCACATGAGGGGGGAAGGGTCAGAGGGAGAAGAAGACTCCCTGCTGAGCAGGGAGCCTGATGTGGGACTCGATCCCGGGACGCCAGGATTGTGACCTGAGCTGAAGGCAGTCGCTTAACCGACTGAGCCACCTAGGCACCCCTCCTTTTCTTTTTTAACTGAAGTAGAGTTGACATACAATGTTAGATCAGTTTCAGATGGACAACATTGTGAGTTGACAACTCTACACATCATGCTGTGCTCACCGTGATCAGTGTAGTTACGCTTACTGGCTATTTACCTGAAGAAAATGAAAGCATTCATTCAAAAAGAGATATTATGCACCCCTGTGTTTATCATGGCCTTATTTACAATGTGAAGTTACAGAAGCATTCTTCCTTTTCTTAATGATTTCCACGATGGGGAGTCAGTCTGGGGGCTTTTATTTCTTCACTTCTCTCCTGGAGCAAGTAAGTGGTGCACAGGCAGCCGAGTGTCTTCTTCCCTGGTGGCAAATGACACAGCAAATGTGCAGGACCACTGTGCGTTGTCTGTGTTTTGCAGGGGGGAGACCAGGCATGCACAGAGTTAAGCCCATGGCTGCCCTGTGTTAACCGACCTTTCCCAGTGTGGCGGGGTGGTAATCCCTAAGCAGATGCTGTACGGGGCCTTGTTATTGTCCAGAAATGGTTCTCATATGAGAAAATGCAGCCATGCAGAAATGGCACAAACACCATTCACTCGCCCACCATGGCTTCTGGTTTTTTGTGTTTCAACACCCACGAGCCCATTCCATCTTCACCTCGCCAGAGACTGTTGCCGTTTCCCTCTCTCCGCCTTTACCTCATTAAAAATACAAAAATAAAACAACAGCAACGAAGGAGACTCCAATTGTCATGTGCCTTACTGATAAGAGGGTCTGATTTACCTTGGGATCTTTTAAGTTTGTTGTTGTTGGCAAAGACCTTGTTTCTTTCTCAAGTCTCTCAGCCACATCGTGGCCTTTCAAAACCTTTAAGTCCTGTAATACTATATTTTGTGAAGAAGGGGGGAAAAATGAGATTTTTTTCCTCCTTGCTTTTGTTAACCCATTCTTGTTTTAAACTCCAACAAAAAGGGTTTTTGTTAACTGGAGCTTAAAATCGGCCAGCTTGCAAAGTATTCTCCCTTTTTATGCAAGGAGGATTAGCTTGGCATGTTATGCAGTTCTCTTGTGTGAGCCATTCACGTGTCCTGTCATAAGGTGTATAATTACTGCACTTCACCATCAGCAATCATTCTTAAGTTAAAACCTGTTTTAAACCTCTCATTAATATAAATCATACCGGGAAGGTAGAAAATACACCTTCAAAAAGAACGAAGTGTTAGGGAGTTAATCTGTTCTTTTCATAATAGACCCAGAGTAAATAATTTTTACTTAGTGCTTTTCTCTCTATGCAATCAAAATAGTTTGTGATAAAAGATCTGGTCCCAGGGATTGCATAAATGTGCAGTGTTTTATTCACACAGGCTTGGGCTTCCTGCTTGGTACCAGTCTCGTTTTCTTTCTGTCACCCTTGAACAGTGAAGTGTGTAATCCTCCATTCTTTTAAAGTCAGCCCCCTGACAAAATTCCCTCTCTCTTCCTCTCTCTGTCTCTTTTTCTCTGCCTCGCTCTCTCTGCACCCCCCTCGCGCGCGTGTGCGCACACACACACTTGTGCACATACACACATACACTCATACACACATATTCAAAAGCAAATTGTTTTCATTTTTAAGCCTTTCTTTCAATGAACTATCCCAACATGCTTAGCTAGCTAGCTAGCAATCTGAACTTAGAAACAGTGTCTCCAAGAATGGGTTTTCTTTCATGGAAGAGCCATACACAAAGGACTCAAATACCCGTGGTGTATTTATTCCTTAGTGGTTTGTTCTAGCTCTAAAAGCATAGCCTCAGTTACTCATCTTTCTGACATACAAAGGTCACTTCTACTTTCCCTCTTTGCCTCCTACTGCCAGAACCCGCTTGCCACCACCTCACAGCTGTTGTGGTGGATGGTTGTGGGACGTTCAACCCAAGCTGGGACTTCTCAAATCCTTACACATCCGGAAAGGCCCAGAGTGATCTGGCCTTTGACCACCTCTCCAGACTCAGGTCTCACTTCTCTCCCTTGAGCTTCTGGCTCATCATCTTTATAATCTCCTTTCTCTTCTTTAAATTTGCCAACATTTACTTTTTTTCTATTAAAGGGCCTTCACTTGTATTAATTCTATTTTACCCAGGTAAATCTTACTCATCTTTTAGGTCTAAGCTTAAGCCAATCTTACTTTTTCTTCCACGTATTTTTAACTCAGTGTCTACGATGTGCCAGAAATCGTTCTAGGTCCTTGAGATTCGGGGTTGATTTACACAGATGACATTACTACTTTCATGGGGCTTCTATTCTAGGAGAAGAATATCCTATTCTAGGAGACCACAAAGATGTCTTTCTTGACATTCCGTTTCATGTTGGCTTCCTTCATGTTGCATTTCCATAGCACTCTGTGATTCTTCCTAGCAGCTCTTCATCCCGTTCAACAAGTATTTTTTAATGCTTATTAGGAAATAGTAATCCAACTTGTACATGTTTTGTCTTCCCTGATGAAGTCTCAGCTCTATGACATATAATCAGACTTCATCTCTCTGTCACATGTCCATCCCAGAGGCCCTCAGTAGATGCTGAATGAATGAGTAAAGCAATGGCTTTCATCCTGTCCCCAAACATCTTCCATTGTAGTCTGCCTGAATTCTTTTATGTCACTCTGTTATACTCTCTTAAATATTATACTAATTAGAAATTGATTGGGATCGATAGGCTTTCTCTTAAAAAAAGAAAAAGTCAGGGCGCCTGGGTGGCTCAGTCGGTTAAGCGGCTGCCTTCGGCTCAGGTCATGATCCCAGCGTCCTGGGATCGAGTCCCGCATCGGGCTCCCTGCTCTGCGGGGAGCCTGCTTCTCCCTCTCCCTCTGCCTACTTGTGTTCTCTCTCTATCTCTCTGTCAAATAAATAAATAAAATCTTTAAAAAAAAAAAAAAAAGAAAAGAAAAGAAAAAGTCAGTTACTGAAAGTGATTATTCTAAATTCATATCCTCTGCTTTTCTTTTGGTACCTGGCAGATAGGAGTGACTGCAGGAAGGGGGATGAGGTTGGGCTGAGAGGTGATATTTTTAGGGTCCAGAACAGTGGGAAGCCTGAGGTGTGTGGCCCAGAGAGGGTTTTGCCCAGGGTGTTGGAGATGGGAAGATGGGTCCCAAAGAGATGGGAGAGGAATGGCACCAGGGAGAGAAGAGGTTTTGACATTAAGCCTGGCTGACTTGAGGAATTTTTAGAGAGAAAGCTAAGAACCCCTTTTCTTTTTTGTCCTTTGGGAAAGAAGGAAGGGGACTAGAATTAGTTAAGGTTCTTGTATGAGCCAGGGACTTTACATGTTTTTTTTTTTTTTTCAGACCTTGTTTTATCTCCAGTTTATATTTAAGAATCAGGTCTCTTTAATTCCAGGATTAGAGCATGTAAAGCTGACACTCTGTAGCCTCTTGGTGCTCAATTAATGTCGTTGAATGAATGAATTTGCTGTACAAATGCTTGATCTCCATTTTGGCCTAGTTCTTTAAGCCAGTTTCCCTAGACTCAGAATTACATTGGTACTACTGCTGGATAGTCAAGTTGCATTCAGAGTTGAATTGTACTTTGTGATGGGTATGAAAAGCTAATCATCTTGTATGATGTTATTTCAATAGGAGAATTCAACGGGAGTTCCAGGCCGTTGACTCACCTATGATCTGCAGAGCTCATTAATCCTTAGTAAATTGGGATAACCTGGATGTGAATGCAGAATTTATATGAGATTTATCTTGTGTATTCTATTTTCTGGTGATATTTAGGGCACTTCTTTTATAATTCTGAGTTTAAGTGGCTCTTTCTCTATTGTTGTTTTTGTTGTTGTTTTTAACCATAAACCTCCCCAGAGCCTTTTTATAAGTAGGTAATACATATAATAACAACAGTGACAAAAGTTAATACCAAAAAGATTTGAAGGAAGTGAGAGGGGGGCGCCTGGGTGGCTCAGTCATGAAGCATCTGCCTTCGGCTTAGGTCATGATCCTGGGATCCTGGGCTAGAGCTCTGTGTTGGGCTCCCTGCTTAGCAGGAATCCTGTTTCTCCCTCTCCCACTCCCCCTGCTTGTGTTCCCTCTCTTGCTGTCTCTCTCTCTCTGTCAAGTAAATAAATAAAATCTTTAAAAAAAAAAAGTGAGAGAGATGAGATAATTTCTAAGATTCCAAAAATATAAGGCCTTCTGATATGTTCTCATTTCATATTGAACCACCAGGAACATGATGATAAACTGATTTTGGTTGGATTGAGTGGAAAGAGAATCCACACTAGTGATGAACTATAATAAGATTAGCATACAGTCACAAAGATAGATCCCGGCTGGACTGGGAGAACCAAACCATAAGACCCTTTCTTAATGGTAAAACCTGGGCAGAAAGGAAGTTTTTTCCACTGGAATGTTTGGCAAAACTAAGTATACAATTTATATGTAATTAATATATCTCAAAGATAGTAAATGAACAATGAAATGTTTACTATCTGACCACTAAGATCAGGTGGGTAGTGGCAGTGAGTGGGCTGCTTGTACGTGGGTTCAAGCAGAACTTTGTTTGGTTAAGACATGGAAATTAGTATTAAGAAATGTAAGGTTCATTCAAGAGTCTAATGTCTTTGATGAATGTGCTTCTCTTCCTATATACTTATTTTTAAAGTCAGCCTCAACACGATATCTTTGGAGTTACTTCTACAGTTGCTACACATATTAAATAAGATATATACAAAATAGAACGTTGGATGAGAAATCTGATTAAGGGAAGAGTAAAGGCATTATTTAAAGGAGTTAAAAATGAAAATTTAAACCTTTCAAAAGTATTGCGGTAAAGTATCTTTGTAGAAAGAAACGTAAAATTAAATTAATGGACATAGATTACTTGAAAGGACTCAGAGGCACTGCAGTTCAGTGGTTGGAGCGTGGGCTCTGGAGACTGAGGAGGCTCCTCTCTGCAGCTCGCCAGCAGTATTAACTCGGGCCAGTCCTTTAATCTCCTGAGGCCTCTGTTTCCTCACCTGTAAGATGGGCTGATAATAGTAGTATTCACCTTGACAGGTTGTATTGGGAATTAAAGCCAACTTTTGTGATGCTTCTTATAAAATGCTTGCTTATCCTTGACATCTACAAAGAATGGTTATTACCAACAATTATATGGCATTAGAGAAAATAGATAATTTTTAAATGATGACAAATAAGTCAGAATGTATTGATACTAGTTTTCATGATAGTATTCCTATTGCATAGGTCGAGGGAAAATATCCAATTCATGAAAGTCCAAAGCAGCCCCGCTTTTTTTTTTTTAATGTGTTATAAGTACACTTCTGAGTCTGAAGAGAGACACTCGAGAACTGTGTTTTCTCATTCTTCATTGAGTTTAAAAAATTTTGTCAATTATTTGTCTTTTCAACAAACAATTTTTAAGCACCTACTACTATTTCATGCCATATGCTAACCTCTAGGAATAAAAAGCACAGACACTGTAAGGATATCACAGTCTAAAAATAAAGTCTGACCAGTGAACTGGTGATCCATTTAGACAATGGTAAGTGGCAGAAACCTTTGAACTGATAACTAAGCTTTTAAAATTGTAGTAGTTTTCTGGGCACATTTAAGAAGGATTTCTCACACACACACACACACACACGCACATACACATACATATATCTTGAATTTCTGATAAGCTAGGAAACCACTTGAAATCTGAACAAAAAAGTCATTTTTAGTTCATGGCAAAGACAGAATTATCTGAATAACTCCAGTTGTTCATTTCTAAGGTTTCTTTGGCAGTATTAGTCTAGCGTTTATTTTAAAGTGCGGTTAGCAGTTATCTGGAATAATTTTTTAAATATGTTTACATTAATAAAGGTCATGTAAGTTTTTTTTCAAAGAATCATAGGCCTGTATATTGACTGCTTTTCTTGATGCTGGTTTTACTGAATAGATTTTGACCAAAAATGTTCTTCAAATATTGCTTTTTAGCTTATTAAAAGGGAGATGATTCATTTTTCAGTGAATTAATATTTTCGGCTTTTGTTACGAAGCCAAATTGTCATCATTAAATGATTTCAGAAAAAAGTAATGGGTTCTTTAAAATGTATTGTACATACCTCCTCAATTAATTATCTTGTTAATGCTATATTGAACAATGAGGGGCAATGCAAGATTATGATAATTCAATCTTCTGAACTAGTGTTAAAAAATTTACCTGATCAGTGCTCTAACTCATATTTTAATCAATTTTATTGAACTCAGACCCATTCAAAAGGAATTACCCATATTTTATTACAATGACCAAATATTATTTATAATCAGCATAAAAGAAAAAATTCCTTAGAAACAAATATATTGGCTTGGACCTTTAAATATTTTGTGCTGTCTTTCTGAATACATTTTGGCTCTGTTTTCATGGAGAATCCCACAAATTTGAGAGTAAATCTTGATACTTTGGTAAAGCTAGCTCTATCTCAAAGCACAGGTGGGAAAATTTATTATTTTTATATCACTCTTTAATATCATAAACAGTGATGGTCTTTTTATATCATTTTTTTATAAGACAAATTTTTAAAATATACTTAAAGCCATTAAATCACAGAAACCTCAGACACAATCCATCACTTTGTTCCATCTGAATTTCAATCATTGCTTTCAAATGCATCATATAAAATGATCTGTTCTTGAGGAAGAATAAAGTGTAAAGATGAGCCCAGTGCCAAATAATCACTGGTGTCCTAAGAACAGCATTTATATTTATTTAATTTTGCATAGCATTTCTTAGAATTGGATCCTTGAATATCCAAATCAAATGCATTCCAAAAAAGCTACAATCCATGCTTTAAAAAAAAATGCTTTCAAAGGGGGGACCTGGGTGTCTCAGTCGGTTAAGCATCCAAGTCTTTTGATTTCTGCTTAGGTTATGATCTCAGGGTGGTGAGATCAGGCCCTGCATCAGGCTCTGCACTGGGCGTGGAGCCTGCTTAAGATTCTCTCACTCCCTCTCCCTGTGCCCCTTCCCTCGTCCTGCCCTCAGGCTTGCTCACACTCTCTCTAACAACAAAAAAATGGTTTCAAAGGAAAATTTATAAAATTGAAAAAACAATATCCTCAAAGGGGGAGAAAAACTATATACCTACATTAGTGGTAAAGAAATATAATAAAGAAAATATAAATATAACATTATATTATAACTATAAATGTAACGGAAATGCATAATTCTGGAAGAGAACAAGAAGGACAGATCATTAAACTGGGATCATATCTATCTTGATTTTTGTTCAGGACGCTTGTTAATTTTAATTATTCTCTTTGGTTCTCAGCTGTTTATTTTTAGTGGTTAGATCACAGCTTTCCATGATTAGGGAAGGTGGGTTTCCCCACAGAGCAATGATGTGGGAACTAGACCATAGCTGGTATTTGACTGTGAGATCAGTGAACAGAGGTCTCAGCAAATGCTGGTGTAGGATTTTTGCCACGTAGGACTTGTTTTCCCCTTTATGCTGGCTTGAATGTGGCTTTCTGGGCCAGAAGTACCTTAAAAGCTGTTAATTGTTCAGGAAAATACAATAAGGGATGATATGGGAAGGAGTAATTTGAGGAGGGACTTTTCTTTTATTATGAGCATATTTCTTTGAATATTGTTTTAGATTATTTGTAGGGGCAGGCAGAAGCTTGTTTGTTCGAGGGGCAAAAATCCTAGAGCAAACACAGAATACCCGCTGTGGCTCCTTAGCCAACTGGAGTGTAGTGGAGGGGTTGATAGGGTGACGGATGGCTGGGAGGGAAGCCAAAGCCAGACCCTTTGAGCCCAGGTGGGCTCCTCCTAGTCACTTCTCTATCAGTCACGGGCACTTGCATTTCCTTATAGGACGTACACGCAGAGGAATTGAACTGGAGCTCGTAGGAAGATGTTTCTAGTTTGCATTTCTCTGCACTTAGATTGCCCTCTAACTCTTTTCATTAACACATCTTTCCCTTCTTCTTCCTCTTTTTAAAACATGGATGGAAAACATGATTTTTCAAAGTTTTCCCCTTGGATTTCTGTCTCCTGTTGAATTGCACAACAGGGAAAGCAATCAAAGTACTAAAGAAGCCAGTGTCATTATTAAATAATTAATGGCTACCAAATTTGTTCAATAAATAGCCTAAAATAAAAAATTCTGGGATGCAGATTTTTAAGCGTTCCTATTTAACTGTGTTTCAGATGGGAAATGTGGGTGGGCATTGGACATCCTAAAATTGTTGCAGACAGGTTGCAATTCAGAAAAACAATGTAATGTCGAAGTTTGTTACCACAAGTTGGAACTAGAATTTTATATGGTCACTCATCAATAAGCGGGGGACATGGTCAGAGTACATCAGCTCAGTAATCTGCTCTGCTGCTCGCTGTGCCCAGGAGTGCAGCCTGGCTTCTGTCATGATAAGACTTTTGTCATCAAGTCCCTGCTGTATGATCTGGGCAGAGGACCTCACCTCTCAATGCTTCTGTTAGGCTGTGTAACTCACTAGAATGAGGTGCAGGGAACATTCTGAGGGAGCAGCAGAAAGGCAGAGGTATTAATGCTGAGTTCAAGGACCGGGAAAGGTTCTAGGAAAGAAGTGGCATTTAGTCTGCTCTGGCTGGAATGAGGGTGTCTAAACTCAGTGGATAAAGAAGACAGATTTGGCTGGGGGAGTAGCATGGGCAAAGGCACAGTGGCCCAGCTCCCTGGGGGAGGCACATGAGTTAATAACGTCAAGGGATCTGAGCCTGGAATTTGGGACATGACCCTTGAGGCTCCCGCATGCCATATGGAGTGACTTATTCAATAGGTGTAAATGTTTCTTAAGTTTTGTAACAGATTACCAACCAATTCAGTGATTTAAAGCAACACCTGTGTATTAGCATGCAGCTCTGTTGGTCAGAAGTCCAGCACATTCTCTGGCTGCATTCTCTGGGCTATTATAAGACTGAAGTCAGGGTGTCGCCTGGGGTGAGTTCTCATTTGGAGGCTCTGCGGGAAAATCTCTTGGCAAGCTCATTCTTCTTGTTGGCAGAATTTAGCTCCTTGTGGGTGTAGGACTGAGGTCTCCATTCCTTTGCTGGCTGTCAGGGAGCTGCCCCCATTCCTTATCATGTAGCCTCTTCCATCTTCAAGCCAGTAATGGCACATCAGTTCCTTCTTGTGCTTTGAACCTGTCTGATTTATTTTCTGAAACCAGGCAGGGAAGATTCTCTGCTTTTAAAGAGCTCATGTGATTAGATCAGGCTTACATGGATTACTTCCTAACTTAAGGTCAACTTTGCCATCTAATCTAATCTAATCTAATCATGGGATTAAAATCCATCACATTCACTGTCCTGGGGACTCTGCAGAACATGTAGATCGGGGGCAGGAAATTTTAGAGTCCGACTTAGAAATCTGCGTTGCACAGTAGGTAATGGGGAGCTACTGCGGGTGTCTGGGCGAGAGAGTTAATGTTCCAAGCAGTGTTTAGAAAGTTAACATTAGTGGAATACAGGAAGTGTTTTGGAAAAATGAGAGCGTGGAAGCAGTTGATTAGGGAAGAAATCTGTGCAATGTCAAAAGGGCTTTAGTACTGATTATGTACTGTTTAGTATTGACTTAATATAGTTTAGTTTAAGAAGGGCTTCAGGACATTGGAAATAGACGTCCAAGGATTAAAAGGAGGGCTTGACAACTTGCCACCTCCTAATCTAGGCCACGATTTTATCTGTGTGTTTTACAAAGGGAAAGGTAATGGTAGGGCCATGTAATCTCCTAGTGCCTTCCACTCTTCCTGAGGGTAGCCTTGATCTATTTTATGTACTGGCATTTCATTTTTATTTTATTTTTTTTAAGATTTTATTTATTTATTTGACAGAGAGAGACACAGTGAGAGAGGGAACACAAGCAGGGGGAGTGGGAGAGGGAGAAGCAGGCTTCCCATGGAGCAGGGAGCCCGATGCTGGGCTCAATCCCAGGACCCCGGCATCATGACCTGAACCAAAGGCAGATGCTTAATGACTGAGCCACCGCAGGCGCCCCTGGCATTTCATTTTTAAATTAAATTTATTACTTCACTTCTATTATTTAATCTAAAAGTATGTTTGAGGACTGCCGGATCTTGCTAACACCTTCATTCTATAAATGAGAAAATGGTGGCCCAGGGAGGGGAAATGATGTATCTGCAAGAGTTTCTTATCTTTGCCAAGTATGCAGTGTAATTTGAGAACAAACAACTCACTGGTAAAGAATGAGCAGACAGCACCGAGGGCATAAGAAAAGGCGGCTCACAAAATTATATCATGGATTTAAGGGAGGCTGGGATTAGCTTGGCTTGGGATTTGTCAGGAAAACATCATGGCAGAAAGTGGCTCCTAGCCTGGCTGCTAAAGGAGGTAATGGAGAGAAAGTGAGAATTGCCTAGGTGAAGGTCTGAAGGCAGAGCCAGCTCTGTGCAAAGTTGGGGGTAAGAGAAGCTCAAGAGGCAGTGTGGTATAATGACTCTGAACTTTGGGATCTTACGTATTTGAGCCGTGTGACACTGGGTAAAGTATTTTGTCTCATCGAGCCTCAGTTTGTTCATCTGTAAAATAGGGCTAATAATTATGCCCATATAAATATATAATAACAGTTCTTTGGGTCAAAACCTATTGAATACCCAAAATCTCATGTTTCAGCTGAATCTATTCATACCTTACAGGGTTGTTGTGAGGCCCGGGCGAGATAATGCATGTTTAGCATAGTACCTAGCGCATAATCAGTACTGAATGTATAATAACTATTTATACTGTTATTCAATATGTAGTATTATTCAACCCTTTAAGTCAAGAAAAGTCTTTCGCTTTGAGGTATAGGACAGTAGACAGGTTACCGGGGAGAGGGTTCTGGATTTCAAGTGAAAGATGAGAATATCTACTGGAAGCTAGGGTCAGGAGGGCAGAAAGAGTCCTGATGTGTCAACATTTGGCTTGACCTGAGGGCACCAAGTTTAATAACTGACTGCTGATTGTGGTTCTAGAGGAGCTCACAGACTTGGGTGGGGGTAGAGGGGCTGGTAGACAGGATAAAACCTAGTTTGGAGCAGAAAACTCTTCCTGGGAGGGAGATAGAGGGACAGGAAGGAGGCAGGGCTGGGGTACATGTTGGGCGGGGGGCGGGGAAGAGGAGGCTAGATCTCACTGGATGAAGAACAGAAACTCTGGGTGGTGGAAACTCATCCGGATGGGACTGCTATTTCGTGATGAAAGGGGCAAGAAGTGCACAAGTTACACTTCGATGAAGGGTTTTTTTCTGGAAGTTTCCTTAGTTCCCTAAGGTAGAGAGTAGACAGCTGGGAGAGGGGCAGGAGGAAGGGGAGGAAGTGTGGGGAAGGGTTGTTTGTTAGTGTTGAGGACATGGGGGTGATGGGTACACAGAGATGGGAGAGCTCTTGGCTGTGATCCGCAGACAAGGACACTGCTTCAGGGAGGAAACCAGGGCTACAGGCCAGGGCTCCTGATTTCCCCAGAACTCTAGGTCAGTTGTAAGGGAGGGCCCCTTGTGCAGAGCAGTTCCACCTTCTAATGCCTGCCTTGAGACACTTGGAGAATGCCATGTCTTCCCCCTAGTGCGGTACATGGAAACAGAATCAAAGCATCTCTCCCTGAGCCTGTGAACCACAACAAGGGCTTTAAGACAGCTTCAGAGAAGTGTGTTTACCTTGTTTATGATGCGTGTACTAATTAGAAAGAGCTGTGTTCTCTCTGTGGTGTAAGACTTTGCAGTGGATCTACATCATCATTAATATCAATAATAATTAATGAGATGAAAATTTCGAACAGGTGTCTGATAATCCTTGGTGTAGAGAATTCAGGGGATCTCGTTCCCTGACTTTGCCTTCTCTCTACCTGGAAAGGAAGCGAATGAGACCATCAGACCACAGTCTGTGAAGAGGAAATTCCTTGGCTCCGAGAGATGAAGCCATGGTTTGCTGAGATTACTGTTTACCAGGGACAAAGGCCGGCTGCTTTGATGCTCTCCCAAGACTCGAGATGGAGAAGAGGCTTTGGTGCAGATCCATCCAATCACATGGAGGTCATTCCAGTTCCCAGGCATGGAACCTTTTCCTTCAGAGTCACAGGGTAGATTCTCATGTAATGAATCAAGATATTGGCTTTCAGGAGAATGCTTGATATATTGCTCTATTTACCATAGCTTTAATTCACTATATAAACAAGAATATGCCATTTTCTCATCATCTGAAGAACTCCAAATTTCTTAAATCTCATCAAGTGTAGTGTTATTTACTGAAGCTTTTATCTGAATTCTGCCCTGGAGTGCTTATAAGCAGTTACATTTATCTCTGTAACATTACTTACCATTTAGTAAAAGAAACAAAACAAAACAAACCCCAGCAAAAAATACCTCCTCCATAAAACACATATAAAACAGGAATAACGTGTGAATGAACAAAATCCTGGCTTGAATCAGTTCTCTTGCAACAAATGCAGAGTTGTTTGTAATTTTGAGTAAATGAGTCCGCAAACCAAAACAGTTAGTAGGTTTAATTTTAGGTTTACAGTTTTGACACTGTAACCCTAAATTACATCTTATTCGGAAAAAAATCTCTTCAACACGGACTTTTTCTTTTTTTTAACCTAGCACCACAAGATGACTCTATATTAAAATTTTTCTGAAGATAATAGAGCTCTGTCTATCCACTCACCTAAATTAATATATAGATAATAAATAGTAGTATTATCAAGATAATAAATAATATCATTTATTGGATTTTAGTTTGCTCTTCTTATTGAAAATCTTGGCAGTCCTAAATACACCAAATTTTAAAAGAACAACAACAAAAACCTTTAAATATGGCAGAGAGGGGGAATAAGTCAGAAGATGCACCGAACTCCATAGGATGCAACGTTTTAGGGGAGAAAAAGGGCTAAAGCAATCAAAATTTCGACCAAATTGGGTTATCTACGTGAGTTCCATCAGCCGCCTTTTAATGAAGAACTAGTATTTCAGAAATGTTCTTGCAGTTGGAGAATGAGGCAGTTATTTCGTGGTGTCCAGTTAAAGCTAACAGGAGGCCAAGAGAGGACTGGTTTCAGGTTCCCTAGAGGGCAGGGAGTGTTTCTTAAAAAATCCCTCTATGTGGTGCCTCCAAGAGCAACATAAACAAACAGGTACTTCATAAATGTCTTTTGATGATGGCTATGGTCAGATGGAGGGTTAGATCAATAACTGAAATTACCTGGATTTACAAGGCTAAAGGCTAACAGAGGTCTAAGCATCAGCTACGATCAAGGCCAGTGCCCTTAATAAATGTGTTTCCATGTTGAGCTCATGCGAAAAAAGGGACGACAGTGCCTTTCAGATGCCAAACCCCTGACCAAATCTGGGCAGTCGTAATAGCCTCTTTAAGCCTTTGGTAAAATCCCCAATAAACTAAACACCAAAATCAAATATGAAGAATGAAGGGAACTCTGGATTGGCTGAGCGACGTGGGTAGTCAGTGGTCTTTCAAGGAGGCCAAGCTTGGAGTTCTATAACAGCCCATTCCTGCTTGCCCAGAACCTTCGAAGTTTCCCATTAACGAATGAAAAGTCTTTTTCAAGCTCCTTATTAAAGCTACGCTGTAGACAGAATGCTAGTGGGTGGATTCCGAGTTTTATCTGGTGTCGCTTGAGGGGAAACACTTCAGGGCAGTTCAAGAAAGCACTGGAAACAGAAACTGGGTTTTGGGATGGTGGTGGGGAGTCAGACTGAAAGGATCATGGAAACAAAACCATTTTCAACTTTTTCAAAAAATTATCCTTTGGATTTGATGTTTGGCTTCAGTATGGTTATGGTGATAGAGTTTGTTCCTATTTCCTGGACAACTGGCCTTTTCCTTCAATATTTTTCCTTTGGGAAAATAGAAGCCTTTCAAATGCCGCCTTGTGGCTCACACCTCATTATTCTTATTCCCCTGTTAGGCTCAGCAACCCTCGCCTTCTCCTTGAAAATGCCCTTAGCTCTGCACAGTAATGCGGGGACTCTCAGCAAACCCAGAAGATCGAGAAAGTACACCCTACTGACAAACTCTTAGAACCCAAAGCATTACATTTTTGTGCCCTTTTGCTCCCCATATTTATTTTATTTTCTCACCTTTACTTGCTCTTCACTTAGATGGACCCTCCCATCTGTTTTGTCTCGGTGGTCTGTGTAGTTTTGTAAGTGTTCTCAAATGTTTGGGGGCACGAAGGGGAGTATAAATAAATAGATAAATACCACATATTGGTATCTTAAAGGAGATAATGAGTGATATCGCCATTCAGAGCAGGATTTGATGAGCTTTCCACAAGAATATAGAGTTTGTTTAGTTTGTATGTTTTTTCTATCTGCCAGCACTATTAAATAATTAAACAATTTATATCTTATCTTTTGGTTGCTCATGTCCACTCCAGAAATAATTTGTAAGACAATCTAATTTAGATTCTATCTGCTTTAAATAGGAATTGGTGTGGGTTGAATATAATATATGTGGAAGATGGAACCTGGGAAAAAGTTATTGCCCGGAAGGTTTGGAAATTAATACTATTCTTCCTTTGAGCATCATAAGGCAATTGATCAAAATGGTCAACTTAATACAAAGAATATGACTTTTGGGCATAACATGCTTATGAATTTGAATATTAAATCATATCTTCCACTTTATTAAGTTCTGCCCAATAGCACTTTCCAAACATTATTCATAATTTACTTCTGCTGTTGTGGCAATATTTCAGAAGATGGATGAGGATAGCAGTTTTCAGTTTTCAATGTAAAGCACCATGTCCTGTAGATCGTCCAGGGTATTCCTCATGAAATAAATGAGTTTCAGTTGTTGGTCTGTTTGATGTAGATTTTACTGGAAGAGCATGCTTATTTTCCTTTCTTGAGCATGACTCTGAAAGCAATTTTGGCAAATACAGCATAGTCCTTCGTGTCAGATGAGGATGATGGAATTGAAGTGACTCCTAAGTAGTCCCTGACCTGGGCATTGAGATCAGAGTGACATGAGCCCTTTTGAAAATATATCATCTTTTTTTTCTGGGGCTCACCTTTTCTTATGGGGGGCTCACCTCTCTCTCAGCTTTACACACACACACACACACACACACACACACATCCACACACATCCACATCCACACACACACCCTTCATTCTTACCGGTGGATACAGATGAACTCTCGCAGGACTTGCTTGAATCCTGCTTCTGGCCTTTCTCATGCCCGAACTTCCTTAGTTTCTGCTCCAGCCTCACAGGGGACTTTTAGGGTCAGCAGAGTGACCCGATAAACTAATACATGCCACCATGTTAATGCAGACTTTCCTTGTGGGTTAAGCCCAGCTTGCTTGTCCATTTATTCAATAATTCTTACTTTAAAATGATATTAGGTGTTTTATTTTTCAGTTAAATATATTTTAGAAAAATTAAAAAAAATCTTGACCGGGACAATTCGTTTCTCAGTTAGCTGTTGCTACCCTTTCTTTTCTAAGTAAGACGGAGAGAGACAGCGAGAGAGGGAGCACAAGCAGGGGGAGTGGGAGAGGGAGAAGCCGGCTCTCTGCGGAGCAGGGAGCCCGATGCGGGGCTCGATCCCAGAGCCCTGGGACCATGACCTGAGCCGAAGGCAGATGCTTAAGGACTGAGCCACCCAGGCGCCCCAAGTCTGTGTTATTTCTTAACATTAAACATTATTTTTGACTAAATTTGAGTTCTGCTGTATCCAGTAGAATCAAAATGTTACCAGTTTTATTTTAATTACTAAGAGTGATGACAATACCTACTACTTATTACATACTCACTATGAACAAGGCACTGTGCTGGCAATTTACATGAAGCCTCTCAATTAATTCTCACTACAGTCCTGCTTCAAGAGATTACTATTTGCTTTTTATAAGATGATAAGAGGAGCTCTGAGATGATAGGCCATTTATCCAAGTTACATCAAATGAGTGGACAAGTAGGTTGAAAATTTATGAAATTCTGCTTTGAGAAGACTAATATTTGCTTTTTATAATAATTATTGGAGTATCGCAGAAATACTAACATAGCAAGTTAGACTATTCTCAATACAGCATTCAGAGAAAAACCACTGTAACAATGGTGCATCTTTATCTGACTTCTTGAGAATAATCCTTGTAGTTTACCTGATGATTTTTAATAGTTTCTAATATTTTTTCTTACAACTTTTTGTTGATGTACTTTTTACTTTCTTTACAATTGAATCAGAATTCATTTTAGATTCAGAATAAGAGAGAGGTCTCAGGGCAGTGTAGTTTTATAATTTGCCTCCTGACATTTTTTTTACCTTCAAATACTCAAATCCCTTCTTATTTATTAACTTTTATCAATCATTTATTCTTAAAATAGTCTTCAGATAGTTTGTGCAGGTGTTTAAAGTTGTCACTTCTATTTTTGTAACACTATTAAATGTATAACCAGAGATTATATTTGTTTTCAAACTGCTCATTTTAAGTATGTGTGCTCTTTTTTTCTGTTATACATGTACTAGAAAGTCTATGAGAAATCCATGTGAAAATTGGTGTCTTTGGAGATTAAGTAAAGACTGCTTTAGCCATTATTTTTCTGTTTCTTGCTCTACTAAGCACCCAATTAATGAGCTTGACATAAGTTATTTTTTACCCAATCATTTACTTTGAAAAATTAAAAGTAATACATTTAGAGAAAATATTGAATACTACATACAGGTAAAAATGGGAAATAAATGTCCTCCTTCCTCCTGTTTCTCTCCTGGCTTGTTGCTCTCCTTCCCAATCCTACATTTCTTCTGTTTCCAGATTTTCTTAATGGAACATGAGCGTCGGCATGTATATGTATGTGCGAATTCTAAGTAGTGGGTGTTTTTAAGTTTAGATTAGGTAAGATGACTGTCTTCACAGTGCATGTCTCCCTTCTGTGCTCACTGATTGGGGAATAAACAGCTCTCAATAGGACATTCATATTCAGTAAAATAAGAATAGGTTTTATATATATTTTAAAGCTTTTATTTATTTGAGAGGGGGGAAGGGGAGAGGAGCAGAGGCAGAGGGAGAAGCAGGCTCCCTGCTGAGCAGGGAGCCCGACATGAGACTTGATCCCAGGACCCTGAGATCATGACCTGAGCTGAAGGCAGACGCTTAACTGACTGAGCCACCCAGGTGCCCCAAGAATAAGTATTAAGTGGAAAAGAAATCAGGACCAAGGATGTAGAAGTAAAGAATCAAAATATGGAAAAGATTACAATTTTTGGATTATAAAGTTCAACAATGTTGCCTGCCAGGTTAATGAGCATCATGTAAGCAAAATTTTTTTGTACTTAATATAAAAAAGTAAAAAAATCGGTAATATATTGTTTTTTCACCTGAAAGAAGGGAGTATGACTGGTGCTTAGAGGAAAGCTCTTAGTCTGGATTGCTCAAATTTTAGTGGGGGACTGTTATTTTAGGGTGCTGGGATGATGCCTATCAAAATGGCAGGTGGTAATGTGTGTCTGCCAAAGATCAGGTGTATCCAGCTCCATAATGCGTGCGGCTTCTTGTTCAAAAATTAAGAATTTCAGGACAGAGCATCAAACCAAGTGGTTGCACAGGTTGGCGCCCCTGAAGGCAGCCCAGTGTGCCTGGATACCCTGGACATGGCCAGGGCTGTGAGGACTGGAGCTGGTGCAGGGCTGGGGTAGGGGTGTGTTCAGCTAAGTGCAAATGCCCTCTTTGGGCTTTCTTGATCTTCGCCAGTTCTTAAGGAAAGGGCTTGGATGCTGGGCTAGGGTGTGGATGACTTGGGGCAGGGGGGTGGGGAGTAATGTGGAAGGCATAGAGGAGGGGGGCTCTGCTAGAAACATTTAGAATGTGACTGGAGAGCTGATGCCTAGACAGAAGGGGGGCATCCAGGAATTAAAGGAAAGGGTGTGAGGCGAGGGGAGCTCTCTTCCCTTGGGTGCTGCGGGGTGGGAGTGGGGGTGCATTTATAGACCATGTCCAGTGTGTGGAGAATAGGCACATGGTCCCAGTTCCTTAAGGTGTTAGGACAGAGGGAACCACATGTCCTTCCCAGACTCCACAGAGGGACATGAAAGTCAGCTTCGTGGCCTAGGATGTCAGGAGAGGCTCCCTGCACGAGGTGGCCCTAGGAGGGATCCTGAGAGAGGAGTCCGGGTGGAGACTCAGAGGACCAGGTACTGCCATCCACGAGACACGCAGGACTTTATGCTCAGGGCTTTGAGGGGACAGTTGAAGTCTTCAGGAGGGTAGCACTTTGGAAGTGTTTTCCTTGTTAGCGCAAAGCAGTGGTTCTCAGAGGGCAACGTGGGCCCCATCCACTACCTTCTTAACAATGCAGAGTCATGGGCCCTATTCTGACCTATTGAATCGCGGATCTCCGGGGGTGGGCCAGACCCTGGGTCAGAACCAGCTCTGTGGGCAATTCTTTGGCATATGAAAGCTTGAGACCCACTGCTGTTGGAGAATAGATGATAGAGGGGACTTAGAAAGTCTTTATTATAAATCCCTTATTTGACTAATGACGAACCAGAGGGCTGGGGTGAGTAAGTAACTTATCAAAGATTAAGTTTGTGGTGGGTGAGAATTAAGACACAAATCCTGACTCTGCCTAGTCTTTCTGCCATGCAAACTTCCAGGCAGCGAGGGGATTATCAGAGCATTTTTAAAAGGAAGATGTAATGATATGTTATGTTACCTTTCAAAAAGAGCAAATGGAAATAGGCAAGTAATATAAAGCATAAAATGACTGATATATAACTTTTTGGTTGTATCATATTTCATACATGATGCATATTATGTTTGTGAGTCTCTGAGACTGGAATGGGGAAGAAGGAAGTGACTTATCTAAACTTAAGCTAATTATTCTCTAAGCAGTGAATTTACTAGCTCTGACCTTGGGCAAACATTTAATCTCTTTGAACCTCAACTTCCTTATCTATAAAATGGGGATAATAATACCTACCCTAACATGGTTGTTAGGATAAGATAGTTTATGTGAAAGTGTTTTGTAAGTTGTAAAACCTTGTAAATGTGAGTGATATTATTTTTATATGATTTAAACATAAGTCCATTCATCCAGCAAACATTTATCAAACACGTAGCACGGACACTATTGTAAGTACAGACTTTGCAGAGATGTGTTTTTGTTCAAAAGAATTATAAAACTTTTGAGATGGTTTCTGAAATTTTTCACATTATTACTCAGTAAGAAACCCATT
Source organism: Neomonachus schauinslandi (assembly GCF_002201575.2). Taxonomy (NCBI): domain Eukaryota; kingdom Metazoa; phylum Chordata; class Mammalia; order Carnivora; family Phocidae; genus Neomonachus; species Neomonachus schauinslandi. The sequence goes on along the minus strand of NC_058415.1, from coordinate 39,960,120 downwards.
CAGACTTAATATAGAAAATTTTTATTTGAAATTCCCAATCCTATATTTTGGATTGGATCTTACCTTAGGTAGGTAGTTCCCTTCTTACTTTTCCTTAAACCTTATTTCGGTAGAGATACTTAACCAACACATTGGGAGGTGCTTTCTACTTTAATATTTTTAATTTTGTCCTTTCAGAGACAATTCAATTTAAGAACTAAATGAGTGTATAATTATTTATATAACCTCCCAGAAGAGCAACCGAAGTATAGGAGTAATTTCTAAATAAAATTCAATCAATGAGTAGTTTATGTGACTCCTCAAACCCTAAAATGAATTGGAATGATTTTGCTTTCTTCAATTAAAAATAAGTATCTGGTTATTAAGTATGAGTCTTTTGGTTTGGTCACCTAAGCAGGTGAGGAATTTCCTCATAGAGAGGCTGGGTTCTCTCAGGGATTTTATTAACTCTTGTTCTCTGTGGTGTGAGAAGCAGTTCATTTTTTAGGAATACCCACCGACCTCTGGATGTGGCACTTAGTCTTTCATAAATGGAGGTTTATCTGCATCAACATTAAGGCGATATTCCATCTAATACAAACTAAATTGAAGTTACCAGTAAAGCCCAGTGGTGCATGCGTTTGATGTGGATCTTCTGCTTGAGAGATAATGATTTAAATGTTTTAATCTTCTAAATGTCAATTATTGATGCTGGAGAGCTTTCTAAAGAGTACACTTCCTTTCCTTTAAGTATAATATCATTGCCACAACGTAATCACTTTTTAATAACGTGGCACCATATGGCTCAACTCCAATTTCTTTTTTTTTTTTAAGATTTTTTATTTATTTATTTGAGAGAGAGAATGAGAGAGAGAGCATGAGAGGGGGGAGGGTCAGAGGGAGAAGCAGACTCCCCGCTGAGCAGGGAGCCCGATGCGGGACTCGATCCCGGGACTCCAGGATCATGACCTGAGCCGAAGGCAGTCGCTTAACCAACTGAGCCACCCAGGCGCCCTCAACTCCAATTTCATCACAGGGTCCACGAGAGGGCTGACCCGAGGATGTTCCTCAGCTGGAGAGGCATGGGAGGTGGAAAGAACATCAGAGCAACTGTGCAGGGTGGTTCAGTATCTCTGTGATAAATAAACAAATCTCTGGCCCTCACCCTCATTACCTACTCACTTCACTTCGCTTTGCTCCTGCCTCTGGACTCTGTCTTTCCGACTCAAATTAGAGTCTGTTGGGTCATTGCCTTGATAACTGTTCTGGTATTTTTTAAAGGTAAAGCTTCTCTTTATTTGCACTACTTTTTATAGTAGTGTCATTTTAAGATCACTACGACTATTTTATTTTACTTTCGTTCCTAACCACTGTAGACCCAATTTATATATCACCTATGTCCTCTCTGTTTCTGTGCATTTCCATGCGGTTTCATAATACTGCTCTAGTATTTCTTTTAAGAAACATCCCAAATCCATTTATATCTGAATTCAGGTTGTTTTTTGAATGCAGCTTTTGTAATTTAATTCCAATTCCAGGTCGAAAAAAAGAGTGCAGGTTATATTGCTATTAAAAACACACAATACATGTTTTTAAACTCAGTGTCATGGAGCATCAAGCTAAGGGCAGTCTTGTTTTTAAATGAAAAGCTGCAAAATGAACTGTTGGGACTTCATCAAGAGAAGAAGCGTTCTGCACAGCAAAGGAAACAATTAACAAAACTAAAAGGAAACCTTCAGAATGGGAGAAGATATTTGCACATGACATATCTGATAAAGAGTTAGTATCCAAAATCTATAAAGGACTTATCGAACTCAACACCCAAAAGACAAATAACCCAGTTAAGAAATGGGCAGAAGACATGAACAGACATTTTTCCAGAGAAGACATACAGATGGCCAACAGACACATGAAAAGATAAATGAGAGATTGCAGTTTTATCCCAGGTCTTTTCCAGGTTGTGATGACACTAAACATGGCAGAAATATATATATATATATATAATTAATAGTCTAAACCTCTAGGGACTAATTGTTGAGTATCCGGCTTTTGGTCTAAACAGAGACAAAATAATCACGTACACACAGATCCATAATTTCAGTACAATTTAACTTGTTAACTGGGCTTTCTTTTAGTTTTACTTACCGAGTTACCTAATAACTTTCTGGAAAATCCACCGTGTGTAAGAGATACAGCTATTTTGACACATGTTAAAACTGACTCTAATACATGAAATTTGAAATGGGAAGTTTTCTTTTAGGACTCATTCAAGAACATTTACATTTGAGAGTTAAAAATATTCTTTCTGGTTTTTTCCCTAGTAAAAATTTAAACAAAACAAAATTAAAATAATGAATGATGTTTTCTGCTGTACTTATTGTAATTACCTCTTCTGCTTGAAATTTTATTTTTTGGCCTCATATGAAGTGACAGATCATTACAGCCAATTTGTGGTTTTAGCAATCAGAAGTAACTGACTAATGATGCTATTCATATTTGGTTGGGGATTAAAGGAGAGTCATTGTGTGAGTGTGTGTGTGCGCGCACATGTGCACGTGTGTTTATATTTTACTGTATTTTCTTCATAACTGAAATGTCAAAGACAATTTGTAAAGCTACTCTGAATGTTTGGTATTTTGAAGCCCAAGGGTTTTCATCTCTTTTGAAATTCTTTTTTCTTTTTTTTCAATCTTTAAAAAATTTCAATTATTTTTTGAACAGAACATTAAAAAAAAAAACCCAAAAAAACAAAACCCAACCACCAGCGACTTTTTTCCTTAAAATAGAACAGATGGAAGGGTAGAGATCCTAACCATAAGACAAGTGTTTGAAATGCCTTCTACATTTACTACTTTACTTGTACAACTTGGATGCCTTTCTATATATTTAGTTTCATTCAAGTTTTCCGTTTTTTCATTCTGAAAAGGAAGCAAAATACTGAATCCTTTTTCCAAAGGAAAATGTTTGTAGTGTCATGAAAAATGAGAACAGATGGCCCTGCCAAGCGCTGGGGAGAAGTACCGCACTCCGGCTGAAATTGTTAGGCAGAGTCAGAGGCAGGCTATGAAGCTACCAGTTGTTGCAGTTATTTATATGACTTAATTCAAGCGCATAAAACACGGAGTTACAAGGTAGGACTTTGCCTCTTACATTAAATAAAAGACATTGTACTAATTTACGGTCCAGACATCAGTAAGCGCATGCCCGAGTCGCCAGGTTTTATTAGGAAAAAGACTAATCTGAGAAAAGCAGTCCTAGTCACTTAAAATGCATTCTATAATTTGGGGTTTCACAGTGGGCAAGTTTACCCAGATGCAGTGTGACAGCCTATTAGCAAAATAAACAGGTCTTCTGAACTTGGAGTCCTCTGCTCTTTTCCCTCCACTTTTAACTAGATTAGCTTTGCAGTGTGTCAGGGTTTGGGTTGTGGTAGCGTGCATTAACTCCTGCTCACACTGTTCTGATTGAGCAGCAAAGCATCCATTACCAATACCATATCCAAAGTGACGTTTCCATACAGGCTCCCTGCTGTTTCATTCATGACCACAAAACAGACTGAAATGACTTTACTTCTTTTTACAACTTGCAAAGAGTTAATGGACTGTGCTGGCCCCCTGCCAAAACCTTTAAGAAACTTTATTAATGTGTTATGAGGCTGGGACACCATAGTGTGGGATTTTATTGGTTATTCATCTTAATGAATAAAAATATGTATGCACAATTAAAGCCACGTTCTCTAGCAATTGCCTTCCAATAAATGTTGAGTCTTTGTCAGAGCTCGTTATTGCATTTGCTGATCAATTTTGATACTTTTCTTTCCAAAACCTAAAGTTATCAGCAATGCAATAACATGGACTCTCCTTAAAGAAACACCAGCTTAGTATTTGAAATGGATAACTAACGATGAAAAGAAAATTCTTAAGCGGGTGGTAAAAGTGACTCTATTTTAAGGAAAAAAATCTCTGTGTGAAAAAGCTATTCATAATATACAGCATTTTCTCATTACTTATATGAAAAAACCTGATCTATGATGTGTTGATTCTTCATAAGTCAGAGACAATGTAATTTTGCTGTAGATCATGTAAGAAATTGGTATTGGATAAGCAGCATTAAATTTTTTCCCCATGTGCTCTGTTCTGACATGTCAATTACCAGACAGAATTTCATTTTTATTTTCATACAGTTTTATTGTCTTTTTACCTCTGACTTTTTCCCCCCCACCTCCTTTGGGGTGGAATGTTGCGAGGAGGGAATAAGGGCAGTAATTGTATCATATTGAAAGGGAATTAAAAAATAGACTGAGGAATGGGTGGGTCTAGGTAAATTTATTGTTCTACTACTTGAGAAAAGATGAATATTTTTGCATCTTTTGAAATATGTATTTGCTCCCCCAAATAGAATATTATATGCCTCCAAAAGAATATCAAATGGTCTCTCTCAATTTGTGAAAATAACCTCAAGTACCTAAAGATGAAGAAAAACTTCCAGGGCATTTTTTGGCAAAATGATTTTCATATTGTGGTCATTGGCGTGGGGAAATGTTATACCAGAAGTATCTGGTATATCAGAAGTACTTGCTAAGAGTTATTAAAAAAAAAAAAAACCTCCCCCCCAAAAAAACCTTTGGTGAGTAAAAATATCAAGAGAAGGAGTACATTATTCTCTTCAAGCCCTAAATTTTTATGAATTTGAATAAGTGTATCTGAATTCATACTAATGTTCCTAAAGTCATCAGTCATGGCTTTGCCTTTAGTAGAAATGAGAATAATTCCATTTTCTTGAATTAACAGATTAAGAAATAAGTGTAATTTCGTTCTTTCTTTGACCATTTAACCTGTTGTTGAAATGGAAATTCACACAGCCAATGAATTTAACACCTAGAAGCGTATTCTGTTATCAGTGAACCAGACTTGAGTTTTAAAAATGGCCTACTTCGAAGTCATTAAAATGAGGTTACAGACGTAAGAATAAAATTTGGAAGATGATTCAAAATGACTTTGTGGGGAGGGGGAGATAAAACTATTTGGGGAATGGGAAATCTCTCAAATTAGATTCTGAACATTGCAGGCAGCTGGGCATTTTTGCAAGTTGAGTCATCATGCTGAGGCACTCCGCCTTGTGAATTTGATAATTCTGTGTGCTGGGTTGCAACCAACCACCTCACTGGAAGCAAAGGCATATTTTGATCTTGTACCTTCCTTTGAGTCTCCTTGAGGAGGAAGTGGTGAAAGTGGTGTTGGTGGACCTGTCTTTCAGGTGATGGAAGCTGGCTCTTGGGGGCAGCCATGTTGTTTCAGTAGGAAAAGCCATCAGACCCTAAAGCCTCATTCAGTATGGCCAAGAGTGTAGTAACACTCATGGAAAAAATGGCACATGGGAAGAAATCAGACTGTCATTTGTGAGATGTGGCTTAGAGGGGGAATTACTTGATCCTGTGGTGAAGTCTCAGGACTTTGGTGGGAGATTAGGAGGTTTGTGGGGAATGAAGAGGGTAGTGGCTTTGGAAAGGGTGTCTGGTATTCACATGTTATCACGGCACTGAGCTGCTCATACTGAGCTGGCCTTTTGCCTTTCAACTGAGCGCACTAACTTAGTCCTCAATTTGTGGCCTGCCATGGGCAAAAAGGGTTTTCTGGTTTCATCCTTCTCTCACTTTGTGCACATTACCAAACCACAACTTAAACTCACCACAATCAGCAGCCGCCACTCAAGGGAGGCTTCCACTGGGAAAATTGGGAAGTTATGTGTCAAAAATTAGGGAAGTTGCCCGAAGAACCCCATAACTGTGGAGGAGTAACGTCTACCTGGGTTGTATTTCTGTTTCTAATGGTGACACCTCTAATTTGAGAGAACAGCAAATATACATAGGACTCTGGAGTCAGATTTGCTTGAGTTTAATTTCTAGGTGATTCAGTTATTAGCAAAATAGCCTTGGGCAAGTTTTCTCTTCTGAAAATGGAGATAATAATAATACCTAACTCACAGTGTTTATTTCGAGGATGAAATCTATGTATCATATGGAGAACACCTTTGGACATGTAAACAAATGCCCAATGACTGTTAACCTTACTATTATTTTTATTACTATTTCATCAACCAGATATTTGCTGATGAAGCGTATACAATGTATGGGGCACTAGAGCTTTATGTAACCAGTTGCATTTATTTTCACTAGGATTTTTTCAAGAGTAGGAATCCATTTGATAGGTATTGCAGTGTCTTGTGTACTTAGCCAGCGTATGACTTCCAGAAATTTGGATACTAGGTGGGGATACAGAATGTACTCTCTTGGCAATATGTGCCAAAAAGGACCAACATAAGAAAGAGGAAATGAACAAAATCTGAAACGATTTTTCAGGGGTTTTTTTTTTGGTAAAGCATTGTCTTAATCCCATAGTTCTGTCTCTGATAGCACAAGAGTCTCTTTGTGTATAGTAGATGATCAATCAACATTTATTGAATTCCTCTGTTTGTTGAACAGATTGCCATTTTAGAATTTGAGAAGGCTCAAGGAAGAAGAGTTGATAAGTTAGCAGTATGGAATCCTATAAAATCTCATGAAAGTAAAGGAAAAAAGAGCTTAAGTTTTAAAAGCATTAGTAACAGGGCGCCTGGGTGGCTCAGTTGGTTAAGCGACTGCCTTCAGCTCAGGTCATGATCCTGGAGTCCCGGGATCGTGTCCCGCATCGGGCTCCCTGCTCGGCAGGGAGTCTGCTTCTCCCTCTGACCCTCCTCCCTCTCATGCTCTCTGTCTCTCATTCTCTCGCTCTCAAATAAATAAATAAAATCTTAAAAAAAATAAAAATAAAAATAAAAGCATTAGTAAGTTAACAGAGAACTGGAGATATTTTCTGAACACACCAACTTTGGTTCACTAGTCTGTTGCGAGTGGCCTGCTGTTTTACAACCACGTGACTTTGACCCTCCTGATAACTAATTAAACAAAGGCTAAAAGTACCTAAATGGCTTTCCTGCAGAATTACAGAATAATAGTGAGCAATTTTTCTGCCTTTATTACAAAGGTCCAAGGAGCGTCCATATGTGTATACACATTGTGTGGACATATAATTAAAGCTAGGAAGCCTGGGCATTTAGTGAACAAGCTGTGTGAGTGTAACGAGTGCCACCGGCCTGTGTCAGCACCGTGGAATTCATTTTTCCCCTCTGAATGATCTCTCGGCAGAGGTGCAACGTTGGATTCAGTTGAAGCTTAGAATTATGGAACAGTCCTCACTGCCAATAATGATTACAGGACAGTACAGCTGGCCTCCTGTGTCTCTCAACCTGAGCTTAAACTTGTGGACTACCTAAAAGAGAAAAATCCAGTGACCTCATTATGCAATATTTGGCAGCTGCGGGACACTGCATTTTCGCTGGGGCTTTAATAAAGAAAAAGAAAGGACAGAGACAACACACGTCTTGTGAGATCTAGGTGTATTTCTGAAGCATTCTACCTTTATCCTTCAAATGTTTTGTATATTCCTGCTATGAGCAAATTCGTCTATCTGTAGTTTCACAGAGCACCTCCCTGCCTTGCCCTCCCTCTTTTTGGTCAGCCCTTGGAATTGCCGAGACCGTGGATTTGGTCTCAGTTTTCACAGTTAAGTCGGTTTTGTGCTACGGGTGTTTGCCATAGAGGGGTATAAAATGTTTTTTTTTTTTTTTTTTTTTTTAAATATGTCATTTGTGTAGGAGATGCATAGCCTCTTAAAGAAAGAGAAGGAACCAAATTTAAATTGTTTTGTTTTCATTTTGTCTACACATATGCTTTGATAAAGACTATAAATCCGTGTCAAAATTATGCCATCGCAAATGGGAAAATGTTGGCTTTGCTCATGCTTTTCGGAAGTAGGTTTCCGTATGGTAGGGAGTTTTGTGGTGTGTGTGTGTGTGTGTGTGTGTGTGTGTTTACTTTTCTTCCACGAAATTGAGTTTCTTTCATTAGCAGAAAGCGGTGTGGGCCTGTGTGTCATTGAGAGGTGGAGGTGAGTGAAATTTCATAAAAGACCCCCCACCACCATCACTTTGTCCCTTGTAGTATTACAAAATTGCTTTGTAGTTAGCTTTTCAAACAGCTTCAAAAAAAAAAAAAGTTGTGGTACCGGCTCTTATTCATGCGGGAAGTAGGCTCCTTGGCTCCATGTGAGCCAGACCTGAGACCCCTCCCGGGCCGCAGGGCTGCCCTCTGCCCCAGAGAGGCGGCCGGGCCGGCGACATTTCAGGAGGCCGCTTGGCAGCCATTTTAGATCCTGCCCGCGCAGAGAGCTCCTGGCTGCCAAAAACTGCAGCCGCTCCGTGCCAAGACACTCTTGGCAGTGGAGATAAACTTTGTAGAGATACACAGTCCAGAAATATCTTATAATTACAAAGCACAGGGGGCAGAATGTTTTTACAATACAGCTGTGCTAATGTAAACATTTAATTTGGCAGCCTTCTCCACCCACTTTTCAATTAACCGGGTTTAAGCAGATACTTTAGGTCTGTAATAAACTTTATTGCTACTTCTCTTAGAGTACAGTTTATGAAACACAGATTTGAGGGGCTTTTTTGGGGGGCTTTCCACCCATTTAGGAAAGCACAATGTGTGTGCTATGTTGCCATGAAGGGGAAGTGTAGCTCTCTGTCTCAAAACTGCCACAGGCCTGGCTTAACGGAAACAATCGCTTTAGGGAAAAAAGAAAACGTGGGGGCCGTCTCCTTTGGCTTCTAAAGCATGCAAGAGGATATTAATAGAAAGAGGTAAAATCACTTATAGAGCTACAAAAAGACACTTGGGTTGGTGATCATTAAAAAAGATAAACGTCCTCTGCAATGCATGAGACTGTTTCAGGGATAAATTCCCGATAACAGTTCTTACAGATGTAATTATAATAATTGTGTGATCGCCGTGATAATTATTCTTATAGAGTGAAAGAAATAATTTTCTATCTAAAGTAGCATTCAACTGTTCAGCTCACAAAGCTAGTCAATAGATCCTTTTCAGCTAACTTAAAAAATGGTGGAGGTCATGGAGTTTTAAAGCTAAATTGGGGTTTAATTGTGAAAAGGAATTTTTTTTTCTGTGAGGAATATGACATCACATTTCATGATATCTCTTTACACACACATTGCTTACACATCTTTCAGATAAATTAGGGAAGCCATACGTATGGATAGTTTGGGTTTTTGAAGAGACAGGAAAAGATTTTTAATGTCTGTTTTCCTATCTTTCCATTTAGAAATTTTGCCTTGGTTATGGTTTTTAAAAATTAACCCCTGTTCCTCTTGATGGTGGATTTTTCATATTAGAAAACTGTTCTTGAGGCGCCTGGGTGGTTCAGTCGTTAACCATCTGCCTTCGGCTCAGGTCATGATCCCAGGGTCCTGGGATGGAGCCCCGCATCGGGCTCCCTGCTCAGTGGGGAGCCTGCTTCTCCCTCTCCCACTTTCCCTGCTTGTGTTCCCTCTGTGTCTCTCTCTGTCAAATAAATAAATAAAATCTTAAAAAAAAAAAAGAAAGAAAAGAAAACTATTCTTCTGTTTTTCCCTCAGGACTCCTTTCCAGTCCCTCACTTAGTCTGGCTCCGTCAACATTCAATCTATGGGATGTGACCACAAAGTAATTTCCAATCTGAAGTTGTATTCGACTGTTCAGCTCCCAAAGCTAGTCAATAGGTTCCTTTTAACTATCCTGAGAGATGGCAGAGATCAGAGAAATGAAAAGCTATGGTCTCGTTCTTTTATAGTCGTTAGTTATGCCGCAATAACTATTCTGCCATCATATTGCCTTTATGCATTCTCCTTATCACAGCTAAACAATGCATTTGCTGTGGCTTTTATTCTCTCAGATGTTTTACTCACTGAAAACAAAAGTCAAGCAAAAAACATTTGACCGTCTCACTGCTAAGTCTGTGTTGTGTATGTGTGTATGCGTGTATGCAATACGTCAATTTTATTTTCAAAATGCAATAGTTGTGGATACTGCTTATTTACAAATTTTAAACAGCCCGTTTTGCTTGTTAGCAAGTGAATGAAAGTCAGGACGGTGCAGATTAAACTGTAAGCTACATGAGGACAGGAATAACTCATGTTTTGTTCGCCATTGTAGACTGACTTCCAGGGATGATATGTGAACTCTTGTAGGTACTCAATCCTGTTTTGTTTTTTCAGGAAACAAACAAATGGATACATCTTGTAAGTACAAGCTAGAATCAGAATATCGAGTGTTAAGTATATAAACTGGAAGCTCATTATGAAGCTTTCTTTCAGATTGTTTTGTCTTTCTTTGGGAAATTAATGCCCTTTGTCTCAGTTTCTTCATGGATAGAATATCCAAGATAACTTCCCGTTTGCAGCTTAAATGAATTCCCAAAATTATTGAGGGTAAATTGTGATACAAGGAGGTCATGGTCTTACGCAGGGAAGCAGCATATAAGCAACTGACCAGAATGCAGTGTTAAAGTTCTATATTGGAGGTATAATCAAGGTGCTGTGGACCTGAGAGGTGGCCTCCCTGAGTGTCAGAAAGTATGGTTCAGAGAAGATGGGTAACATTCAAGTGCCTTGAAGATGAATTGGGAGTTTGCCTAGCCTCAAGGAAGGGATCATTCCAGGGGAGTAGAAACCATGTGGGCAAAAGCATAGAGACCTGCAATTGCGCAGCATATTCTAGCAATTTCCAGAAGTGTGCTAGAACTTAGGTGTTGGGCAGTTGGGTATAGATGTAAAAAGGGGTCAAAGATGATGGTTTGTCTGAGGGATGTAGTGAGAGATGAGGCTAGACCAGGGCCAGATAACCAAGAGCCTTGAAGGCTGTACTAAGAAAGTTGTAGACTCTTCCGAGGAATAGGGAGCCATCGATGTTTTAAGAAGTGAAGTGATGTGATTCCTGGTGGCGGTGCCATTGTCAGATGAGACATGCGTGCTCACTAAGGGCTTGGGCAGCAGTGCAGGTGGACACGAGTAAATGGACCTGAAAGGTAGTCTTGGCCAGCAGCTTACTGGGAGGCTTTCGGGAGATGAGATTCCCAGATGCTTGGGGGAACTGAGTGGATGTGGGTGTCATTAATTGGGGTGTGGACAGGAAGAGGCCGAGAGTATGTAGGGGTTGGGCACTAGCAACCGCAAGAGGGATTTTGCAGTTAAAAAGACAGGTTAGGGCTAGAAATAGAGATTTGGAGTCGTCTGCAAATGGGTAATTGTAAACATGGAGTGGGTTGAATTCACTCCGGGAAGGTAAGAAGCCAGGAAGGAGGGCCCGTTGGGGGGATTGTCTTAGGTAGGGTGTTGACAGATGAGAAGGAGATTGTCCTAGAGATTGGAAAGAAAGCCCAGAAAGGGAGGCTCAGGAACAGGAAGAGGTGGTGGCCTAAAGGATAAGGGAAGGAGAATTTTTTAAAGTTGGGGGTGGTTAGTGTCAAGAGTCAGTTGGGTAGCAGTCTGGGAGGATCAGGGCAAACTGTGGTGTATTAGAGATAGTAATTTTGGAGTTAGAACCTATCTAGACTTCTTAACTCTGAGAGCTGGTTTGGGGCATGAGGATTATTATTTATTCATTTTAAACAGTGATCAGAGAGTATTGAGTTTTGCACTTGGCGTTTTCCTCCCCAGCATAACTTTACCAAAACAGGTCCAGTCGTACTGGGGTCCGGGCTGCTTAAAGGATGAATATTCTGTGCAGACGTTAAGAAACTTCTGGTGGAAGACAGTGGATTATATTTATTTGTAGTCTCTCCCTTCTCCTCATTATGAGGAGGAAATATGCATTTTTTTCTCCATCTAATTTCACCATTGGCTACTATATTTAAAGAAGCAGAAACCACTTAGAAATTTTAGTGTGAGTTTGGAGAAGGCATGAACAGTCTCACAGAAAATAAAAGGAAATGTGGCCAACCAGTGAGCACACCCCTTTAATTGCTCTTACCAAGCCTTCAGACATGCCCCTAGGGGGGAAATTACGCTCCCCCTTCCTGGATTCACCCTGTTAGCGGCAGCAGTAAAGAGCAGTTTTTTCGCACAATCCCCTCTGCTCCCCTTCTCCCTGTGTGGCTCCCCTTCTCCCTGTGACTCCCCAGTTTAGCAGTAAAAGACTCAGAAAGTGGTGATATTATGCTAGCACACACAGATTATATTAGAAAGTATGATTGAGCCAACTAGCTTGTAAGTAAACACAATAGCTCACTGCAACGGGGTGCAGCTCTGTAGCCTCCCGCTGTCTCTTAAAGGTTTTAAAACATTTTTTAATGCCCGGAGCCTCCAAATGCGCTGAAGTTCAGACTCAACATGCCATGTGAACTTCACAGTTTCCCCTGAATGAAAGTAAGCGAGCAAGTGGAATCCTTGCTAGTTAAAATCAAAAAACACAAATGTACATGGCCCTCTCGAAAAGTAAACTGTCTGTAGGCGTATGGACTCTAGTTCCTCTTCACTTTCTCTCTCCAGCCTTTGCCATCCTAAGATGCTGCTTCCCCCCTCTCTCGAGGAAGCACAGACAGGAGCAAATGAAGTTTCTGAAAGTAAAGTTTGGATCTCGTGGAAGTCGGTCAGGGTCTGGCAAACGATTTCCCTTTATCAGGCAGTTAAAGTGGAAGGATGTACCCTGTAGCAGCAGTGACTTGCCAATTAGCTGGGCTTTCCCCACTGTTTCTGGTTTGGCAGGGACGAGGTGGTTCACCCGGCTGCATTGCTGCCTGCCAAGGACACATGGCCAGCTCCCGGCTTCCTGTCTTCCTCTTTGTGTCCTGGCCTAGCCTTCCAGGGAACTGCCAAGACGCCGTTGCCAAAAATCTTCCTTCAGAAAGGTCAAGTAACCTCAAGTCACCTGTGCCAATATTTGTGTTTTCTTTTGAATCCTTCTGTGTTCAGCTTGGAGAAAAGTGTACAAGTGAACGTGCAGTGAGTGGAACCTGGGGGTCACTCTGGATCACTTGGATGAAGCGGTAGAACCCAAAGAATCCTTTGGCCCGTCAGGGTATGATGTTTCTAGTAGAATTCTATTTAAAGCTCTGGGAAGTGTGATAGAGTTCAGAATGGTTCAATGCGGATTTGGATTGAGTTTGCTTTTTAGGATTCACTATACACATGTGATTTCTGGCTGAAGCTGACTCCTGGTGCATCACATGGCAGGGAGAGAAAGAAAAGTAGAGCCTGGTCTTGGCTTAAGAGCTGCATTTTTGTTTGTTTGTTATTTTAAGACTTTATAGTCACATACTACTCTTGGCTTTCTAGTTTGGTGTCTGCGACCAAGCGTCCTGGTAAGCGACCTAAGGACAGTGCAGAAGAGGGTTACCTGGGGTGTCTGTTGAACGTGCCATTCTCTTGGCCCCAGTGCTGCTGAATGGTGCAGCCATTGAGTGTGGGTTGAAGACTCTGCATTTTTAACAAGCATCTTGAGTGATTCTGATGCTCACCAAAATTTGGGGGCTGGATGTGTCCCTGAGTGTGAAATGAAAAGAAGTCAGGTAGCTTTTATTTTTACCATGCAGCACATTGTCCCACGTGTCTCCTTTAATTGATCTTTTTGGAGATGTAGAGCTTAATTGGACTCTTCAGAATGCACACAAACCAATGACGATGAACACTTTTCAGAAGATTGAAATGAAAAGATACTAATAATATAAGAAAACTTTATCTAAATAATTGTCCCTTCTCTGAACCTTACATTTTAAGATTTTTAATAAGGCTTTTTCTGTGATACAGAGAGCCACCAGAAGCTGTGTGCTAAACTGGTCTGGAGGGCTCCCTCCATGTAGCCCGCACTGAGAATGTTGCTTCTTAGAGGGGTGCGGTATGACGGGCCCAGTGATACCTCTCATTAAAGGAAAGTTCAGTGTCTCTGATATTTCGTAATGCAAAACAGTTTGCTTCTCACCTTGAAAAAATACCGTGTGAGGAATATGGAGCTCTTAAAGTGCCTAATACTGAGCCATGTGCGAATGTTCGTGGCTGCTAGCATTCAGTAGAGAAGACGCTGCATGTTCTGCCTGTAGACTCATAGCCCTGCTGGGGAGGAATAATTACCTCTGCCTTGAAGGTCCTTCTAGCTGGACTAAGAATCAATTGACATGAGGCAGAGTAACAGGAGAAAAATCAAATTTAATAGTGTACCTATAGGGAATCCACACAGACCTGGAAATTCCGAAGATGGTGGGCAACATGATGCTTGTATGAGCTAAGGAGAGGGGTAGGGATCTGAGGATACAGAGGGGAGAAGGAACAGTAGCAGGAAGGTGAAAGGAGATGTTTAGAAAGCAAAGGTTGCCCTATTGTGCAGGTAAATTTTTTAGATAAAGAGAATCTCTGTTAATAGCTCTTTTCCTGATACAAGCAGGCAGTTGAGGGAGCGGTAAAGAGCCTTTCCTGAATCCATTGGGCTTTGACTGCTTTTAACTCAAAATAATGTTCATGCCAACATGGCCCATCTTGGGTTGGCCTGCCCGGGGCCCCGACAGCCCCAATATTCCCTTTTGGCTTTTCATGTAAAATTGTCCATAGTATTTACTTCCTAATAAGTTCAGTTTAATTTTCCTTTGTGCCTTTTGTATCTTGTAACATGTTACTTTTAAATATTGATAAGAATGGGATAGCCTTGAACCTTCTTATGTCTTTGGTCTATAGCATTCCCAAAGATGGGCCCAGGTTACCTTTGTAGTTTTACCATTTTTTTCTAAATTATTTCCAAAATTTGCTGGTAAGCTGCAGCCTCGGGACACCTCTGCCTTTCTGACAGGACTAACAAACACTACGCTAATTTGGAACACATGTTCTGTCAAAGTTTACCTATAGCCTTGGGTTCCAAATTTGCAACTTCAGCATCTTCCATTGAAAAGAAACAGCATATTTTTTTTCTTGAACTCCCCCCTGTTGCCTCCCCTTGAACCATAGTCTTTTATAACAGTAATAAGGAAATGTGGTTATGGGTATAATTGCCATGAGGCAATAGTACCCTTGAGGACTGGCAGAATTTTCTTTTCTATAGTCTGAGGACTGGGCTCCATCAAGAAGCTCCATTTGCAAATAACTCAATTAGAATAATAACAATGTCTTTATTTTTATGGCAACTTTCCCTATAGAGATCAAAGCCCATTAGAAACATCCTATCAGATTCATTGTTCTAATACCCGGTGGACCGGAATGAAAAAAGTTTTATTATAGCTCGTTTGAGGTAGGTGATGGAGGCAGAGAGAGGTTAAGTGACATCCCAGAGGTCACAAAGAAACTCAGTAGGGGAACTGCAAGGAAAAATCAAGGTTTCCTGTTACTCTGCAAGTTATCAAGCCACATTCTTTCCTGGCTATTGTAAAGGATGGGAATAAAGCACAACCTCTTTTAGGATTGCAAAATAATGTAGGTGAAAGTGCTTTGAAAATTGTAAAGGTATTGTTGCTATCTTTATCACTTGGTACAAATGGAAGGTAAGAAAGAGCCTTATTGTCAATGTCTAGATATTCCAATAGATATGACATGGATTTGCAAATTCGGGTTGATTGGGCCCAAAGGATCAGTCTTCTTGATCATTAATGAAGGACTAACGAAAAATTACATTTATAACTCTAAATAAAATAACACACTTAAGCATCTTACGGCTCCTCACAATTCTTAAAGAATTCTATGAGGTGGAAAACAAACTTTGAACAGATTGAGAAGCCAAAGATCAGAGTTGCCTTGGTTAAATAAACTGCCAGACACAAAACTTAATCAAGTACTCTGATTTTCTTTCTTTCTTTTTTTATTTTTAAAGGTTTTCACGTTGGACTCCATAGTTCTCAGGGTGGGTGTGATGAATTGAGGATCTATTTTTTTTTTTTTTTTAACCGGGAATATGAGAAGTGGGAGTAAAATTGCTACTAATCTTCCAACTTGATTTCAGGGAGCCTTGGAGGACACATTCTCTGGGGAGGAGACACGATTAACTTGATGTTCTTAATTACTATTGTTTGCTTTGTGATTAAAGGCGACGTATTTTGGTGGAGGGCTGTTTGACTGCCCAAGTGTCCAGTGTGCTGGTGTTGGGGAGTACCAGGGGTGGTGGCATTCCTTCCCTGAAAGAGGAGTCAGTCCCCTACCACTAACTAGGAGCTGAAAAATCAGAAATATCCCCAATTTTATCAGTCCTTGCTTTTAACAGGAAAAACGAGAAGTTGGGCAAAATACAAATACACAGGGTTTTAAAGCTGTCTCTCTGATTTTCAAGGTTCTGGAGGGAGTTCATTCATATTCCTTCCCTTTAACTCAAGTAAATGAAGCAAGTAAGATCTCCCGCTTACCATCCATCCTCCCTGTCGGTCTCCTGGGAAGGGTAATGGCCTTGAGACTTTGTCTCATCATCAGTGCACCTCTTGTTGTGTCTTAATGCTTAATGAATGTTAAGCCAAGAACAAATCCAGGTAAACAGGTGAACAGAAAATAAAGTTCAACCCCCGTGAACCTGTGTGTGAAATAACATGGGAAGAAAACCTCCATCTTGTAGGAGCACTTTTAGCACTGTGAATGGACCGAGGAGATAAGTGCTGTTCTCTACCAGTCGATTGACTTAGATCAGCTAATTTATTCCAGTTCTGATCATTAGTGGATGATATTAACAGAGAACACTCAGTTATTGCTTTATTATTCTGAATGTATTTTTTGGGGGGGGAAAGTTTTCTTAAGCACCCCCTCCTCTTTCTTTCAAATGGCCTCCCTGGATTCCAGGGTGCTCCCCCCCACTTTTGTGGCATCTGTTGTATTTTGTTTTTTTTCACAGCATGACATCCACATCCATACTGGCACAAAAGAGTCCAGCCCAGTGAAAAGAAAGCTGAGCAGTGTTGTCACTTGAAAAACACACGGGTCACTTTGAATGGGAGCCTAATGTGAGGAGGAAGCTTTGGCTTGGGATCTAGATGGGGGTACCCTAACCTTCGTGTTCCAGTCGTGTGTGGAACCCCAGCTTCATTGCCATCACGAATATTGCCATCTATTAAACAAACCTGCATAAACAAGAATGATGCTGCAGCACGGCCCAGGTCTTCCCATTTATAGTTTATATTTTCAAGCAAAAAAAAATAGAAATTCTCATTTTCGGGGGAAATTATTTCTCTGTTTTGTGTCCTTTCGAAAGTAACTGGGTTTTTTTTTGTTTGTTTTGTTTTGTTTTTTAAAGATTTTTATTTATTTATTCATGAGAGACAGAGAGAGAGAAGCAGAGGGAGAAGCAGGCTCCCAAGGAGCAGGGAGCCCGATGCGGGACTCGATCCCAGGACCCTGGGATCACGACCTGAGCCGAAGGCAGACCTTAACCATCTGAGCCACCCAGGTGCCCGTAACTGGGTTTTTATCCCATCTTTCCTTCATTGAAGTTTTCCTTAGATGTAGAATTTATATCCTCAAGTTTCTTAGATCTAGGTAGGTACTGATCTTTTTACTACAAAAATCTAATATTCTGTCAACAAGATGTAAAAAGACAAGCATAATTTTCTTATAAAAAGCTGTGGCTCTTTATTTCATTTCTCAAACCGTGTCACAGGCAGACAAAGGGCTGTGAGCCTCCGGCAGGTGATACAGCTCTGCGGGTCGGGGATGGAACCTGTAACATCAAACCTTGCCCGGGTTCGCTTCTGCCTGGTCAGTCGTGCCAAATGTCCTTCACCTCTTCCAGCAGCTGAACGGTCCTATGAAGTAAATTAATGGTCTCAGTCCAATTCTTGGGGCAAAGAGATGCCACGATCCGCACGTTCTATACCTGCCTCGGCATCCTCAGCCGACACACCAAGGCGTAAGCAGGCCTAGGAGAATACAGTTTCCTTCCGGGGCCAGGCGCAGTGCACTGTGATGTCCAGGGGATATCACACTTTGAGATTTAACCTCTCGGGGTGCGGAAGGGTGGAGAAAGCTGTGTCGAGGTGGTACAACCCATCTCCGGTATTAAAAAGAAGTAATTTACTTATAAACTGTTTCCCTGTTATTTTGTTGCATTTTTCTGCTGTGCCATTTGTAAGTGGATGGAGATTTCGTGTTAAATTGGCTTCCAATCAAATTTTCCAATACACTGAAGGTGGAGATTAGTCGTCTTTCCTAATCTCTATCAGCCTATTTCTAGGAGGGTGCCCCTTTAAACCCATTTCTGGGCCCAAGTATATCTGTCGTAATTTCAGTTATCTGTTTAGGATAATGTAAACAATTCAATTTCATTTGTTGTGTCTTGGCTTTAACTGAGTTATATATTCCTATGTGACGGTTCTTAAATCAAGGAATCCACATAATAGAGTACCTTGAAAGAACTGGTGATATTTTCTTATTGCCTTTTTTGGACTGCAACTTATAATTAAAGTTTACGTTTAGAATAATATATGCACAGTAAAAAATTGGTTAAAGTTTAGAGTCCATTTCTACCTGGCATTGTGCTTCCTGCCTGTCACCCCCATTACCAGAGACACCGAGTAACTGTTTCTGTCTTGTGGTGTCAGCATTATTCCTCTGGTTTTTAATGTCTGTGCAGCATGTCTTCCATCATATTCTGGAAGTTATCTTCTGGTATGTCCATTGCACTATAATTTTCTCGTTGGAAATCAAAGGGAAGGGAGGGAAAATGCAAAAAGTGGAAATTACGGCTAGACTTCCTTCATGATCACTTTCTGCCTATTTAGACTATAACCCATTTTCTTTTTTTCAATAAATATATATTGAGTTAAATTTGTAAATGTTGCCTGAAGTGATATAGGTTGACTAAAACAGATTCAAGGCTCATGTTTAAAAATTTCAGTAAACAGTGATTTTTAGTTGATACAATCTCCATATGATATTTGGTGCTAGCTATCAGAAACTGGGACAATAAGGTTGAAAAGACATGAAAATAAAGCTTGGGGCAGGAGAGCTCAGAATGGTTGAAAGGATGGTTGAAAGGAGACACAGGGATAGCGAAACACCGTGCAATCCTGGTAGCTGAGTGTGCCCACCTATCACCAGTGTCATCTGTTGAAGTGTCATCAGAAAAAATTGCCATTGAATCGATGTTCAATGTTTTCTTTGGTGTCACTTCCCTCTAATGGGGCTGTTATCAAGCACACTGTAAAACGTCAGGTCAGTCCATATCATTTGCATTTGCGATTCTAAACTTTTGGCACCGTGAGTTCATATACTTCCTTATGCAGACATTCATCAGTAGTTTTATGTTGTCTCCTATTCGTGGAGCATTCTAGTAAAGTGTCGTAAATTGGAGTTCTGATAGAAGAACATACTTTTGTCTATTCTTAATAAATTTGCCGATGTGAAAATGCTGAATGTCAAGTGAGGTCTTGTGAACGATTTCTTAGAGAAAACAGAGTAATGTTGAAATTATTTCTCTTTTCAAATATGTATTATCCTTATGTTGATGTATATTGGTGTATATTTAAGGCAGTTTGATTATCCCTGCATGATATTGTTAGCTATTCGGACAACTGATAGGCAATTCAAAGTTGTTTGTGTCATGAGATATAAATAAATGTATAGTATTCTATAAAAATAATCGGACTCAGTTGATCCAGTCAAGGAGCAGACAGTCATGTTTGTAGAAAGGTCATTTACACAGGGAAAAAACCCAGGTATCATGTAACTTGTTGGGTAGAGATACTAACTATGAGATGGTAAAAAGGAGAAATAGTAAACCTGGACGGGTGGGTAGGATTATCTCATCTCTTGGAGATGTATTTAGAGCTTGTCATTGAAAATCTAAGTAATTAGTCTTTTTTTTTTTTTTTTAAGTCTTTTTACAAAAGACTTTGGGATATAGGACTTCATACTTAGTACTGAATGGTGACAGTGCTTTCTCACCTTTTTTGTGAGAATCATAACAATTACTTGAAATTTATTAAATTCTAAATGGCATTATATTTAATCTGTCTGATACTGGTAACTCTATTACCTGACATATATTTTAGAGTGATGAATATGTCAAACTTCAGCAAGCACATATATCTGTCAGGGTCCAGGGAAATAGTGTTTCTGCCAGAGGGTCCAATAGAAAGACTTCTATGAGGGCAGGGTGGGGGGTAGTTAGAATGGTGTTAGAACAGGTGGGACACCAACTGGGCAGTGAGGCCACCTAGACATTAGCATCAGCAGGAACTCACTACTTCAACCAGGGCTGCAGGGGTTGGTGTTACCAGAATCCTTGAGCCACATCTATCTGCGAGGTGTGGCTAGCAGAGAGAGGGACCCATCCAGTGAAAGTAGAACCACAAAGGATTTCTGGCCACCACTTGGAAAGACCTGTCAAAGCAGAGAGAGGAAATATTTCCCCTCTCCTTTCTTCTTGCCCTCCGATTTTCCAAACTCCCACCTGTGCTTCCCATTGGTTGGGCCTAGCCCAAAGCCAGTTGTTAACAGAGCTGGGAAATGTAGTTTGCAGGAAAAGAGTGAGGGATGGCTCTGAGGACAAGTTACCACTACTTGGCAATTCTGATTTTTTGAGGGGGGGTGGAGAGATGGAATTGAGGTAAGGTTCAAAGCATTAATTTCATGGGAGGGATTGTGTTTGCATGATATTATTGAAAGGTTTCTCACACTAGTTTTGCTTACTGGCATCGAGTTACTAATTTTTTTATCCTACTAGAAAATTTAGTTTATGATTTGTCATTATACATTATTGTTAGATGCTTTTGAAAATTCTCCCTGATTTTTTTTTTTTTTTGGTTAATTTTCAAATTTTAACATCCTTTAAATGTCAGGAAGAATTTGATCTTCTCTAATTAGAACAAATCTTGAAAGCCAAAAACAACAGGTGACAGTCTCAATCGTTTTGTTGGTGGTTAGCTCTGACAGAGAATCATAGATGACCTCACCTTCCCCTCTTCCATCTTCTGGATGCACTGAGAATGGACAAGGGAAGCTCGACTGCCCTTGTCATCAAACACTGCCTACAACTTGGAAATGATGATGTGATTTCTTGGTTCTTTTGTGACTTCTTTGCAGGCTCGGTATGCAGCATACTTTGTTTTTTGATTAGAATGCAATGTCAGTCTTGAAATGGTAGCATAATAATCAACTTGCAGAATTGAGCATTAGCCATGTGTAATGTATGTGCAGTAAAAATAATCTTTATGAGAATGGGAGATGAGTCTGCAGTAAAAAACTTGAAGTTGGTCTGTGTTAAAGTTTTGTCACATCTGGAAGACATTTGATGTATAAAATTACATAGGTTTGATACCATTCAGGGTTAAGACATATGGATGGGACATTATGCAGAAACTGGTTCTTTTTCATACTCTTTAGACTTAGCTTAGAGATTTTTAATAATAAGGCGTCCATTTGAATCTCTTTTAAAGATAAACTGAGCAAAATGACAAAATGGAAAGAATTTTGAACACATGGTACACAGCTCTGCACACTTAGAGTCTTGATTCCCTTCTTTAAAATGGATATATAGCAAGTGGACATACCTCTCATCATTTTTTTCTTGTTTCCCAAATAACCATAGTCATGAACAGTGGAATTCTGTGGTAGGCTTCTATAACAGGTTCTTTATTATTCTTGGTTAAAATTACCTGTATTTTTAACTTTCCTTTTACAATGACATTTGAAAGAATATTGCCACACCAGATTGTAACAAACCTTCATATTTCTCTTGGGTTATAAACTTTTCAGAGTTTTTCAAACATATTATTCTACTTATTAGAATATCTTGACCTTCCCTTAGAAAAAAAAGTAAAATCAGGGGTGCCTCGGTGGCTCAGTCGGTTGAGCGTCCCGACTCTTGATTTCAGCTCAGGTCATGATTTCAAGGTCGTGAGATCGAGCCCAGTGTCAGGCATGGAGTCCGCTAGAGATTCCTCTCCTTCTCCCTCTGCTCCTCCACACGCCCACTTATCTCTCTCCCTCTCAAAAGAAAAAAAAAAAATCATATTAGCACAGTTTTTTGGCTTGTTTTTATTTTATCAATAAAATTGAGTGACATTCCTCTCATGCACAATTTTAATTGGCAGGGGGAAATTACTATCTCCTCATTTGTTTCCTTGTTTTATCCTTTTTTGAAAATGTTCACTCACATGATGTATTATTCCAGTAGTCTTATTCCTGGTAAATTAGCTTTTGCCCTGAAAACATGGGGACAGAACTTCTTTGAACCATTTATCAAGGAACTGTTAGGACACTGAATACCGCTCTCTGCCACATCAGCACACTTCCTGTTTCATCAAGTGACTTCTCTCATTTTTTCCTCCAATTTTTTGATAAAGTTATTTTATAAACAATAGCAGTACTGAATGTCTGACACGCAAATCTGCCTTCCTGTGGTGGGAGGTATATTAATTTTGTCTTACTCTGTTTTTCTGCTACTTACTATGCACCTCTGGATTAAATACATACATTTATTTTTGTATGACTATATCACCACAGACTTAAGAGCTATGATTTAATAATAAAGCAAAGGCTCGTTATTCATCATATATAACCAATAAGGTATACAAAAAACCCATTCAGTTTCTTTTCTGTAAGCTCATATGAGGATTTAAATGTAAATATTTTAATGATTTGGCAAAGTATCTTTTCACCTGGCATAATGGAGAAGTCTATTCAAGTAAAAATTTTCTTTTTAGGAACTTATGCCTGTGATCAAATGAGCACTTTTGAAATAAGGATATGACTTTTCGGTCCATGACTGAATCAATTGCTAAATTTGTATTTGTAGAGAGGTTCTTAAAAAATAGAATATGTGTAGATAATCATCAGACAAGTAATAGTTATGATTGGCATTACTGCAATTAATTATAATTTGAGGAAGATGAAAAATGGCTGAAGTTAGAGCAGCCATCAAGGTCTTGTCCACGGAAAAATAGTGGTCATTTATTCAACAAATGTTGATGGAGCTCCTACTAATATGCCAGGGATTATGCTAAGTAGTGAATAAGACTTCCATGTATCTTGGGGAGCCTGGGTGGCTCAGTCAGTTAAGCATCTGCCTTTGGCTCAGGTCATGACCCCAAGGTCCTGGGATCGAGTCCCGCATCGGGCTCCCTGCTCGGAGGGGAGTCTGCTTCTCCCTCTGCCTCTGCCGCTCCCCCCTGCTCATGCTCTGTCTCTCTCTCAAATAAATAAATAAAAATCTTAAAAAAAAAGATTTCCATGTATCTTGACCCCATGAGTTTTATAATGTAGCAAACAGGCCGGACACTAATCTGGCCCTTTAATTTCCAGCGCTGTTAGTGTTTTCAAAGGGAAATGTGGAGTGAAAACAGGAGGACCAATTAGGTGGGGTTTTGCAGGGGTGGGGGGAGGAGTGAAAGTGGGGAATTAGACCTCGAAGTATATTTTTAAAAATACGTTGGCCTTTCTCCACAAATACTTGTGCATATTTTTATTTTCACTGTTGTATGAAGTTATTTTTCCCCCTCTTATTTCTGTTGTAAATGACTAAGGCTAAAAACTTGTGCCTTTTTCTTGTCCAGTTTTCAATGATCGGGCAACGTGAAAACTGATTGAGGCTTGAGTGGTTTGCTCAGGGTCAGAGTGGTTGGCAGTTACTGAATGGGACCCAGGCGTTCTGACTCTCCAGACAGTTTGGAGAAAACACAGCCTGCTCTCTGAGAAGAAAAATTGCCAACGAAATATTAGAAAGTCTTGTATCTGGGTTATTTATTTATTTTTTTTGACAGAGAGAGTGAGAGAGGGAACACACGCAGGGGGAGCGGGAGAGGGAGAAGCAGGCTTCCCGCGGAGCAGGGAGCCCGATGAGGGGCTCCATCCCAGGACCCCGGGATCACGACCTGAGCCGAAGGCAGACGCTTAACGACTGAGCCACCCAGATGCCCCTCTTGTATCTGGTTTTAATCTAGATATACAATATAATAGTACGTTATGGAGAAATACACGGAACAGCGTAGCACAAAGGGGCCATGTGTCCACAGGACTGTGGCACGTGTGGGATTTAGACTAACTCATGAAGACCCCAGGACAAAATAAAACAGATAAGTAAGTCACTGTGTCAGTCAGTGTAACAAGTGCTCTTCGGGGCTTTGGAGGTATGAGAGCATTTATTTTTCCATGCTTTCCTTTTAAGAGCAAATCTAAGACTAATATGATCATAAATATTGCATTTGGTTTATATTGAAATTTTGCATTGATTTTTTTCAATTTGCTTCCATAATTATGTTCCTGGGTCTGATGACATTCTGGTTTTCATTTTCAGATTCATATTTCACCAGCATTCTCTTTGCACTACATACCTTACTATAAAATGCAGGTTTCTTGGTTTCCAAGAAAACAAAAAATTACATAGAATAGCTGAAATCCACAATGTCTCCCAGATGGGAAAGACAGAACATTCATCTCATCTTTTCCTACTGGATCTGGCCGGGCTTTGGAAAGTACTTCATTGTTTTCATATGGCAAAACGTATTGGCCAATCGTTCCTTAAAGTACGCAGTGGCGTGTTCATCTAATATTATGAGATATGGGCAGCATTTATGAAAGATTATAAATCTTACAACTCTCTTCAGAAACTTAAAATACAGCTGGAGATGTTTTGCTTCCAACAAACATGCAATCTTCATAAAATTGGAAAAGAAATGTTTTGAATAAATAATGTCTTGGTTTATTTCTTTCTAGTGCAAGAACTATTTTTTTTTGTCAAAATCATGCCATAAAACTCCTCCCTCCACGACACTAACACCCTTGCCTCTGTATTTATATTTTCCTGGTGCATTAAAAATTTTTTTTTGAAGATGCCAGATTGCTTTGCCTTGTTTTTAAAGATAGAAAACTGGATTTGCTCCCAGGGACTCTTTCCCTAACTAGGCCAGTTTAAAAACTAAACAAGGATTGAGTCAGTTAATTAATTTAAATGAGATTACAAATCAAAAACATATTACGCAATCTTGATTTAATTACCACATTTTATTTACTTAATTGAAAACACACTGTAGAAACTTAGCAATCTTGACAATGGTGTCTTTGCATTCTATAGGGTACAGGCTTAGAAAGCAAGAAGTATAGATGATCCTGGTTGTGACCTTTGGTTCACTCAATCCCTGGATCAGTAAAGAGTCATTGAACTTAATCTTAGGCCAGAAAGGTCAGATACGATTATCCCTGCTTTCATTTGTGAGGTTTTGGTGCTAGTTAATGAAGCAGTGCAAACCTCTGGTCAGAGATATTGGCAGGTTTAACACTTTTTATGCAGGGGTGTTTGTATCTGCGTTGGTCAATAGTCCCCTCCTGTGAACAGGTTTAATTTGCTTGCATAAGGACATGTGATTTTTTTTTTTCCCCTTAAATTTCAGTGGCCTCTGTCTTTCGGCTAATTCCTTGTGGACAAATTTTGGTCTTGAGCCCAAATAAATCCTTATTTTAATCCTTGAGATATGATGCTTTGAACCTAATCACCCTGTTAAACCAAAAGAAGTAGCTCTTTAAAAGAAAGTTTAAAAATAGAACTAATGGAATCCGTAGGAATAAGAAATAGAGGATAGATTACATGTCTGGGCTCTTGTTTTATATTTTCTTTGGTTATGTTAATTTGTCTGTAAGGACCCTCAACATAGCAGCCTCTCTTAAAACTATGAGCTTTGTTGTATTCAACAGATATTTAAAAATCTGTGTTAGCCAATAAAAAGGAAGATCTGAAGACACGGGCCTTTAGATGGGAAGTAATGTAGATTACAAAGCATGATTAAGAATATGTAGGAAGCCATGTTTCCTGACTGTTATTTTGCTTCTGCCAAACGTATTCAGGGAGGTTTGATTTCTCTGCGTACTCAGACCTGGGTTTAGGGAAGGGGGCACTGATTCAGCAAAAACATACCAAGGACTCCATTAACAAAGTGACAGAGTTAATGCTTTCTATGGGCAGGTGGTTAACCAAATTTCGCAACAAAGCGGATGCCATATAATGGAATGTCCTATTGAGAAGAGAGAGAGACAGAAGCTAGAGAGACAGGGGGAGGAGGGGAGAGAGAATGAGCAGGCATTTTCGTACATATTGACATGCTTACGAAAGACAAGGAAGCACTTGGTTTTCCTACGTTTGTGTGTGTGTGTGTGTTATTCTAATAAACATTTAATAGAGGAAAAAGAAAATATTGTAAAACTATAGTTTTATGTCACCCCAATTGATGAAGCAGTCCTCCGTCAAAACTCAAGCTATATAGCATTTTAACTGTACTGGAGAAAAATATGGTGAATTATGTAATCAGAATTGCAGTTATATGAAGCTAAGTCACTGTAAATCCCAGGGAAGCAGTCCTTGTGGAAAGTAAACTGCCAAGAATGAGGCACAACACTTGAGCAGAGGGAGGTGGGAGAGGGTGAGAGAAGTTTGTCTTAGGAGAATAGTTTTCTCCCACTTCCCCTTTAAAAAGGTGCGTGGTTTGTCTTATTTTTGTGTGTCCCTGTTATAAAATGCATGCATTGTAATCCATTCCCCAGGGTTTTGCTTGGTCCTTACATCTTGACTTTTCTCTTTCTTAAGTGATTCTTTCTGTCATGCTATATATTTAATTTGTAAAAATACACTATTTTAGTATGTTGGTAATTAATGTTTAGGAGAGAAAGAAGGGGGCCATTCCAAGTCTTTAAAAAAAAAATCTTTTGGTATTCTTTAGTTGACAATGGGCTATTTCTTTACCTGCTTAAAGGAAAAGAATATGACAAAGGGGTCCTTTATCACATGATGACTAATTTTAGTTCTAGCGAGAGGCTATCTGTAGGTTAACAGGTTACAGGGTGGGTTTCATTTACTCTTCTGATATCCCTTGATATAAAAGCCATATTGTTATAGAATCATAGAATTTTAGAGGGACCTGACAAATTACCTTCTTTAGTCTCTTTTTTACACCGACAGGACTGTAAATGAAAATCATGCCTCTCAAATTTAGTTTTTCTGTTGATGCTCCAGTCATGGTGCCAGAAAATAAAATGAATTCCTGAAATAGGTTTCATCTAGGAGTAGAAAGACAGGTTATGTATAAAGGCCATTAAAGGCTTCTTGGCCTCCTGCTTGCGAACTGGGGGCCTGCTTCTGGACCCTCACCAGACATTTCTTCCCTTTGGAGGAGAGACCCCAAAATTAATTTCTGACTCAAAATAGTCTTATCTCCCCCCCTTCCATTTCCAAATATTCCTTCTGGATATAAGGGAAGCAAAACTCAGCCTTAACGTCAGGCCAGGACTAGTACACTTGACTCCTCCCCCTTTTTTTTGCCATAAAATGTGGGTCTATATGATTTTAATGTATGTTTCTGCACCTAGGGGCATACCTAGTCTTTCTTCTTTGTACACTTCTGTGCTTTTATTTTATTTTTTTAAAGAGTTTATTTATTTATTTGCCAGAGAGAGAGAGAAGGAGAGAGTGCAAGCAGGGGGAGCGGCAGGCAGAGGGAGAAGCAGGCTCCCCGCTGAGCAAGGAGCCTGATGTGGGGCTCGATCCCAGGACCCTGAGATCATGACCTGAGCCGAAGGCAGATGCTTAACCATCTGAGTCACCCAGGCACCCCCACTTCTGTACTTTTGTAGACTACTTGTTTCCTACTCATTGGATTTACCCAACTGAATGTCAGGCGCTATATTGAAGATTAGGGCTGTAGGGCTAACTAGGTCAGCATCCCTGCTTTCATGTAGTTCAGAATCTAAAAGGGAGGACCTCAACATGGAGGATCTGGGGGACGGAAAATAAAAGGGGGACAGAATGTGTGAAGACTTGGAGTCATCAGATGTAGGAGACATATGGGGAACCAGAAGGCTAAGATATGACCTGGGAGTTGGTAAAGACCAGAGGTGTCTGGAATGGCATTACTAAAAAATTTGGAGATTTTCTTATGACTATTTGGAGTACATGTCAGGGTTTTAGCAGTGGAGTAGCTTCAGCAGTTTGGAGTTTTAAAAAGATTACCTTGGTAGCAGAGTGGAATTATGTACTACCGTAATACACGATCTGTTCATTTTTCAGGACCCTATTCCTAAGGTCCCTTCCCTGTGATACCTTCTATAACACAGACTTGCTCATCCTTCCTAGGAAGAACCAACTGCTTGCTGATCTTGATACATACTCATTAATAGTACCTATCACAGTGTATTATAGTTTATTTGTACATTTATTTCTCTCTGGGCAGCCTCTGAGCTCTAGAAGGCATAGAATGTATATTCTTTGTCTTAAAACAGTGTTTTAAAGGTCATTATTATAAATTAATTGGAAATTTGATAAGAATTTATTGAGAACCTATTATGTCCCAAACATCAGCAACTGGAATATAGGAGGTGTTCCGTGAATCTTACTGATTCACATCTAATTGATGCTTATTACAGTAGTGACCTTCAAAAGACTTTCAGTTTTGATGGTCTGCCCCCCTCAGACAATTGAGTTCACCTACCTCAGAAAGTTAGTACTCAATAACAAACATTTAAGCAGTTATTATTTATTATCTTACCTATTTAACAAATATTTTATTGGACTCCCACTAGATCATTAGTAAAACATTAGAATTCTCTTTGTTTCAAACGCAGAGAGAATCCAGACTAAATTTGATTTAGAGTTGTCCTCTTTTTAAAGCGTCAATTACTATATAGATTTTAATAATAATTGTTTTCAACTTAGAGTGAAAGAATAGCTATGGGCTTTTAAAATTTATGAAAAAGGTTTTGAATGTATTGGTAAATGGTAGGAAGGAGGAGGGAAGTTAGGGGAAGGTCAAGTTCCCAGAAACATTTAATCTACTGAAAGATCACTTGGCTGTACGTGATTTGAAGATTGCATCATAACCTCTCAAGAGGCAGTGTGTCTGAATGGGTGGCCCATGTAGAGAACGTATGTTTTAATAGTTGCCATGTAACTTTGGACAAGCCATTTAGGTCACTTAAATATCCCAGGATCTTTCGTAAAACTGGGTCAGGAGGGAAACTGGCCATTCTTTAGGTAAAGTTTAGATATTAGAAGACTCATAAAAGGCTGGCTGCTTTTTAAAAGGGAGTACACGAAAGGATTGAGGAAAAGTTGGTAAGGGTCATGTGGGGCACCTTTTCTTATTCCTGGGGAAGGAGGAATACATTGAGTTTAAAAAGTAGTAACTTAGAAATGGCTTCATTAACTATTTTCTTCCAAGAAGAAGACATATATGTTTAATTCACACCATTAAAACATAAGGAATGGGGGTAATATGAGATTTTTATAAGTATGTAATACAAACTGTTTCAGTTCTACTTTACGTCCAGTGAAGTCAGAAATGTGGAAGATGTAGATTGGGATCAAGGAAGAAAAAATAAAATGTGGAGGGAGTGATGGAGGACTGGTTTAGGTGTGCTGCCTTCAAGTTCCGCTCCCCTCACTTTCTCTCCACTGCATCCAGATTGTTCTAGACTCAAGACCCAGTGTGCTGGGCAACTCACAGCCCCATTCTTACCAGCCTTGTTCTTTGCAGACTTCAGTCTTCTGGAAGGTCATCTTCATCAAATGGCTGGTACCTACTGCCTTTTGAGCATGAGAGCTCCTGAGAACCTAGTAATGACAGTGTTTTCTCCCTTCAGGGGAGAGGGGTAGACAGCTTTTACGTAGGAATTCTCAGTGGGCACACACTCCTTCATGTTCAGGCGATTTACCACAAATCATTTTATTTTTTTAAAAGATTTTTTTAAAGATTTTATTTATTTATTTGACACAGAGAGAGGGAGCATAAGCAGGGGGGAGCTGCAGAGGAAGAGGGAGAAGCAGGTTTCCCGATGAGCAGGAAGTCCGACGTGAGACTCGATCCCGGGACCCTGGGATCACGACCTGAGCCAAAGGAAGATGCTCAACCAACTGAGCCACCCAAGCGCCCCCGCCCCGTCCACAGATCATTTTAGATGCTTGCCCTGGGATGGGCAGAATTTAGTCATATCCCCTTTCTCTCTTTCTTCCTGAGAGTTAGTCCATTAAAAATATTAATCATTCTTTGAATGTGATCTCTGTGTTTGCTATCTTTCATTTACTCATTGTATTGTGTCTGACCAGTGTATGATGGTTTACATAATAAAAGCTTTGCAACAACTCTACGGGGTAGGCAGTATTACAGTTGTAAAAATCAAGACCACAAGGCTCTAAGAATTAAGTAATTGTGCACAAAATCACCCTACTAGTGAGGAAGAGAGCTCGAATTCATGATAACATATTAAGTACATGCAGACACACACACAGGACTTGAGCAAATGATGGAAGTGGTTGAAGAAGACCTTTGGGTTTAGAGTAATGTGACCTGGGTGGTGAATTGGAAAGGTTTTTGATGTGGTCTGAATAATTCCTTCTCCGAAGCTAACCGCAGTAACAGTTCATTTTGATTTCTCTGCCAACTATGACTCGCTGGTTACTTCCTTTTCTAGCAGTTGGAATTAAGTGACCAGTATAAGGTTCCGTAAGTGTTAAGAGTAGATTGTAGTATTAGAATTTACAGTCTGAAAAGTAAATGCTAACTTGCTCCCTCCCTGAGGGGGCCCCTTCTATGTTTTGGGATCTAGTATATGCTATTTTACTTCATGAAAAGGCACAGACTTTGGAATATGAGGGAAAAGCTACCATTGTGTGCCAGTAAATGCCAGATCATTTTAGAAAGTGGAATTCTTATTAAAAGCAAGTGTGTGACTCAAATGTAGGGTCTACTTAAGTTTTCCCTCAAATGCTTGTGGGTTTTTTTTTTTTTTTTTTTGGTAATTTTATTGTTTTCAAATGAAGAAGTTGGTGTGCAGTTGTTGGATATGGGGGGAAGGGGTAATTTGCAGCAGAAAAGAATAGGGTTTCCCAGTGGGATGTTGTGGTAACAGGGGGTGCCATTGTTCCAGCTGAATACTTTCTTCGGAATAGAAGAGACATTCATTCTTTAATTGACCTAAGTTTTAGCAGCCAGATGTTGGGAAGGAGTTTTGTGGTGCCCTTTTGAAATTGATTTAAGTAAACATGCAAGGCTCATGGAGAGTCTACAACCCCTGCCCCCTGAGGACAACCTCAACCTGCCTCATGTTGTGTCATCAGGAAGGTGGCATTAGCCACCTTGAGGGATGCATGTCTAGACCTCCATAAATGTGAAGTAACTTTAGAAGGAAAAAGAGAATATGAAGAAGCTCTCTGTCCAGTGGGTATGTTAATAATAATAATAAGTAGGAACTCCTCAAATATTAGAGTCACTTGAGAAATTAAACTGGAATGTAGTATCAGTATCGAAGGACATTTGTCAGAGGAACTCGAGGCAGAAATAGCTGAGGCTGTAGCAAAATAATGTCATTTATCATTTTTATGTAACTATCATACTCCATGCCTGGAAAGTGGCCAATGTTGTACCATCTTTTATAGGAATGTAGAAAGAGAAAGATTGACCTTCTAAGTTATAAGTCACAGACTCTTGCCTTAATTCCAGAAAAAGCAAGCAAATTCATGAGAGATGAGAGACAAGCATTTTAGAGAATATTCAACTCTGTGACTGTCTACAGGAGACGCTAGCTGGAACTCAGGCTGCAAGAGTAGCCCCTAACAGTTTCTTTACTTCCATTTTGGAAAACCAGAAATCAGTTGAAGGATAATGTGGGAATCACTAAATATATTTGCGAAGATTTCATGAAAGCTATTCTGGAGGAAAAAAAAAAAGACAAAGGAAATAGGTTGAAGAGGTAGAATTCTGATCTCAGCATTAAATCTGGTTAGCAGGCATGAGGCAAAGTGCAAAAATAAATAACCAAGTTCTATATAGAAAGAGAACAACAGGATCCCCTTGGATTTAACAGTAGAAGCAGCAATTGCAGTATGCTAATCACTTACATGGAAGAGCTTAATAACCCTGCTGAAAAAACCAGCATTAGATTTTTCTGCTTCAATTGAGACTGTCTTGGCTTAGGTACCATGGCAAGATTTCAGGGAAGAGACTGATCTGTGGCCACCTATCAAATTTTGTTGAAATTCACTATCAAGTTCAAAATTGCCTTTCCTAGGCAGGCAAAGGAGGCTGCTGAATTGGAGCCTTCCATTCCTCCGGCATTTACTGAAAGCCTAGTGCATTCACAGCCATGAACAGCACACTGCACACTGAGGAAGACACAAAAGAAGTAGACAGGATCTCTGCCTCTGCTTGGGAGCATGCAATTTAGTTGGGGAGACAAAACTTAAATACTAGAACCAATAAAAGAAGATTACAAAGCAACCTGCAAGTAAGTGTATAATAATATGGGGCAAATGACACAGATAACTGCAGAGGGGACGTGGAGGAAAGAGGAATGAGCAAAACACAACAGTGTTAGATTAGCTGGGAAAGGCGTGTTGCCTAACTGTAGTATAGCCTCTCCGTTGCTTTCCATAGAAAGCATCAATGAAAAATAACGTGGGGTAGGAAATTCAGATATTTCTACATTGATCTTTTTCTCCTTATCTGCAGTCTGTCTATCACAGATGGAAATTAAATTGATCCAACAGTTTGCTCTCCACAAAGCTATGTTAGTTTCTACCTAGTAATTTATGCTTTTCTTGGTGTTTGCAAATCGATTGCTATTATGGGATGCAGACAAATCTGGGCCTGGATTCAGTACGTTGGGAGATATGGGAGTGGATATATGCATATGCACACGAAATCCTGGAAAAATGGACTCTCATTTCTGTGTATTTCACTCACCGAATAAAAACATTTTCAGGTTCTTAAAAGCATGTTTAATTACACTCAGATTGCATTTTTAGGGGATGTATCTGCTTTATTTCATATTGCTTCTGACAGGCCCAACCTCTAAACCACCTTTAGTGGCTTTGGAGCCAGACCTTTTGTTTTTAAAAAAGGCCTTGCTCCATTCTGAGACTATGATAGATCTCTACTTTTTTCTTTTCCTTTTGACATAGAAATATGTATGGACATTCACCTAGCTTGATAAATAAAGTGTTGCTGCTGAAAGGCTTGGGAAAGTATACTTTATTTAAACACACTCAGCTTCATTGTTGCATCTTAATTTTTTTTTAAAGTCCTTCTGAGGATTGTGAAATTTGTTCAAACCAAATTAAAAAGAAAACATTTTCTGTGATTTCTTTATAGATTCTGGACAATCAGGAAGTCCAAGCCACAATGATCCTGCCAAGAATCCTCCAGGTAAATATGTGCTCCAAGGCGT
Source organism: Neomonachus schauinslandi (assembly GCF_002201575.2). Classification (NCBI taxonomy): domain Eukaryota; kingdom Metazoa; phylum Chordata; class Mammalia; order Carnivora; family Phocidae; genus Neomonachus; species Neomonachus schauinslandi. The sequence continues at coordinate 39,927,114 of NC_058415.1, read as the reverse complement.
TTGCAATCTAACATTGTTGGAGAACAAAGGTACCACTGTACAGATAAACACCCCATGATTGGTCAGCTGCCTATTTTGTTCTGGCAGGCAGGTATGATCAGGACAAGATGTGATTCTGTGTAGGCCCTTCACAGTGGCAAATACTTCTATATGGGCGTCATCCATATTTACCTAAGCACCGCCATTTTAATTTTTGTTGGTGTTGTTTGAAAAGTGAATGTGCATGTATTTCAGTTGTGCATTGTTCAAGTGCTAAAAGTCATTGTGCTTAAAAAGCCGAGAAACCACTTCATCGTTCTTTTAAAATGCACAAGAAAAAATAAAAATTTCCATACCCCTATTATAGTTTATCAACTCTCATTACTCTAAAAGAAGGGTTGTGGTGGTGGTTGGTTATGTGTTCAGTGAAGGATTCTTTGAAAATGAGTTTTTATTCCATAAAGTTTTTATTGGATTCCAAGAATCAGGAAATAATGAAAGTAGGACTTTTCCTTCAGTATAATGTATGCCGAATACCCTCTTTATGTCCAGAAGTTGTTCCAGATCTGAAAATGGGCTTTCATAACTTGGCTGTCTTCATAGTTTTGTTGCTTCTAAACCTGAATATATAGAACTTGACATTGATTTAGGAGTAGTTTGTGGTTTTTCCTCATGACATAAAACTTGTGCAAAGAAGAATTTCTAATATTTCGTTATCAGAAGAATTTTATTTGTATCTGTAACTTGGGTAAAAGTGTGCTCTAAGAATGAACCAACAAAAACAAAACAAAATGAACAAAAAATCCAAACTTACCACACATGCCCTCTACCTCCGCAAATAATCTGATCTGGTTGTTTTCATTGAAAATAAAACAAAACTTTTTAAAAGGTGATAATAAAAGTTTTCTCCGGTAGACTTAGTTTTAGGTCCTTAATTTTTTGACCTGCCTTCTCATAGGGTTTTGCTACTGTGAGGTTGAACTATCTGAAGAACTCCAAACTGTAAGAAAGTATGTCAGACCAGTCTTGTTTTAAAATGATGTTAGAAAGATACAGTAAGTAAATATGCAAGTAAAAATGCAAGGTCAATATACTTTTTCTTTCTGAGTCTTGCCTATATTTTGTTCCTTATTTTTATCTTAGAAAAATTATACTTGTCCAGCTGTATATTAACTTACTGTGTATTGTACAAAACCTTACTGTTTGGCAAAAGATTAAAAGTTTTAATTAAATATAGATTGAAAAGTGTATGCTAACTTCATTTGTCCCGACTTTTATCAAAATCATTCAAAATTAATACAGACTGATAACAAAACATGCAAAAAACAGAACAATTTTAAATGTAATTTCCAGTTAAATCTATTACTTTATTTTTTGTGTTGGTGGGAGATTAGAATAAAAAAGATAGACTATTTCGAACGTAATAAATTTTGTCAGAAGTTTTCTCAAGTTGAGGGGCGCCTGGGTGGCTCAGTCGGTTAAGGGTCTGCCTTTGGCTCAGGTCATGATCCCAGGACCCTGGGATCATGACCTGAGCCAAAAGCAGACCTTAATGACTGAGCCACCCAGGTGCCCCCTAAATAAAATCTTTAAAGAAAAAAGGAAATTTTCTGAAGTTGGGAAAATTTCAGTATGCCTTTAACTTTACTAAAGTAAAGAAATCTTTTTATTTGAGTGATATTTTCTCTGCGGAGCATGATAACCCAAAGTGAATCGTGTCCAAACATTTTTTAAAAGCTTCCTTACTCATTTTAGAAAGAATGGGGTGGGGGAGGGTAGTTAATAAAAAAAGAGTTGATAAGTAATGTAAGTCAGTCAGACTAAACAAAGGATATGGTCTTTGCATTTGAAATTAATAAAGCTGTTATTGTTTGAAATGCATTTCTGAACATGTACAGAAAGAATTACACTCACTTAAAAATGTTCTCTACTTAAGCTGAATGAATAATTGTTGAATAGTTTTATAATGCTGGAATTTGATTTTTCAATATTTGTCAAGAAGCTTGGTTAAATTTTTCTTTTGCTACATTCAGTGTAGCATCTCTAAATTCATCTGTTGCATATAATATGACAAGCAGAAATAATCAAGGTAGAACACTTCTGATTTTTTCCCTTTTTAAATTCTCCTTGGAAATCAAACCTTTTTGAGACCGATATCTTAAAGCTGGGATGTTGTAGATCATATTATGATTAGTTGAATATTATATGTACACAAATGGTACATCAATTATCAGTTTTTCAGTTAGAATATAACATATGTAATATCAAAATTAAATGGAATAAAATTAGAATTTTCTTTGATGATGCAGAATCATGCCACCATTTTAACATACGTTGCATATCATTGTATTACGGACTTAATCATAAAGATTGTTAAGGAATCCTATTTGATGGAAGTTAGAGTTTGTTCTGTAGTACCTTGAAATAAATCAAGCCGCTAGGAATGTAGAATGGCTTCTAATTTGAAATGTGAAAAATCAGAAGTTACTAAGGTTTTTGTTTTGCAGTCAATTGGGATAAATTACACATATTATTAAAAGCTCTTCTCATGGGGCACCTGGGTGGGTCAATCGGTTGAGCGTGGGAGTCTTGATTTCGGCTCAGGTTGTGATCTCAGGGTATTGAGATCAAGTGCTTCGTCAGGCTCTGGGCTGAGTGTGGAGCCTGCTTAGGATCCTCTCCGTCTGCTCCTCCCCTGCTTGTGTGTGTTCTCTTTCTCACTCTCTCTCTCTCTCTCAAGAAAAAGAAAAAAGAAGAAGAAAAGAGAAGAAAAAAGCTCTTTTCTTGAATATAAGCATGTTTGGGATTTTAGAGCATAATTTATCTTTTGGAGGCTTTTTTTCATCTCTGTGTTCTGGCTTTGGCTGAAATGTGAAATCTCTGAAGTTTCAGATTCAGTATCTCAAAAAGGCACAATGCATTCATGGGAAAATTCAGTCTACTACCATAAACAATGAAACAGTCAAATCACTTTGCTGCTTGTATTGTTATAACAAAGAGAAGCTAAACTTTGGGAAAAGATCACTTTGAGGGCTGACACCAGTACTTTTCCACTGGGAGATGGGCAACCCATGGACGTGGCTACCATCTACTTCCCAACAGCTTGGGAAGAGATGGCAAAAAGTCCAGCCCTTTTGGAGGTCGAAGCTCTGTGAAATCTGTTCCCTGATGTTGACCTGAAGGTGGAAGCCCGTTCAGTCATTTGATAAGTACAGATGCATGTGTCTGCCCACAAATCGAACACCCCCTCTGGCTTGGCTTTTCTCCAGCATCAGACATGACTGTCCGACGTGGAGGTCACATCCTTGCCGATTCCGAAGAACTTCTGCAGGGTGACCTTAAAGCTCTTCAAACTAGTACGGATGTCTCCATATAGGCCTTTAATTTTCAACTGGTGCTTCTTGATTGGGATTAGTACTTAGCAAACTGAGCATAAGCAAACAAAAGCAACACATTATTGGGAGGAGCAGTATTTGGTATTTGTTATTTTTAAGAACATTTTTGCAGTGTTTTTGTTATTTTAAAGAGCAATGAAATAGTCTTTATTGCACCTCCTTATACTACTTGTGATTTAATATTTTGCTTTTATTCTTTGTTACATGGTGGGGATGGGCATCATCATCGTTTCAGAGCTAAGGTGCTTTAAAATTCTGATGGTGCCCAAGGATAGGACATTGTTATTTTAGTCAACAGGCACTAGACCAGTTCATTTTTTTTTTAATGATACACATTTCCTTTGTTTATGATGGAGTCAGAAGTTATATGTTTATATTTAGTTACTTTTTGAGCATTAAATTAATCCCTTCTAAGCAATAGAACTATGAATCCTCTCTCAACTATCGAAGACAACTGTTTGGACCAAACGAGAGTAAACCACTAATTTAGGGACTTACATCCATCCTAGTTTTATTTGTGACAATTAAAAACTCGACTGTCACTTTTAGGAAATGTGTGATTGAATTGCAATTTTTTGAAATTAGCTTTGACTTGCTCTGTTGTTTTGTATCTACATTCCTTCAGCTATGATCTTTTAGATATCCCAGTCTCAGTCACTTGTCTATTGCTGCAGTGGTTAATATCCAAGAAAAACAAGGCAATCCAGAAGTTGGATTTTGCCTTTGGGTCAGTTAGAAGCTGACACCTCATTTTGGTGTTTAGGAGGTCTGTAGTTATGTGGGGAGCTCTCTCTTGGCTGGAAATACAACAAAGAAATGGTGAATTTTAGGGAAGTTTTTGCAAATTCTATGATGAAAACTTATAAAGCATTCTAAGTATCATCAACCAGAGCTTTCTCAACTGGAATGACATGGACTTACCCTGCTTTTCTTTTTTGCACATTTTATAGCATGCTTGTGCTGTTTTGTGTGTTCATTTTTTGCGTATAGTCTGGCAAAACCTCTGGAGACCATTAGGGTTATATATTGGGTGAATGTCAAATAAACTATCTTATATCCTCTCTGGAATAAAGATGGAACTAAATAAATAATTGAATAAATTAGACAAGGAGTATCTATTAACTATAACAATATTCTTATCTTACATTTAAAAAGTTCTTTATTACATATATAAATATAAAGAAGTATAATATATAATATATTATATATAAATATATATAAAAAATATATTCCACATATCAAAGAGATCATATGATATCTGTCTTTCTCTCTCTGACTTCTTTCACTTAGCATAATGCCCTCAAGATCCATCCATGTTTTTGCAAATGGCAAGATTTCCTCCTTTTTTATGGCTGAATAATATTCCATATATATATATATTCCATTTACATATACATACCCTATATATATTCCATTTATATTTATACACCACATTTTCCTTATCCTTTCATCCATTGATGGAGACTTAGGTTATTTTAATATCTTGGCTATTATAAATAATGCTGCAGTGAACATGGGGGTATATTTATCTTTTTGAATTAGTGTTTTCATTTTTTTAAACAAAAACCCAGAGGTTGAATTCCTGCATCATGTAGAGGTATAATTTTAGTTTTTTGAGCAAAGTCCATACTCTTTTCCATAGTGGCTGCACCGATTTACATTCCCACCAACAGTTGCAGGACGGTTCCCTTTTCTCCACAGTCTTGCCAACACTTGTTATTTCTAGTCTTTTTGATAATAACCATTCTAACAGGTGTGAGGTAATATCTCATTGTGGTTTTGATTTGCATTTCCCTGATGATTAATAATGTAGAGCATTTTTATTCATGCACGTGTTGGCCATCTGTAGGTCTTTTTTGGAAAATGTCTATTTAGGTCCTCTGCCCATTTTTTTTTTTTTAATATTTTATTTATTTATTTTGACAGAGAGAGAGAGAGACAGTGAGAGAGACAGCGAGAGAGGGAACACGGCAGGGGGAGTGGGAGAGGGAGAAGCAGGCTCCCTGCTGATCAGGGAGCCTGATGCGGGGCTCGATCCCAGGACCCTGGGACCATGACCTGAGCCAAAGGCAGACACTTAATGACTGAGCCACCCAGGCGCCCCCTTCTGCCCATTTTTTAATCAGATTTTTTTTTTTTTTTTTGCGAATGAGTTGTATGAATTCTTTATATATTTTGGATATTAGCCCCTTATCACATATATAATTTGCAAATATTTCTCCCATTCAGTAGGTTGCCTTTTCCTTCTGTTAAAGGTTTTCTTTCCTATGCAGAAACTTTTAGATTCATGTAATCCCACTTGTCTATTTTTGCTTTTATTGCTTTTGCTTTTGGTGTCAGATTGAAAAAATCATTGCCAAGACTGATGTCAGAGAGCTTCCTGCCTGTGTTTTCTTTTAGAAGTTTTTATGGTTTCAAGCCTTACATTCAAGTTTTTAATCTATCTTGAGTTAATTTTTCTGTATGGAGTAAATAGTGGTCCAGTTTTATTCTTTTGCATGTGATGGTGTAATTTTCCCAACACCATTTATTGAAAAGACTGTCCTTTCCTCATTGTGTATTCTTGGCTCCTTTGTCATAAATTAATTGACTATAAATGTATGAGTTTATATCTAGGCTCCCTATTCTGTTCCATCGATCAGTGTGTGTGATTTTATACCAATACACACTGTTTTTATTACTATAGTTTTGTAATATAGTTTGAAATCAAGGAGTGTGATGCCTCCAGCTTTATTCTTTCTCAAAATTGCTTTGGTTATTTGGAATCTTTTATGGTTCTATATAAATCTTAGGACTGTTTATTCTAGTTCTGTGAAAACTGCCATTGGAATTTTGATAGTGATTGCATTGATTTTGTAGGTTGCTTTGGGTAATATGAACATGTTAACAATATTAATTCTTCCAATCCATGAGCATGGAGTATTTTTCCATTTATTTGTGCTTCATCTATATCTTTCATTAATGTCTTTTAGTTTTCAATTACAGGTCTTTCACCTCCTTGGTTAAATATCCTTAGGTATTTTAATTTTTTTTTTTTTTTGATGCAATTGTAAACAGGATTTTTTTTTCCTTTTTTTTTTTTCTTAGGGGAGGAGGGGCAGCGGGAGAGGGAGAGAGAGAGCATCTTAAGCAGGCTCCATGCCCAGCATGGAGCCCAACATGGGGCTCAATCTCACAACCCTGAGATCATGACCTGAGCTGAATTCAGGAGTTATGGGCTTAACTGACTGAGCCACCCAGGTGCCTAAACAGGATGTTTTCTTAATTTCTCTCTCTGATAGTTCATTATTAATGTATAGCAATACAACAGATTTTTGATGTTGTATCCTGCAACTTTACTGAATTTGTTTGTTCTAACAGTTTTCTGATGGAGTCTTTAGGGTTTTCTATATATATAGTATCAGGTCACCTACAAATAGTGACTGTTTTCTTTCTTTCTTTCTTTCTTTTTTTTTCAATTTGGATGCCTTTTATTTCTTTTTCTTGCCTAACTGCTGTGGCCAGGACTTCTAATACTATGTTAAATAAAAATGGTAAGAGTGGGCATCCTTATCTATTTCCTGATTTTAGAGGAAAAGCATTCAGGTTTTCACCATCAAGTATGATGCTAGCTGTGGACTTGTCATATATGGCCTTTATTATTTTGAGGTATGTTCCCTCTATGCCCATTTTGTTGAGAGTTTTTATCATAAACACATGTTGAATTTTGTCTCACGCTTTTTCTGCATCTATCAAAATGATTATATGATTTATATATAATCATCACATTGTATCACATTGGATGATTTGCCGCTGTTGAACCATCCTTGAATCCCTGGGATAAATCCCACTTGATCATGGGGTATGATCCTTTTAATGTATTGTTGAATTTGGTTTGCTAATATTTTATTGAGGATTTTTGCATCTATGTTCACAGAGACATTGGTTTATAATTTTCTTTTCCTGTGGCATCCTGTTCTGGTTTTGGTGTCAGAGTAAAGCTTGCCTCATAAAATGAGTTTGAAAGAGTTCTTTCCTTTTATTTTTTTGGAACAGTTTGAGAGGGATTATGTTAATTTTTTTTTTTTTTTTTTTTTTTTGACTGGTAGAATTCACCAGTGAAGCTGTCTGTCCTGGACTTTTGTTTGTTGGGAAGTTCTTGATGACTTTATCTCCTTACTAGTAATTGGTCTGTTTAGATTTTCTATTTCATTGTGGTTCATAGTAGGTTGTATGTTCTACAAATTTATCCATTTTCTAGGTTATTCACTGTGTTAGCATATACTTTTTTATAGTAGTCTTTTATTATTTCTGTGATATGAGTTGTATCATCTCCTTTTTCACTTCTGAATTTATCTATTTGAGCCCTTTTTCTTGGTGAGTCTAGCTAAAAGTCTGTCAATTTCATCTTTTCAAAAAACCAGCTCTTAATTTCATTTATTATTTCTGTTGTCTTTCTAGTCTCTGTTTCACTTATTTCTGCTCTCATCTTTGTTATTTCTTTCCTTCTGCTAACTTGGGGCTTTGTTCTTTTTCTCATTCCTTGAAGTGTAAAGATACACTTCAGCCAGTTCATTTGAGACATTTCTTGTTTCTTGAGGTAGACATTTATTGCTAAGAATTTCCCTTATAGAACTGCCTTTGCTGCATCCCATACATTTTGGTATGTTTCATTTTCATTTTCATTTGCCTTAAGGTATTTTTTGATTTCTCTTTTCATTTATTCTTTGACCCATAACAGTATATGTTTATTATGGTAATATGCTGATCTTGCATTTAAGAAATTCTTTAAATCATAAAAATTTTGCCATCAATCTCTCCCCAACTCTATTTTGTAGGTACTGAGAGTAAAGCCAACAGAGGGTGGTCATGATACTAATGAAAACCAACCAAATAATTATTGATAAAATTAATTTAGCATCTGTAGCTGGAGTTATCATTGGTTGGAATCAGTAGGGCCCAGATTTGCTTGATTTCTCACTGTTTTTTTTTTTTTAACTTAGAATTTGGGACAAACTTTACTCTCTAATAGTTATAGAAGTTATACAACATTTTTCTTTATTTGCATGTGAAGGCACACACATTTTCATAGGCCCTGAAGGAGCTCATAGAGCATGCTTTATTTTAGAATATGACGTTCAAAGTCAAGGAAAAGAAAATTTACTCTGATTTTTAAAAATCATAGCTCATTTACTTCTCCGTTAATAAGTTCATACCCATTCATTCTCACATCCTCATTTATTGTAGCCACAAGAATAAAAAAAATTTTGTAGAGGAAAATGCACTATTTCATGATACTTAGAAGTAATTTTAAACTTTGGCATTAGACAATATGTAACTAACTATAAACAGGGTTTCTATTCATGGGAGTATAAATAGAAAGACACTAAAAGGATTGGTTAACTGTGGTAAGGCTTGACATCGTAGGTAAACCTTTTATGTAATTTTAGAATGAGGTCTGTTCAAGTCAGTGCAAAAATAAAAGGATTTTTTTCTAACAGATTTTGTTTCAGAAACAGTTTTCTTTTTTTTATCCTTTAATTTTTTTTCAAGACATCACATTCAGTAAAGTTCTTAAATGTTCAAATTTAGGATAGAATTCAGAGTAAAGGAGTAGAAGATTAAGAATGTGTTTTCTTGGCAAATTACTCTTAAAAAGTGAGAAAGACTCATAGCCCTCAGCTCCTTATTTTTATAGGCTGCATGTGGGTGCTTGTATACAACCCATTCCTCAAAAATTGATCTACATAGTAGTTAGCAACATGCCCAGCCTCTGTAATTTTTCTAGCCTGATCACTTGTAATATTAATTTTGGGGGGGGAAAAAAGACAATTTAGGAACATCTTATAAGGTCATGAAAGAGATTTTTCCATATCTCCCCAATCACCTACCCTGTTAGGCAATAACTAATATTGAGTGCCCACTAGTTGCTGAACTCAGAATTAAATATTACATTCCAGGAGACAGGGAGGGTGTCGGCTGAGTCAGCTCTAACTGAGTTGAGACAGCCATTTGCCTTGGGGGAGTTGGAAATATACATCATTCTACATCAAGAACAATAAACATCCCAGCAATAGCTGTCTGTAGGTGGATTATTTAGTTATGGACATTTAATGAGCATCTATTTTTTTTTTTAAAGATTTTATTTATTTATTTGACAGAGAGAGACACAGCGAGAGAGGGAACACAAGCAGGGGGAATGGGAGAGGGAGAAGCAGGCTCCCCGCAGAGCAGGGAGCCCGATGCGGAACTCCATCCCAGGACCCTGGGATCATGACCTGAGCTGAAGGCAGTCGCTTAACCAACTGAGCCACCCAGGCGCCCTAATGAGCATCTATTATGTGCATGGCACTAGGCTAGATGTACAGAAGGTAAAATAGTGAATGGTTTTACAGTGGTTTTACATTACAAATGAAGCTTGCTTTCCGCAAACTTTTCTGTTCATGAATACATACGCTATTTTATATAGGTGGTGAAGACTAATGTTACTCAGGGCGACAACTCAAGTGTCATGGGAGTTCAAAGTTGTGAAATATTGTTTCCAGCCATTGTAGGGAGCATGGTGGAGTGGAAAGAACATGAACTTTGGAATTAAATTTTTCCCCTAAATCAAGGTTCCATGTTTTACAGTAATCATGAGGCCCTTGAAGAGCATGAGCAAATCAGCCAATTTCTCTGGAACTCAGCACAATTATATCCACACCAGTTGTAAGCATCAGATTGGGGGCGAGGGGGGTGCAATACTTGGCAAGAAGCAGGTACTTGATGAAAGTGAGGGCTTTTTTTCATCTTACTTTCTCTTTTAGCTGGGTTGATCAAGGCTTCCTACAGGAAGTGTCATTTGCTGTGGATCCAAATAGAAATTCGTTGATTTTTTTTTTTTTTACATTGCACTCCTCTATAAGTTTAAGATGACAGAGACAAAGTTACAGGTCAAGATAAGATCCGAGGTAAAGAAAGAGATATTTTCAAGTCTTATGGTGGGATAGCATGATAGTTTTTAGGTAGTCAGTTTTGTTCTAAGGCTTTTGACATCCAAGGAAATGCGGTATGAAATTTTGTTACATAGTTTATAAGAGTGACATGAGAAAAAGTACAAATGTATCACTAGAGATTGCTTTTCCCTTAGCAACATTTTGTATCTTAGTCCCTGGTATTGATATCCAATAAATATTTTCCCCATTTGTCTTTTTATAGTGGCCTACTTTCTGAAGCCACCAACTTCTCTGTCTCCATTGAAAATTTTCTGTGTGCTTTATTCTTCCTGGCTCTCTGCAGCTGTCTCCTTTATTCTATTAACTAATTCCTGGCAACTTATTTCTTACTTTAAAAGTGCATCTTTTTTGCCCCTCATTCAACTAATAGTCCCAGTTCTCTCTTCTTTCTCATGAAAAAGACTCTAAACTTCCTCCTTAACTTCTCCTGCAACCTGGCTTCTGTCTCCACTTGAAATGATTTTCATTAAATTCATGACTTTTTATGATCTGAGTCCAGTGGTTCTTTTCCATTCTATTTCTGCTTCCATGTTCTTAAGCATTTATTTGATTCAATTGACCATGTTGTACTTAAAACATTCCCTTGCTTTTTTTTAAGTTTTATTTTACTGTGATAAGAATACTTAACGTGAGATTTGCCCTCTTAAGAAATTTTTAAGTAAATATAATTACAGGGTTGAGCAACAGATCTCTCGAGCTTATTCATCTTGCTGGAACTTTACGCCTGTTGATTAGCAACTCCCCATTTCCCCTTCACCCCAGCCCCTTTAGATACCTCACATAGGTGGAATCATGAGACAGTTGTCTCTCTGTGACTGGTTTGTTTCACATAGCATAATATCTTCAAGGTTCGTTCATTTGTTGCATGTAGCAAAATTTCTTTTTAAAAGCTGAATAATATTCCATTGTATGCACATAACATGCTTTCTTTATGCATTCATTTATCAGTGGACATCTAGGCTGTTTCCACCCCTTGGCTATTGAAAATAGTGCTATGATGAATATGAGAGTGCAGATATGTCTTCAAGATCCTGGTTTCAGTTCTTTTGGATAGATACTTAAGAGTAGGATTGCTAGATCATACGGTAGTTTTATTTTTAATTTTTTGAGGAACCTCCATACTGTTTTCTGTAGTGGCTGCACCATTTTGCATTCCCACCACAGGTGTGCAAGGATTCAGATTTGTCCACATTTTCCACAACATTTGCTGTCTTTTGTTTACTTAATGGCCATCCCGATAGCTGTGAAGTGGTATCTCATTGTGATTTGTATTTGCATTTCCTGAGCTCTTTTTCTTTTCTTTCTTTTTTTTTTTTTTTTTTAAGATTTATTTATTTATTTTAGAGAGAGAGTGCTCGAGTGAGTGCACATGTGTGAGCGGGGGGAAGTGCAGAGGGAGACAGAGAATCCTCAAGCAGACTCTCCGCTGAGCGTGGAGCCCTGCGTGGGGCTCGATCCTATGACCCTGAGATCCTGACCTGAGCCAAAATCAAGAGTCTGATGCTTAACCGAGCCACCTAGGTGCTCCCTGAGCCTTTTTACATATGCCAGTTGGCCATCTGTACATCTTCTTTGCAAAAAAAGTCTATTCAAATCCTTAGCCCATTGGTAAATCAGGTGAGCAGTTGGGTTTGTTTTGTTTTGCTGCCAAGTGGTAAGAGTTTCTTTTATATTTTGGAGATGAACCCCTTCTCTGATACATGGTTTGCGGCTGTTTTCTCTCATATTCCATAGGTCACAGTTTCACCCTCTTGCTTGTTTCCTTTGCTGGGCAGAAGCTTTTAATTTAATACCATTTCACTTGGGTTTTTTTGCTTTTGTTGTCTGCTTTTGAAACAGGGACTTTTCCTCGTAATCCAGGAACCATTATGTTTTCTGTCAGTTGCTTCTTCCCTTTACTTCACCAGATTTTTATCTTTAGTTCTGTGTGTGTTTTCAGTCCCCCTGTGACTTTAAGTTCATTCACCTTTTGTTATTCTTAGATATGAGCCTTTGGAACAGATCTCTCTCCTCAGGTTTCATGTGCCCAACTACTTTCTGGACAGGGTTCCCTTTATGCCCCATGGGTAGCTCAAATTCAACATTTCCAAAATTTGATTCATTTTTTTTTCTCCCAAACTTGAGATTTTCTCCCTGTGAGATATCTTGGGGCCAGAGCCCTTGGTTAGAGTAGCCCCGGCGTCCTTTCTCGGGGACTCTGTTCCTCACCCTCCACATACTCCAAAGTCTCTTGAATCCACCATCCCCGCCCACTCCCTGTTACACTTATTTGAGCTCCAGACTTTATTTTTTGTCTGTAATTGTGCAAAAACCCTATACTTGCCTCCATTCTGTCCTTATTCTTTCTCTAATCTTATGTATAAATACTTTTTATAAAACACAAATCTGACTTTTTGAAAAACTCCCTGTATCTTGCTGCTTATGACCCATCTTCTGTGTCATGGCTTTCAGTGCTATTCAGTATCAGATACCAAGTTCCATTCCTTTCCCTTTCTTTCTTGCAATATGCTCTTTCCTCTGCCAGGACTGCTGTATCCATCCAACAAAGTCTTATTTATCCTGTACGTCCAAACTCCAAACTCTTCCATGCATCTTATCAGATTCTCTCAGGTGGGGTTCGACACTTCTGTTTCTATTATGATTGCTGCTTTATGTTATGCTTATATTTGCTTACACATCTCCCCCTTCCCAAGTGGACAGTTAGATTTTTTTTTTAAATTATTTTTATTTATTCATGAGAGACAGAGAGAGAGAGAGAGAGAGGCAGAGGGAGAAGTAGGCTCCCAAGGAGCAGGGAGCCCGATGCAGGGCTCGATCCCAGGATCCCGGGATCATGACCTGAGCCGAAGGCAGACGCTTAACCATCTGAGCCATCCAGGCACCCCTGACAGTTAGATTTTCTAAATGAATAATTGACTACTATAATCCAATATCTTTTTTTTTTTTTTTGCTTAACACACTCAAGAAACATAGGATATCAGTGCTTATAACACTGTTAATTCAACTTCTTCATTTGACTTATGAAAACAGGGCAAAGAGGGCAAGTGATTTGCTCACAGGTCCAATTAGTTATTGGCACATGGAGGCTAAAGCTCACTTTTTTTCATGGATCAAAACCTTAAGACAGTAGTAATCCTACTATGTCATTAGTACTTTTTTCCTTGCCTCTCCTCCCCTGCACCTGATAAATAACACAATTGACTCTGGTAGAATGCCTAGTGAAAAAATGAAGTTTGGCCTTGTCTATGGTTGGCCTAAGTGTTTATGAGCATGAACTGCACTCAGAGAAAGAAATGAGAAATCTTTGTGTTGAGGTCCCCTAGCAGACTGAGTCTGGGTCTCCTGGCACTCACAGTGACTGCCACGCTTGAGTCCCTGGGGGCAGTTGTAACAGCCGTAGCTGCTAGGACAAGGGGCAGTGGGCGGAGGGTGAGCAGATGATGGAGGTGAATCTTGAGTGACCCTCGCCTCAGTGGGAATGAGCCTGGGGAGAGATGTTAGCTGAGAGTTTCTGAGGCTGTGGTGTCAGGGCACTGATGCAGGAGGGGGGATGCTCTCTGCCAAGTTATTGCAGTTGCTAGAGCTCTGTAGCCCCCATCTTGTCTTCTGCTCCATCTTTTCTTGAGTTCCCATGCTTTGCATTTGTACAGGTCAGGGGCCCACTTGCTACATAGTCACAAGTGTAATTTAAACACAGCAAATGCTCTTCTTTCACAAAGCTCCGGGAGAAAGGATAATAAGCTGTGAGAGACACCATAGCTAGCCAGACTTTTGTTTTTCCTAGCTTTCTAACTGTCTTGCAGGATCTTATGGTATCTGAAGTGATATAAAGTAACTTAGAGTGCAAGCAAAATTTCAATATATTGATGTGGGCACTGACTTCATTGTGCACCTAGTTCCAGAGAAGTTTTCAGAGGCTTTGCACCTGAATGGGTTGCAAATTGTTAAATTTTAAAAGATGTTGGTGTAACATATTTTTCTTTCCTCGTTAAATATCTGGATTCCCTACGGGGAGGGTGCGGATCCCCTTGTGAAAAAGGTGTCTGTCTTGACTACCCTGGGGTTAGGCTGTGAACGCAGCCACTGCCCAAGGCTCATGACTCAAGTATCTCAGGTTCTTTTTATTTTATTTATTTATTTATTTTTAAGATTTTATTTATTTGAGAGAGAGAGAATGAGAGACAGAGAGCATGAGAGGGAGGAAGGTCAGAGGGAGAAGCAGACTCCCTGCCGAGCAGGGAGCCCGATGCGGGACTCGATCCCGGGACTCGATCCCGGGACTCCAGGATCATGACCCAAGCCGAAGGCAGTCGCTTAACCAACTGAGCCACCCAGGCGCCCCTCTCAGGTTCTTTTTACAATGACTCCCTGCATCTAAAGTTTCCTCTCCATTTAAATTCTTGTCCCTCTCCATATTTACAAGGCCTGCTTTTGCAGCATAGGCTACAATTTAATAATGCAAAGCATTTTCCTCCTCACAGCTGGAAAGCTGGGATTGTTCTGTATCAGAGATAGAGTGGACTTGCTCCAGGCCAGTTAAAATCATTGAACTTGGCAGAAGCTAAGCTTGCTGGACATATTGTCCCATACAGAGGCACCCAGGGGATCTCCACTTGTCTATTAGAGCATTATGCTTGGAAAGAGGGATCAATTCTATGGTAATATATTGCAAGCAGAATAAAATACTAAGCAGAGAGGAAGATGTATAGCTACCCAAGTTGTAATCCGTTTCTAACTTATAGAAGAAGAATGTAATTTCAAGTTAGTAGGCAAAAATCCTACTGAAGTTTCATTTCTTTCTTTTTCTGTAACTGTAAAAGAGTGTTGTTGGCTTTTGCATGATGCCATGGAAGATAGAAGAATTTAAGAAAAAAAAAATCAGGTTTTGGTTTTCAGTGTTGTTATATATCTTTTGGGGTCTTTTGACTTGTTTGCTGGTCTTCAGGGACCATGCACTCTTTTTATTTTACATGGTAGAACTAAGAACATACTCCTCTTTCCACTGAAGTATTTCTGACTCTTGAACCCAACAGAGATACTCCTTTTTCCCCCATCCCCATTCCATACATTCAGCATATTCATGTCCCTAGGGCATTCAGGAGGAAGAACACAGAAAAACCACTTGACTTGCAGATTTGATCTTATCATCATTAAAATATCACATGCACTTGTTAATGAAACAAACGGGGACACGACAGAGTTTCTTTTTTTCAAAAATTGTATGGTTTTATTTATTTGAAATGTCTGGACTAGGCAAATCCATAAAGACACAGAGTACATTAGTGGTTGCAAGGAGCTTGGAGTTGTGGGAAATGGGTATGTGACCGCTAATGGGTTTGGGATTTTTTGGTAAGGTGATGAAAATGTTCTGGAATTAGGTAGTGGTGATGGTTGTACAACTCTCTGAATATACCAAAAACCACTGAATTGTACACTTTAAAATTGTATGTGAATTATATCTCAATAAAGCTGTAGTTTTTTGTTCGCTTGTTTAAAAAGTTTATGAGCCATTGGCAGAAAAGGGTTTGGAACTCAAGGCTAGGAAAGATATTTGGGGGTTCTTAACCCAGGAAGCAGAAACCTCAGAGGATCAAGGAAGAGGCTCCAGGGAGCCCTGCCACAAGTCGGTCCCATGGCAAGCGGTATAGGGATTATACACGTGCATTTCTCTGGGCTGCATTATATCTCAGTGAGCTCCCTTACTCTGGTAAAGTACAGATGACAAGTAACATGTTGTATTATAAGATAATGGCTCCATTGTTTATTTTGTGGCATGTTTTTTTAATGTAGTAGATTTTTAGTTTCAAAATTTGGTATTTTGGATTGCAGTCATTTTCTGCATTGAACTACTTTCTATGCAGAATGATACTTTCTAAGTAAGTAAGCAAGGAATAGAAGATGGTCATCTTCATCAGGACAAATAAAGGATTCTGCTGTTTTATACTTAATATGTCCTCATTGATATCCAGAAAGAGCCCACATAAATTACATTACTTTGCATAGTGTTGGCAGGTGAAGAATGGATTATCTAAAAGTTTTTGAGAGAACATGTAGATGAGGAAGGGGGATGAGAAAAGGCCACTGATGGGGTTACTCTTACAGCAGATGAGGAAGGCAAAATATTTTCAAAAGAATAGTTGGTGCTGAATTTTATGCATCATGATTTTCTTAAATATATTTACACTCTGTCCTTTTAATTAGAGTACCTAGATTATTATAGTAATTTTCCTAATCTCCATAGCTCATATTTTTGCCTCGGGTCTTAATCCCTGTGAATATCCATTGTGGGCCCATGGTGATTTCCATAATGTGCAAATCTGATTATTATACTCCCCTCCATATATGTTTCAAAAACTTCCACTCTAGGCTAAGCCTCATCTTTAGCATGGCATCTAATCCAGCCCTTCCTGTTACGGTCCCGACTGTTCCTTTCACTGCACACATGGACCTTGCGTTTAGCTTTAGCCTTAGCCATGTTTGTGTCTCTGTCCGTGTCCTAGAATGGCTGTACTTCCTTGACACCTCATCAGTGAGACGTCTCCAGCCTTCCCTTTAGTACAGTGTAAGTAATAGCACTTAACTGCATTTTTACCACTTTTTACTTGTCTGTTTCCCTTAGCAGATTCTGGACACCTCCAGGTGAGGATTGTAGTCTTCTGTTTGTACATTTAACATCTAAGGCAAATACCTGGCCAGAGACAATATTCAGCAATGTTTAGAATCTATGAGATGGAGGCTTAGACCAGTAGTACGCTAAATAAATTGGAACCTGTTTGTGCAGTAATGAGACCATGTCCATCCCTACAGTTTGCCCTAAGCCAGGAAAAGCCTGGTGTTTCATAGAGACAGTCACAGTGGGCCTCTTCTGCTTTGTGGACACACCACACCTCAGACGTGATTATCTGGGGACATTACGAACTCCTAACTTTGTGTGGCATGGTCTGAAGAATTTTGTAGGGATGTATCAGACTGAGAATTATAGTACTCCCAATATAATTACTGATACAGAACACCAGTCTCAGATGAATCAAATGTTTCTCCTCACCATCTGATGAATTGTAAAGAAGGCCTTTTTGCTTTTTTTATGCTTTTGCTTAGTGAGTATACTTTAATGGTGTTAGAGTGTACGTGATCATGAATGAGGGAACAGGTAAGATCTTTCTAGAAGTTGCAAAAAATACGTGACAGATTAAATGGAATGTTTCAGACTCATTTGTAATTTGTGTGTGTGTGATATGGAAATATTGTTACTTTGAAAATGTGGAGACTACTGTATATAGAGCACGGGCTCAAGAAGGTCATTTTTTCTTTGTTGATGTGTAATTGATATACAATACATTGTATAACTGTCTATAGTGTCTATATCTACACACACACACACACACACACACACAAAGGGAAGAAAAAGGAAAGAATATATATATCATATATATATAAACATATATATGTCACCACAATCAAGATGATGAGCATTTCCATCAATCTCAGAAGTTTCCTCTGACCACTTTATAATCCATTCCTTTCTCTACCCCCATCCTCAGATGACCTCTGATCTGCTTTATATCACTCTAGATGAGTTTACATTTCTATAATTTTATATAAATGTCTCTTGTATAAATGTGTCCTTTTTTGTCTGGCTTCTTTAATCTAGAATAAAAAATTTGATTTATCCATGTGATGACATTTGTCAATAATTTATTAGTTTTTATTGCTGAGTAGTATTCCATTATATGGATATACCACATGTAGTGTGAGGTAAGGGTTGATATCCTTTTTAAAGGTTGATATCCTTTTTAAAAAAAAATACGGATATCCAGTTAATCCAGTACCATTTAAGAGACATTTTTCCCCCCTCCATTGAGTTGCATAGCTACTTATCAAATAGCAACAATGATACATTTATGTGTCTATTTCTGGTCTATCCCATTGAGATACATGTCTTCTCTTTTGTCAGCATCAAAGTATTTTCTTGATCTGTGTAACTTTATGGTAAGTATTTATAAGTTCTTAAAAGCTATTTTTTAGGTCCTTTGTATTTTCATATAAATAGGACCAGCCTGACAAATTCTACAAAAATAAATAAATCAGTAGATCGATAAATAAAACAAAAAACCCTGCTAGAACTTTGATGGAGAGTAGTGAGATTTAAAATTAGGTCTTTTTAGGCATACAGCAAAATAATTATCATTAGCTATCTAATATAAAGTACACATTGCTTGCTTAACTTCTGATCCAGTTTCTCCCAGTTCTTCACTAAAATTTCTGTAAGGATACGTAAAACCGTAACTTTTCCTAAAGCACACTAAAACTGAGACTGAAGGATAACCTTTAGCTAGAGTCTTAGAGGCTTATCTCATAATTGTGTGCACTACATTTAAAAATGGTCATTTTTCTATCTTAATACTCACAAAAGATAGCAGTGTTAGTTCTTTGAGAAATTGTGGACGTTTAAATTTGGTTCTCTCCCACTGTCATTCCCCTAGGTTCAGAGATTGCTCTACATTAATTTAAAAGGCTGTAAACCCAGAGAACAACAGGGTTAGGAAATGTGGGATGAAGAGGAAGTAAAGAGAAAGAGTGTGGGAAGACATCTAGCAATCTGCTTCTACTTCCTAATGTAAATCCTTAAAAAGATTTTCCACTCTGTGCCAGTCTAACTCCTTCACACCCTCGAGAAGACCCTCTGAAACATGGTCCCATCTTCCTTCCAGAGCCACACCGTTACAGAAATTGAGGGTTTTCATGTACTTACCTGGTAGGATCTTCCATAGCTAGGTGGTAGGGTGAGAAGAGGCTTATGAGGTGAAGGACCAGTAATCATTGGGAATTGGTTAGGAGCTGCACTTACCAACTTTGACTCTCACGATTATTGGTACTGTGATATTGCCGTTACCCACAAGCGTTTATGGAACCCGAAGCGCTTTATATGCGCTTTCTTATTTAATCTTCATCTCAAATCTTCGGGTTGAGTATTATTATTATTATTCCCATTTTACAAATGGGAGTGGTGGGGTTGGGTAGAGAGTTTAAGTATTTATTCAAAGTCGTTAATAAAAAAGGAGCAAATCTGGCAATGAACTGAGGTAGAATTTAAAGTGCTTAGCATAGGGTGCCTGGGGGGGGCTCAGTCAGTTAAGCGTCTGCCTTCGGCTCAGGTCCTGATCCCAGGGTCCTGGGATCGAGCCCCGCGTTGGGCTGCCTGCTCGGCAGAGAGCCTGCTTCTCCCTCTCCCTCTGCCTGCTGCTCCCCCTGCTTGTGCTCTCTCTGTCAAATAAATAAAGTCTTTAAAAATAAATAAATAAATAAAAAGCTTAGCATGAACCTTGTTTATAACATAATTAACACTCAATAAATGATAGCCACTATAATATTATTATCATAATCATTATTGTTATTATTTATTTATATTAAAGTTAGGTAATTTACTTAAAGTTTATAGCTAGTAAGTGATAAGACGGGAATTCAGATCCAATTATGTAAATTCTAGAGCCCTCAATCTCAGCCTATATTGAAACCTTTACTTACTGTAGCCAAGGGAAAGCCATATATTTTTCTGAGGACAAACCCCAAATCTCTGTAGACTACCCTCTAAATAAAAGAAAATCACAAGAGTATGCCCTTGGTAAGAAAATAGTGAAGAACATGGGGAAAGGTACATCGTCAAGAAGAGCATACCTTTGAAAATGAAGCACCGAAGAAAATTTCAGAGAAAACAATCTGTTTAATTAGAAGAAAGGGATTACATGGAAAAATGAACAGATAAAAGAATAGCTTCGAGGAGAGTGCCATATGAGATAAGCAGAAATAACAGGAAAACTAAAGTTGCTCTCATGTAAAGTCTGAATTTGAAGGAATAAGAAACAACTGATATTGTGGAAATAATCCCTGTTATAGAGGACAAACTTGAGATATTTGCTCCAAAAGCAGAAGAGAAGAACAGAGAGGTTAAAATGATCAGAAAAAGGTTTATGATGGGAGAATAGAAAATTTAGTATTAATTTAGGTGTTTTTGGTGAGAAATCAGAGCAGTTAGGAGAGCAATAGAATCAAAGACAAATTAAGAAAACTTTAATGAGCTAAAAATGATCTAAATATTTAGATCAAAAGGGCTAACTATATCTAGCCAACAGTAGTAGTATCTAAATATATCCTTTGGAATTTTTTGTATTTTGTGTATGAAAAAGAGAATCTTGTAATCATCCTGGAGGAAAAACAAAGTTACCTGTACTTTTTTTTTTCTTTTGGTCAACATTAAATAACAGAAGACTGGGGGAATTAGAATTATGATGAATTACTTAGAATTATGATGAAACTTCTTTTATGTTTAAGGAGTTTTCTCTGTAGTCAAAGGCAATAGAAATATATTCTTTATTATTTGTAGTCTCAAAAAATAGAGTCTTTTATTTTCTTTGTAAAAATTTTACTTGAAAACCTATACCAATTAACAAAGTGATGCACTAAAATAAAATATTTTAGGAAAAAGAAAGTTTTCAGGGTGCCAGGGTGGCTCAGTCCTTAAGCGTCTGCCTTAGGCTCAGGTCATGGTCCCAGGGTCCTGGGATCGAGCCCCGCATCGGGCTCCCTGCTCTGCGGGAAGCCTGCTTCTCCCTCTCCCACTCCCGCTGCTTGTGTTCCCTCTCTCGCTGTCTCTCTCTCTGTCAAATAAATAAATAAAATATTAAAAAAAAAAAGGAGAAAGAAAGTTCTCAGATCTATACCTATAGATACTAATATAGCTATAGATATAGACTAATAATGAGAATATTAAACAGAATTACACCTGAGTAACTATTATGAATAAGATGACAGACATAAATGCCAGTGTAGAAATGTAATTCTTGAATATATATAAACAAGAATTTAGTACTAATGTAAAAAAGTAATTCTTTGAATATATATAAACAAGAATTAATAACAATTATGAGTCCCAAATTATGATTTTTTTAATTGTCATAAAATACAATTTACCCTCTTAATCATTTATAAACGTACAGTTCAATAGTGTTAAGTTTATCTACATTGTTGCACAATTACCAGAACTTTCTCATCTTGCAAAACTGAAACTCTGTACCCAGTGAATAACAACTCACCATTCCCCCTTCTCTCATCCCTTGGCATCCACCATTCTACTTTGTTTCTAAGAGTTTGACTACTTTAGATACCTAATCTAAGTGAAATCATACAGTATTTGTCTTTGTGACTATTTACAGAGCAAATTTTTTTTAAAGGTTTTATTTATTTATTTGACAGAGAGAGTGAGAGAGCACAAGCAGGGGGAACAGTAGAGGGAGAGGGAGAAACAGGCTCCCCACCAAGCAGGGAGCCCGATGTGGGGCTCGATCCCAGGACCCTGGAATCATGACCCGAGCTGAAGGCTGACGCTTAGCCATCTGAGCCACCCAGGAGGCCCTACAGATTACTTTTTTTTTTTTTTTAAAGATTTTATTTATTTATTTGACAGAGAGAGACACAGCGAGAGAGGGAACACAAGCAGGGGGAGTGGGAGAGGGAGAAGCAGGCTCCCCGCAGAGCAGGGAGCCCGATGTGGGACTTGATCCCAGGACCCCGGGATCATGACCTGAGCTGAAGGCAGTCGCTTAACCGACTGAGCCACCCAGGCGCCCTACATTTTTAAGGACTGAAAAGAGGAGGAGCCTTGAAGAGGTTGAGTACCTAAGAATGGCAGACTAGTTTTCTTCTTTTTAGAATAACTTGCTGGGTTTTGCTAAACAGTCTGTTACTTGTTTTTATCACTGTTTTTGCTGAGATTTGTTATTAGGAAAGCCTGCTTTTTCTTGTTGGTGTCAAGTGCATTTTCAGCATCCATTGATAAGGTTGGTGTCTTTCTTTTTTTTTTTTTTTTCTCTATCGTATTGATAGATTTTTAACAGTGAACTGCACTCAGTCATGGAATAAAATGCTAATAATGATGTATTGTTCTTTCAATAACATTGTTATATTAAATTCAAATATGTGAATCGAATATATTCAATTTTATTTAGGATCCTTGAAGTTGCATTTATGTGTATGCTTGGTCTTTGGTTGTTTTGTTTGCTTACTTTGGTTGAATAGGGAGGTTGCAAATTTAGTTATTTAAGTTTTGCTGGTCTAATAAAGGCTCACAAGAGAGCTTTCTTCATAAGGAAATTTGTCATCATTTGCTAAAGCCTGGGAGAGTGTAAAAATCATTGGAATTTAAAGGCTAGGCAAAAGATAAAATTCAGCTGTGTACCCATCTATACTTGGTGCCATTCTAAAGGTGGTTTTTAAAGCACCTTTAAATTCTCTTCTAGGGTTTTCAAATTCTAAAGTGCATAGGAATAACTGGTGGTCTTGTTAAGCTGCAGATTCTGATTTTGAGGGTCTGGGCTTGACCCTGAACTTCTTTGTGCCTAACAAGCTCCCCAGTTATGCCAGTACTGTTGGTTGTGAGACCACATTTTGAATAGCAAGATGCTAACCAGTGGTTCCCAGACTTTGCTGCACATTTGAATCACCAGGGGAAATTTTAGAATATCCTCATGTCTAGGACACATCCATACCAATTAAATCAGAATGGCTGAGGGTGGAAGCCAAGTATAGTTGTTTTTCAAGAACCCCAGGTGGTTCCAATGATCAGCAAATTTTGAGAACCACTGCACAAGGGGTAATTGGTCTATTCAGGTTTCCGCTTTGGTCAATTTTTGTTACTTTTACTTTAGTAAGTAATTGCCCATTTAAGTTTTCAAAGTTGTGGTCAGTAAGTTGCATGTGTTATTCTCTTGTAATTTTTTTAATGTATTTGGTTTCTGTGGTTATGTTTTCCTTTCTATTCTTGTATATTTTTGCTTTTTCTTTTTTGCCTTAATGAAGTTTGCAAATGATTTTTCTGTTTTGCTAGTCTTCTCAGAAAATCATCTTCCCTTTTATTCTTTTGTTTTAAATACTTCTTTTCCTACTTTATTGATTTCCGCTTTTATCTTTAGTTCCCTTTTTAATTTTTCTTGGGTTGTTTTACTGTTCTTTCTCTCTTAATGGTAAAGTAATTTGCCTTTTGTCTTTTTCTTTTCATTGCTTTCTAGATACTTCCATAATTTTTCTTTTGATTTTCTGTTTGATGCATAGCTTATTTTCTTAATTTTCAAGTGGTTCAGAGAATTTGGTCACTTTTATTTTTCACTTTTAGTCTTATTTACCAGAGATGACACAGTAGTAACAGTTTTCTCTTTGGTCAAGGACATGATCAGTTTTTATAAAATTTCTGTGGACGTGCTAACAAAGTATACTTTGTATTTGAATGATATTAAGTTAGTCATTGTCTAATAGTCATGTTCAATTCTAAAAGAGAATGTATTCAAAATTCTCACTACAATTGTATTTTTATAAAGTTTCTTGTATTTTAATAGTTTTTGTTTTATTGCATTTCTGCACAATATTGTTTGGTGCACAAATGGTTTATGATTTATCTTCTTTATTAAATATGCCTTTTATCCATTTGTAATGTTCTTTATCTCGTTTATTGCAATTCATCTTAAATTCTCTTAACCACCACTAACTGAACTGCTTACTTTTTGTTTGAATTTGCCTGATTTCTCTTTGCACACCATTTTATTTTCAACTTTTAATTCTTGTTATCATTTTGTCTTCAATGTGTTCCTTAAAAATAGCTGAATTTTATTTGCTTCAGTTGATCTAATGTTCTTTATGGGCTATTCAATCCACTTACCTGTATTGTAATGGGATATGCTTAATTTTATTTGTTCTATTTACCTTATATTATTTATTTTTACATCTTATGTTCTTAGTTTTATTGTTTCATTAAGTTACTATTCACTGTGTTTTGCTTTCTCTTTGTTAATTTGGAAGTTCTACCTTCCCTTTCCCTGCTCTTAAAATGAACTATCTCTCTTTATTATTTTTTGAAAACAATTACAGTTTTCATATTGACTCATAGGTACTATGATTATCGTCTGTATTATAGTGAAGTGTGAGGTGTGGAAAAGTTGCTCAACCTACCTTAGGTTTACATAGTAAGTGGCAGAGCTGATCTTTCAGTATACTTGAACAGAACTTAATGCCATTTTATTATAATATATTTTAATATAATATTAATTACAGTAAAATATAATTTAATTTTAATTTTACTATACTGTAAAAAAACTTAGTAAATCATAAAGTATCTCTGCTAATATATTTAAAAATATGAAAGAATTGATGATTTTCTTGGATAATATGTAATAAAATTGCCTCAAGACCAGAAAACAAGAGTAGAGCAAATTCATGAAAGACTCAAAATTTTCTAAGAATCTTCTCTGAAACAGATTATGAGAAGATAGTTTTACCAGTGAGTTTTTCCAGACTTTCACGAACTTTTCATATTTCTTTAAAATAAAAAATGGCTGTCATCCAAACCATTTTATGAAGCATGTATGTAACCCTAGTATGAAAACTTCACAAATGAAACAAAGATCCCCAGAAAAGTATACCAGCTACGTAGAGAGAAGTCAGAAGAAACTGTTAACAAACCAATTTAGCAGTAAACTAAAAGAGCTACATTGTGTGGATAAGCAAAGATAATTTAATCTAAGAATTCAGTAATATATAACAACAATAAATACTGTAAGGAAATTTAAAAAGGATGCCAAAAAAGCATTTAATGGTATTCAATAATCATTCTGATCAGAACACTTTTAAAAATCTGAGAGAACTAGGAATAAATGAACATATAAAATGATAAAAAAATCAATTATTAATTAATAGCCAACATTATCATTAACTGTGAAACTCTAGAAGAAATGTCATTAATATTAGGAAAAATATTCCTGAGAGCACAATTCCCATTTTACATATTTTTGCATGTTTGTTCAAAGAAATAATGCATAAATATCTGAAAAAAATCCAATTTTACTATAATTAAGTAAATGAAAATTATGACATTAATGTAATGATATCTTTTCTCTATCAACTTGCTACAATTAAAACAAGTCCCTGTTATGACTATTATGTAATTGTGGCAGCAGAGTGGTGACATGGACACGCTCATTCTGCCCGAGGGAGAAGAAATTGGCAAAAATCTTTATGGAAAGCAACTTGACAGTTTTTAACTAAGAGTTTTAAAAGCGTTTATGTCCTTTGACCCAGTAATTCCACTTCTGGGAACTCCAGCCTAAGGAAATTATGAGAATTGCTGACAAAGATTTGTGTACAAGGATGTTAATGGCAGTTCTGTTTATAATATTTTTAAAAATGGGAAATAACCTAAAATGCCAAAAAAAGGAGAATGGTCAAATAAAGTACAGCCATGCAGTGTAATATTATACAGACATTAAAATCATGCTTCTGAAAAACTGTTTAATCTAAAGGGAAAAATACAACGTGAATTAGAAAAAAAGCAGGATACAAACTCATTTAAATTTGATCTCCATTTTTAAAAATACATTTTTTTATATATTACATATATGCAGGAAAAAGTTTAATGGACTGGAAGGAAACACTAAAAAAACAAATAACATTAATATAGTACTATCAGAGTGTGTTAAAGTCAGAAAATTGCTGTCCTTCTGCTGAATCATTTAAATCACCAAAGGGACATTTCATAGTGAAGGATAAACTTAATTCTAAATTAATACTGGAATGTGAACCTTGGCTATAGGCTGAGGGTCAGTCTCTAACAGAGAATCATTATCTTTGTAATGATTACTCTGTCTATTTCATAATCACTGTTTTCATTCTTAACTGTGGACAGTGCAGATCAGTCAAGAAACTGCAGATAAAGCCATGCCTTACAACACCACTACCAGAAAATCCCCAGTAGGTTAGTGGTGGTATCTGAAGTTATGTGAGGTTTGGCAAAGAGCTAGTATAAAATAATCTTATCTTCTCTCCCTTTGCATCCATAAACAAAAGGATTTAGGCGTCTTTTACACTCTGCGGAAGGAAGTGAACAATTGGAATCCTAAGGCTGGAAAATGCCTGCGAGATACCTAGGGGTCCTGTTCTTTCTCCAAATGAGCAAGCAGTGCAAGAAAACTAACAGGAAAAGGGCCCTGTAAAAAAGTGGAACATTTTGGGCTCCTGGGTGGCTCGGTGGGTTAAGTGTCTGCCTTCAGCTCAGGTCAGGATCCCAGGGTCCTGGGATGGAGCCCAGCACTGGACTCCCTGCTCAGCGGGAAACCTGCTTCTCCCTCTCCCTCTACC
Source organism: Neomonachus schauinslandi (assembly GCF_002201575.2). Taxonomy (NCBI): domain Eukaryota; kingdom Metazoa; phylum Chordata; class Mammalia; order Carnivora; family Phocidae; genus Neomonachus; species Neomonachus schauinslandi. The sequence continues at coordinate 39,900,590 of NC_058415.1, read as the reverse complement.
CCTCCTTCCCGCTTGTGCGTGTGTGCAGGCACACTCTTCTCTCTCTCTCTCTCTCTCAAATAAGTAAATAAAATCTTAAAAAAAAAAAAAAAGTGGAACCTGAGCATTGCAGTGGGCTTTGGAGGTGCTCTTAATTCAGTTTCCTACCCAAAGTGAGAATTCTTAAATCTAATGGGGGGGTCTTTACTGCCTCTGGGAAACCCCCTATCTCTGTAGACACAAGTTTCGTCATCTGTAAAATGGGAACGCTTGCATGACAACCGATAGGATAATTAGGAGCATTGTGAATTAATGCTTTTGAAGATCTTAGAGCAGTAGCTTGGCCTGTGTTGGCTGTTACCACCTTTGCAAGGTTTCCTATTCCCTTCTAGGACTTTTCTTATTGGATGACAAATCTGGTTATTGAGTCAAAAAACAGTTCCTGGAACTATGCAGAAGAAGTCTTATCCAACATCTACATTAACAGTCCTTCTAATACTTGAAGACAGCTTTCATGAATTTAATAACTGCTTTCTGTGGTTTTTTCTTTTTTAATTTCAAGAATAGAACACAGTAGACTATAAAAATGAGCGTTATCAGTTTTCCTTTGGATTTTCTATGTAAATGTTGTTTAACATTCAAATGGAGCTGATTATAATTTGAGATATTAACAGTTAGATATGCCATTGTGTCCCTTTGTTATTGTTTGTAAAGGAGGTTAAACACTATATTAACTTCTGAGTAGTGATTTATTGTTGCTTTTGTTAGAGAAAAATAAAAAAAAGAAGTAAAATAATATAATTTGATATTGCCTTTGAGAATTTTCAGTTTGCAGAGGTCTTTATTTCCTACTCAATTTTATTTTTTAAAAAGCATTACATGTAGTGTAAATACAGCATCACATAAATGCCGAGTTGTTCTTTGCTTCTTGGCTTAAGCTGTTGTGTAATATTGCTCTGTAACCATTAAGCAGCTGCTCTGCCTCAGAGATGCTCATATTTCCTTTGGTAGATGAAGGGAATTCACTATATGAATGTCTCCAAATCGATTTAAAGTCGTTGGCCTTTGTATCAGCTATTTAGATTCACAGTGGTCTAGGTAACACATGAAAACCATGCTTCTGGAAGGCCCCAGCAGCCTGGAGGTTACAGATGGGGTTGTGTTAATAGTAATAACCTGCATTTTGCTGAGTCTCATCCTCTGTACTTTGACAGGGCTCCTGACACTCTGCATGATTCTCCCCGGTTATTTTGCCAGAGTCCTTATGCATTCTTTCTTATATACTTTCTTGTATGCTATTAGCTATCCAAGTCCTCTGTCCTCCACTATTTCTTTCCTTTGCCCTCCTCATCTTGGGTAATGCCTGTCCATCGTAAGGCTGTGCTGTGTGCAAAGATGAATGGAGGAGGCAGCCGTCTGCTTCGGGTGCTTCTCCCAGGTTACCCAGTTGCCTGATTCCTCCCAGCCCCCACTGCCATAAGGTCATGGGGGGGGGGGTTGCGTTACCGCTCATCCTAGGGGGCCCTCCTTTCTGTGAAGTCTCACTATGCTCCATGCAGGACTGGAGCCCAGCGGGACCTGTGGGTGTTGCATTTTGTCAAGTGGGTGCCAAAGCAGTTCTGACATATTTGCAGTGCCTTTCATGGTTTCAGCAAAATAACTCTTTCAGGTTTCCTTGTCGATTCAGATTCCTCGGAACTTGAGGTGAGGGATGGAGAAGCACCCTGCTGCATTCCGAACTGCTTTCCCTTTTCTATGAGATAGTCATTGTATCTGCCTGTGTGTGACTGCCTGTCTTCCGCTAGTAGGATTAGCTTGAGGGGGCTCCTCCCACCCATATGATTTGGCTCCTGACGTCCGCATGCCATTCCGTCTTCATGAGTATGATGAAGAAGCGGATGGAGCCTTGACTACTCACTGGAGTAATAAGGAAATGAACTTCAGATGGTATCTACATATTGAAATGTTATTACGTATGACACATGATTTAATTTATATAAATATATTGAAATGTTCCCTAGTCACTCACTCATCAATTTATTTTACAAATATATTTATTTGAACTCTGACTCTTTAAACACTTCTGGTTTCTTGGTAGTTACTTTGTACTAAATGCCTCGAGTTGTACATTAGTAGGTAACAAAGTCATCTAATCATCATTCTTTCCCCTTCTACCCAAAGCCTGAATAAACTCTTCAGCAGATGAGTTCCAGGGAATAACAGGAGTCAGTATAGTTATGCTTCAACCTTAAGCCATCTATACCTACATTATTACATAATTACTAAGATGCTTATTTATGACCCTGTTCCAAAAGGTTAAAATTTAAAATTTTGTTCTTTGTAAGCATTGATTTAGTGGTTAGTATATATATAGGCACTGAGTTGGTTGTTAAGGGAGATTCAGGGATGAACAAAACCCAGTCACTCTCCCAAATAAAGGAGCTGATAATCCAATAAGGAACACAAGACTTGAAAACAGATATCCTGGACACTTGAATGTGTAAAGTGATGTAAAGAAGTACCGACCAGGTGCTCTGTGAATTCAGAAGAAAGAGATCATTTCTGGCTGGCGCAGGGATTGAGAGAGGAGGGTAGAGGGAACGGGTTACAGAGTGGATGGTGGTTGAGCTGGACATTGCAGGATGAGGACAGAGTATGCAGAGAGAGAGAGAGAGGGCCTTCTGATCAGATGGAGGGAACTGCATGAGAAAGGTAGGAGGGCAGGCATTTACAGAGTACAATTGGGTGAGGACAAATAATCTTGTCTGATTGGTTAAGTATATGAGCTGCCATCAAGATAAATGAGGTCTTGGGCGCCTGGGTGGCTCAGTCGTTAAGCGTCTGCCTTCAGCTCAGGTCATGATTCCAGGGTCCTGGGATCGAGTCCCACATCCAGCTCCCTGCTCGGCGGGAAGCCTGCTTCTCCCTCTCCCACTCCCCCTGCTTGTGTTCCTGCTCTCGCTATCTCTCTCTCTGTCAAATAAATAAATAAAATCTTTAAAAAAAAAAAAAAGATAAATGAGGTCTTCATATTTAATGTATTTGCCAAGTATAAAATTTTATATTTGCTGTATATAAAGTATAATTTATTATACTTTACAAAAATGTGTATTGCATTTGTTGTTGTTTTATACAATAATAACCTACCATGGTTCAGAAAATTGAAAATATCTTTTCCCCCAACCACACAAAAGGACTCAATGTCCCTTTTTTGTCTTCATGGCTTTAAGTACCTTGTACAGTGTAGGCTACCTAAAAGTTGCTCAATAATCACTGAAACGCATTCAACCTGGTGAAAAATTAAGTTGCTCAAGAAGTAGGAGTTTCTTAAAATACAGGTACATCAAATGGGGACATTTTGTCCTTACCCTCTTAAAAATGTCTGTTTTTTTCAGAGTAGGACTTAATATGATACCTAAGTTTTATCACCAGCTGAGATCTCATAATTCCTTCACACTCTTTCTTTTGTTCTGTTTCTAAAGAAGGTAATCGATGGGTATACTAATGTTCAGACATGCATGGCTCCTCAGTTCACAACAGTGAAGCATAGGAGCTCATTGAATGATTTTCTATCTTTTCATGCTATGTACAGTTAAAAAGTAGTGTGGTAGCTTTTGTTCTGGTAAAATTTCTAAATAAAGATTTACACGTAATTTGAGACCGTCCAGAATCCAGTGTGTGTAATTCAATGTATGGGTGACTGGTGACCCCACTGGCCGATCCTAACTCATTGGGAACATTGAATCAGTGCCTACTATGGATTTAATGTTTTTATCTCACTTATCATTCATAATAATTTTATTCTCTCTAGTTTTTATTTCTTTTTTAGAAAAGATTTTATTTATCCATTTGACAGAGAGAGAGAGAGAGAGAGAGCACAAGTAGGCAGAGCCGTAGGCAGAGGGAGAAGCCCGACACGGGGCTCGATCCCAGGACCCCGGGATCACGACCCGAGCCGAAGGCAGCCGCCCAACTGACTGAGCCACTCAGGTGCCCCAATTATCTCTAGTTTTTAAATGAGGAGTCTGAGACACCAGGAGTCTAATAACATGATCAGGATTCCACACTGATAAAGTGTGGTTGGGTGTCAAATTCCAGCTCCCTGACTTGAGAGCTAAACCACCTATGACTCACAGTCCTGCCCTGAATCGAATCCCCTGGTTAGCCTCAAAACTTGATGTAACATCTGATCCAGTTGCCGGTTCTAGAGTTTGTTTTCCTGGAAACATTTGCATTCTGAGGGCTTTCAGGCTTTTCTTATTCTCTTCCTGGGAAGCAGAGAGTAACCATATCTCTCCTCCTGGTATTCTGTCCCTCTTTGCCCTCAGCACACCTCCTGCACATCAATGAGAAGCTGGGGACGTGATCGGGTATTTGTGGGAGTGCTCATTTCTAATCCTGGACACAGCTTGACCAGATCCCAGACAGCACAGAACTTACTCAGGCTCCTGAACAGTGGGCCACAGTCACTGTGGACCCTGCACTTGGATGTCACAGAAGGGTCACATGGCTTTCCTGGAGGCCTGGGTTTATCACCGTTTGCTAGAAAAAGTATGCAGTTCTCGAAATGAAGGGAGTCCAAGGAAGTAGTAGCAAGAGTTGGGAGGGCAGTGGAATCATGTGAGGTATAGCAAAGGTGCGTGGAAATAGGTCTATGCAAAGTATTTGCCGTATGTGCAAGTTCTGCTTTTGTGTGATTCATGACCTTGGAACAAGGGTCGGGGAGTGCTGCTAACAGCAGCTCGCTTTTCTTTAATCAGGGAAGGATTTGTGAAAGAACAGTGGTTTCAAGAAATCTTTGAAGTAATTCCAACAAGGTTCTAATTGTGGTTGTGGTTTTCCTTTTTCTTTCTTTCTTTTTTATAAATGGGTGGACTTTAGTCTACCAGGTGCTACCGAGCTGAATGCATTCGGTAAGAACCCCTGAGTCTTCATTCTCTGTGCGTGGGCTGTGGCAAATAAAACCATTCCAGTTGCCCTGTACATTTAGCAAGTGGGGGAAAAATTTCCCTAGGAAATTATTTGGCATCTCAACTTCTTACTTCTGTTTAAACAGACCCTGGATTGCATTCAAAGAGTTTTGCTTTTACTTGTGTTTGTTACAAGCACGCTTGGTTTTTGTTCTAACCTTTGGTTTAAAAACACTTGAACAAATCCTAGCATTTAATCATTTATTTGCTTCCTGCTTGTGCTGATCTTTTTCCTCTTGATATTTATTTTCAGGTTACCTGGAGGATAGTTTTGTAAAATCTGGAGTCTTCAATGTGTCCGAACTTGTGAGGGTATCCAGAAGTAAGTAAATTGTTTTGTTACTATTTAATTTCACAGTATGATTTAAAATATTTTCTACTTTGAACCTTCAACACAGTATTAAGAATAACCACTTACTGGGAACATTTGAGTTTTAAAATTTCCATCTTTTTGATGAAATCATAAGTGGATATATTTTGTCAGATTTTCGAATATATTTGCATTTAGATCATCAAACTTTTGTAGTACAAAAATAATTGGGGGGTTGTTCTGATTGCTGTGTTATTGGTACTCATTTAATTCACTGTTCTTTCTGTGACCATAGATGGTCATTTATATCAAAGGAAGTGTGATTAATTAAATGTGCTCCATGTTGTTATGATAACCCACATAAGTTTCCTGTAGATAAGTGCTTTTTCATTTTACTAACGTTTTGGTGGGGGCTTGGAGATGTACAGGATATACACACTAACATGCAGAGTGTAGAGGGATGCAGAAATTAACTTTGCAGATTGTACTTTGGATATAGATAGAAAGCTATTGTGATCCAAAACAATGTCCAATTGTTTTAACTGGCCGCCTCACCTGAGACACCATTCTTGACAGCCCAGATGAAATTTTTCTTGGGTTAAGTTCACCTGGCCAGCTACCTAAGCAAGGGAGTAGTTTATGGACTTAAGTCTTTTACGTATTACTAGTGTGTACAAATATACCTAAGATGTAGCTCTTAAGGCATTCATCATGTTAAAGGAGGTGACTCATTTCTTCTTGTTCTCTTTGATTTAGCTTATTTATGTAATTTTGAAGGCTATATTTTTACCTGACATTTTGTTAGAGAGCGTCGCCGTTTGGAATGATGTTACTCAGATGATGTAGTGGTGTTCGGTCCTTGTTTAAGTTGTGTTTTTCATCTGGGTCAAATTCAGAAATCTTGAACGGGAATTATGGTGATCCCAAAAGAACAAAGCAAGTTCCTGAGGGTAAGTTTAGGTAGTGAGTTAGAGTTGTGGTCAGTGAAGTAATCCCCCAGCTGGGTGGTGACTGTCTTTCAAACCAGACTTTCTTAAAGAGTTCCTCTTTCTAGAGTGGCCAGTGCAAATAGCTTGTATCTCAGGGAGTTGTATACATGAACATTTAAGACCTTCAGTAACTTATCCTTTCTGTTGTATTCCGCGGTAGATAAATACATGCCCCAAAGACTTCTGTCATGGATCTGTTTACTTAGGGCAGTGCAGGAGACCAAAACCTAATATCCTATATCCCAGCAACTCTAGGGTTCATGTTTGCTGAATAGGAGGATTCTGATGGTCTTCTCCATTCTGCCATGAGCCTTGCATGTTTTTCCCAATCAATAACGTGGTATGGAAGGCCTCTGACATTTGAAAGTTTTGTGTTTATTTTTAATTTGGAAAGGAACGTGCCTGACTTACTCACTGCCACTTTCTGGCATCATGTAAGGAAGGGGGAATTTGAAAGTGTGGGGTGGTGTTGTATGTGTGGGGGGGGGATGTTTTCCTTACACTGTTCTGCTGCAGTTACGAGACATTATAACATTATTTGTTTAAATTTGTCTTTTCTTAAATTTCATGCTATATTTCCTCCTTCTCATGAGAAGGACCAAAGAGGCATCTTTTAGACAATATTATCAGTTCCTCATTATAGGTGACATCATGCTAGATGCTATAGAAGGACAGCCACATAGAACTTTTAAAAGCCCAGAGTGATATTTTGAAAAATCTGAATTTACACATAAATAAAGATTTAAAAGACAGCTTTCCAGAACAGTTCAAAAGTGAGGTAGGTTTAATATACTTCACTCATTCTTTTTAAACTGATACCATTCCTCTCTTAGAGGTCTTTAAGTTATGTTACAACACACGTTACTGATCTGTAATTAGTATATTATCTATATTCATTCATTCATTTATTCAGCAAACATTTATTTTCTACTCTGTATGTAAATAGGTGTCTCTGAAATGCTTGAGAAGTTATTCTCCTAAGTGTTTTAATATATCCACATCATAATCTTATTTACACAATTGAACTTCGTTGTTTATGAAATACGGGTTTGCTAAGTAAGCAGAAACTTCAGCGCAACCCTTACGCTGTATATCACAAGTTCTGACTTCTTGAGGGTTTACAGTATGTTAATGGTTTCTGGCCTCCAGGGTTTGACTATCGTATGACCTGCTAATGTGTCTGTTGACTTTAGCTAATGAAGCTCCTCAGTTTTAGGATAGTGATCTTTCTGTTGAATGATATTATCTCCATCTTGAAAGTTGATTTAGGATCAGCTTTTGGAGTGAGAAGAACAGTAAGAGAGCTTAAGGGTTGGCTTCTAACCCTTAGAATCTGAGGTTCTTTGGAGCTTCATTTCTAAGAGGATATTGGCAGCCTCTTAAACATGATTTGCAGCTTTCAGACTTTGCAGCTCTCCAGGAGAGGTGCTAACGCTGATCTTTGCATCTGATGTAAGTTCTTCCAGAGGCTTTTAAACAGGAATATCAGCCTCAGACTTGCCATGCTCACATACTCTCTTTATTATTAAGTACATTTAGTGAGTGCTGCTTTAGAATTTGCCCAGGTTTATTATTAATCTACTCCTCTTCTTGTACGCTCCCCTTTAATGTCCGAAGGCACATGACATTTTTGCAATGCTCATGTATAAATCTGTGGATAAATTATTTTGATTGCTGTCCTGATAGTCTGTAATAATCCTTCTTCAAGAGAATTTAGAAAAACAAAATTTCCAAAGATTTTTTTTTTTATTATTTTACTATAAATTTCTTCTAGAATGTTTATGGCCAAGCAATCTGTGTTGACTCTTAAGCCATATGTATGAAAGAGAAACTACAGATCGTTGCTTAAATGTTGCATGAGCTTCATAAATTTTAAGTACTTTACATAAGTTATAACCTGTAAGTTTCCTGTTAGTAATTCAGTTCTTTGAATTGTATCCATTACTGTTGCAGAAGGTTGGACAGATTACTGGCTTTCCCTGAGTCCCTCAAATGCCTCCTTCTAGCACATACCCTGCTTTCCAATGTCACATAGAACATGGTTCTAATAATAAACTTGAAAGCATGTGGTTACTGTGGGATTTCTTACCTTGCTTTTTTTTTAAACCTCCGGTGTACCTCAAGCCACAACAAACAGTTACATTTTAGCTGCCCAAAGAATTCAAGCCATTTGGCATAGTTACCCATTGAATACAAATATTTTCTGTGTTATTAAAATGAAGTTAAAATACATTATATAAAAAGAATAATTTAATAGACGGCATAAACTCCAGAAGTTTGGAGCTGAGACTAATCTTGTATATAATGATTTAATTTTTAATAGGGGAAGAGAGAGATTCATCGTATATTCTTTGATTACTTCTCTGCAATAACACATGTGCTTCCTAGTCGTACTTTCTTAAAAATATTATAAGTAAATCTTGACCGACCTGCTATTGACATACAATTCAGCTGACAGCGAACACATGTAGTGAACACATCAAAATTCTGGGGAAGAAAAATTTCCTGAAAATCTGCAGTCCTTTTGGAATCGTGTATTCAGTTTGAAGCAGTTGGAAGAGAGGAAGATTAAGCAGACTATATGTTCTTAGAGTGAATCACGAGGGCTCTAGAGTTTTGTTGCCATAGCCCCAGGACACACTTTCTCTCATTAGAGCTTTTGGAGACCTGATAAAAAAAGGTAAAGAAAGACACTATTCTTGAGCACTGTCCTTTGACACCAACCTGCCTGGTCTCTCCTTGCATATTATCTCTGCCCGAGATGTTGCTCTTGTAGAAACCCCTGTTGAGAATGACTTCCCCTTAAGACCTTACTCATTCTCCAAAGTCCAGTGCAAGCTCTGGGTTCTCCACAGGGTTCCTGGATCATTCAAGCCTGTATTGGGTTCTTCTTCCCATGAAATCCCATAGCATTTATTGGTGCTGTCATTCACTTGGACTGTTTCATTATAATCAGCATTATGCCGGTATTTCTATTTTTTCAGGAGTGTTTTGTTTACCCAGCTTGTTACCCAATCTGTTTTGTTAAGGACAGGAACTATCTTAGACTATTTTGTATCCCTTGCAGCACCTGCCAGCAATGGACACAACTTGTTGAAGGAACAGACTTTCAACAAATAGGTTCATTTATAACTCTTCATCTGCTTTTAGCAGTGGTTTCAACTGTTCACCCTTTGCTAACCACTCCAGGCTGCCAGGGAAGAGATGTGGGGAAGAAATCAAGGAGAGAGGGCTCTCACGTTTGGTGAATAACTATTATGCACTAGGCACGATGCTGGGCTGTTATCACTCCTTATCCCATTTCATCTTCAAAATAATCATATGGGGTAGGTGACTGGTATTCTCATTTTGTAGCTTGGGAAACTGAGGCACATAGCTCAGAAGTGGCAGAGAGAGTTCAAACTAAATGGCTACCTCCCAGGACTCTACCCCTTCTAATACAACATGCTGCCTCACGGGTCTATTCAAGATGTCTAGAAATAATTTTTTTTTAATTTGAATAGATGTAAACCATTATACAAAAACCAATACTTACATACAAGAATCTCAGTTCATACTATATCAGCAGAGTCAAAAAGATTTCTTGATTTACAAAATAATACTTTAAAGTATAAAACTGCATGAGTACATTTTATTTATTTTTATTTGTTAATAAATAATTTATTTTTAATTTTTTTCATGAATACATTATGAATGTTATAAAGTTGGGCATACAAACTTTTTTTTTTTTTAAACATAACTATTGAGTAAAACCACACTTAACTATTCATATATGAACTTGAATATGTATTTTGGGAAAAAAAAACTTGGCTCTTCACATTTGTCAACTTTACCTGTGTACCTGTCCTAATATAAGAATTCGTTATACCAAGTAATTATTCATATGATTTCTAATGCGTTTTACCATGTTAATATTCGAATTTCATTAACTTAACAGCGATTTGGTTTTTGAGAACCAACTTAGAGGGCACCTGGGTGGCTCAGTCGGTTAAGTATCTGTCTTTGGCTCAGGTCATGATCCCAGGGTCCTGGGATTGAGCCCTTCTTTGGGTCCCTGCTGGGGGTGGGGGTGGGGGGTCCTGCTTCTCCCTCTCCCCATCCCCGCTCATGCGCTCTCTCTCTCAAATAAATAAAATCTTAAAAAAAAAAAAGAACCAACTTAATACAAAGCACCTTGTTTGGTGCTGAGCAATAGGAAACATGTCGTTTCCTCTGACGCATCTATAGACTAACTAATACAAAGGAGTGAGTGAAGAAGGTTGGAGAGTGGGAATAGGGGAAGTGGTAACCAATGATTATAGTCTGAGTGCCTCAAGTTTCCAGACTTGAACACTGGCATCCTGAGGAGGTCTCCAAGTCGTACCCTGGTGGACAGTTGGTATTAGAGTCTCAGGGTAAAGAGAGTTTGCCCGGAGATGTGGAACGTATTAGATTATTACATTGAAATAGAGATGACCAGTGTAAAAGTCATTCCTGATGTTTCTTTCTGTTTTATTCCTCAGCGCCCATAACCCAGGGAACTGGAGTCAACTTCCCAATTGGAGAAATCCCGAGCCAACCATACTATCATGACATGAACTCGGGAGTCAATCTTCAGAGGTCACTGTCTTCTCCACCAAGCAGGTAACTGAAAGAGGAGTTGCACTTGTTCTCAGTCTATATGCAGCTGGGTAGATAGGTAGATATGCAGATAGGTAGGTAGATGAGATCAGGGAAACAAAGCCAAGAGTTCAAGACTTTTTGCTGATTCTACATGAATTTTTACTCTTACCTGGTTAAATTTATTTTGATATTTGAAAATTAAATGGAATTGTTCAAAACATTAGAAACATCTTTTGGGTGGGACAAGGGAATTATATTCCCTTCATATAAAAATATGAATATGATTTTATTCTTTTCTATGAAATATTAGAATTCTACAAGTTCACTAAATCTTTTAGTGACTTAAAAGCAATGTTGTCATGGCAGAGAGCCCTTGTCTGTAGATTGATCCATCCTGGTAACTTCTACCCTAATATCACATCCAAGCTGGGTATAGTAAAACGTGAAAAATAAAATGTGTCATCTACTTAACCTTAAAAGTAAAGGTCTTATTCTAGGCCACACTTTGCTAATGTCTTCAGTGAGTCGGTATTTTTTTTAGTAATTTAGTTGATTCTTAGTCACCAATGAAAGTATTACCTGCTCTGAGATTTGGTTTGACCAGCCTTTGAGGGGCAAGAGCTACAGCGAGGCTACTGTACTTTTTAGTTCCCTGTTAACATTCTCACTTTTCTCTCTTGACTTTCTGATTGTAACTTTGAATCCCACAGAAGTTTAAAAAGAGGTTTCCTATTTATATGAGGGATAAATAGCTTGGAAAGTTGTTTGCGTAGGATTTAGTGATGATATGTTCCACTGTTATTGGATGCCAGAAGAAGACTGAGTTACTGAGAACTAAGATGAATAAATATTACAGCTTTATTGGGTTTTTTTTTAAGCTGGATCTTCAGTATATGAAGATCCATCTCATTTTCAGAGCATTACATATACCCATGATCAAATGTAAGAGCATACATGAATTGCAGAGCAAAACATTTCATTTTATAATATCCATTTTTTTAAGAATAAAAGAATATTGAGTAATTATTTTCCTATGCTCTTCTCAATAATGAAAGTCAATTGCATTTGAATTAATTATGGGGCTGTGCACTTTTTATGTTTATTAACTAAGTTCAATTTTATATCATTTATGGTCAAATTGTGTCTTCATATTGTTAGGTTACATAGCAAAGTAATTTGGTTTATTGTCACTCAGATTGTCTATGACATGGTTGGGTCTTAAAAATGCTTTAGTTTTTCTAAATTTGAAATATGAATAGTACGTTTCTATTTGGTCTGATGGATCAGTATGTTGTCAACACAGATATTTCTTCATAGTCATTTGGTTTCAGATGTTATGCCATTCAGAAGGTTTCAAAAACATTTCTCTATTATTTCCTTATGAAAAACTTTTCTCTCTCACTTTAAGTCTTCTGTACATATTTACTACTGATTCACAGCTGAGAGAATTAGATTAAAGGAGAGTTTAAAAAACCATGCATTCTAACTTTGGATACCATAGGAATAAATTAAAGGACTATTATTTACTCCCATTGTGGTGTCGCATGGATAAAAACTGCTATCTTCTACATCATGTTAATACTCTGGGAGTTGTGAGTCAAATATTAATCACAAGTACCTCTGTGAATACGTACCCATGCTTCTAGGATTCCAGATGTACACAGGCTTCTAGGATTTGGAAACAGTGCAGCAAAAAAAACCACGGTCTTGGAAGTCAGAAGTCCTTACTTTGTGGCAGACTACTTCCACTAACATGCCCTGGGAATTCACTGAATTTCTCCGAATTTGTGTCCCCACTTGTGAGAAAAGGGAGGACTGATTTACGGGTAGGACTTAGAAAGTCAGTTCCAATTCTGAAATCCTATGACATGTTTATTATCACTACACAGAATTAATTCAGAAGATATCTCTCTTTGGTTTTTACCTGTGGTTCTTTTTTTTTTAATTGAAGGAAAAAAATCCATTTTCATAGTCATAATTGACCATTTAATAGGGTATTGATGGGAATATATGTAGGAGTATACCATGCAAGATGTCCTATGCCATGACATAGCTTTTAATTTTTATTTATTTATTTATTTATTTATTTATTTATTTATTTATTTTTGAGCGCGGGGGCGGGAGGGTGGGCGGTTTGGGGAGGGAGAGAGAGAATCTTAAGCAGGCTATATGCCCAGCACAGAGCTCAACACAGGGCTTGATCCCACAACCTTGAGATCATGACCTGAGCCGAAATCAAGAGTCTGATACTTAACCAACTGAGCCATCCAGGTGCCCCCATGACATAACTTTTTAATCTCTGCCCTAAATATTCACTTTTCTTAATAACTGGGATGAGCCATGTTTTCTTTATTAAATTGTTTTATTTATTTGTTTGTTTGTTTGTTTATTTATTTATTGAGAGAATCTTAAGCAGGCTCCACACCTAGCATGGAGCCAAATGCAGGGCTCAGTCTCACGACCCTAAGATCATGGCCTGAGCCATCCAGGCGTCCCTAAAATGTATCTTTCTAAAAGTATACTGTTTGGGGGTGCCTGGGTGGCTCAGTCGTTAAGCGTCTGCCTTTGGCTCAGGTCATGATCCCAGGGTCCTGGGATCGAGCCCCACATCGGGCTCCCTGCTCGGCAGGAAGCCTATTTCTCCTTCTCCCACTCCCCCTGCTTGTGTTCCCTCGTTCACTGTGTCTCTCTCTGTCAAATAAATAAAATCTTTTTTAAAAAAATAAAAATATACTGTTTGTTGGAATTTGGCAATGACCTATTTTCTTGAGAATAAAAGATCATAACCTAATTTTTAAGAAAAATATAAAGAAGAATATATGAAATAATTTAAAATCAATAAAGTCTTACACAAATTTTTATATTATTAATTATATGGTTACTAATAATAATTACTACTTAATAAGTATCTTCTAAATGCCAGCCACTCTTAACTAAGAGCTTTACATTTAATCCTCTCAACCACTCCTCTTTGAACTAGGTTTTATTATTCCCATTTTACAAATGATTAAACTGAGTTTAGAAAGGTTAAGGAGCTTACTCTTAAGAAGTAGTGAGTGGCCTAGTCAAGATTTGCTACTAGGCTGGTTCCACTCCAAAGCTCATGTTCTACTGACTCCTTCGCCTTATGTTTGAATTAGTATGAAAGAATTACATTGGTATGGCAAGTGCTATGCTAATAAATATTATTAGCATTGATAATAATGATAAGAGTCAGGTGCAATCTTAATAATTTTAAAGTTAGTACACATATCACATCAAAAATTCACTTTTTACTACAGAAGTTTCTTTGGAAACACATTTCAAAAGGTAAATATAATAAGCACCCTATCGTTAGGCAGGTACAGGTATAATATGGTGTAATAAATGACATATACAACTAGAAGCGTTTGCTACTCCTATTGAAGTCTGGAATACTCTCCATTATTTCAGAAATGATTCTGAGATGCTATTACTTGTGTTTATGGAAATTTTCATACTAAGAATCTTCTCAAATTACGTACTTTCACCTGCTACACACCCCCTTAGACATCCCATTAATGCAACTGTTGTCATATTTTAACAGCAAAAGACCCAAAACTATATCCATAGATGAAAATATGGAACCAAGTCCTACAGGAGACTTCTATCCGTCTCCGAATTCACCAGCTGCTGGAAGCCGAACATGGCATGAAAGAGATCAAGGTAAGCGATGACGGATTCCTCTGGGGACATCAGAGTAAGATGTCAGCTTGTTTCAGAAGTTTCCTTTAGTCAAAATTTCATCATTGAGTCAATATGGATGATATTTTCTTCCTAAAATGATTGCAGTAAAATTATTTTGAAGATACTGCACTAGTCACCTGTCATCAAAGTTATAAAAATCCCTTATTTTCTGTGTTGGGCTTTTTCTCCCAGACAGAATGATGTTTTAGAACCACCAATTGTGCATGTGACCGATTATGGTTTGTCTGCATTCGTTGACCGGATTGCAGCCAAACCGCAAGGTCTGAGTCCATTAGATCAGTCTGCTACTCTGTATGGGGTGTTTCAGGGAGGAACCACACTTCCAGCAGGTTGCAGGGGATAGTTACTGACCATTCCCATTTAAAGGAAGTCATAATTCCCTTTGGAAGTCGGTACAGCATAAACAATAAATTCAAGTGTAATATAACAAACTTCATGTCTGAGTCAATCTGGTTGTTCCTTCTAGATGAAACTATGACCCACTTGTAGGGCAGCTTCGGGTGAAAAATATAACTTTATAGGTATTATTTGGCTCGCTAAATTCAGACTTAGCTCTTTTTCATTCTTAAAGTCTGTCGGGTCAAATATATTTCATCAGACATCCTCATGCCTTTTTGCCGCAACTAGTGAGAGATTAGTAAGCATGGAAATAAAAATAATTAACTAACTGCAATGTCTTGTTGGTATGTATGTGTGCAAATACGATTTATATCATCAGCACAAAAAATAATTGAAAATTGTCTTTTAAATCAAATTTTACAGTTTACTAAAAATGTAAAAAGAAAAATCTCTTTATCAATGGTTTTTAGCCCATGACTTGCGTGTATGTTTCTGAGGCTGGGCAGCTGTATACTAGGTTATTTCAGGAAGCAAATAACTGAAGCATAGGCAGTTCAAGCCAAAATCAGTTCCTTATTCAGGACTTATTTGCTGTTGCACATTTGAAACAGGGCGCCTGGGTGAAGGGGGCATCGGGTGACTCAGTTGGTTAAGCAGCTGACTCCAGATCTCAGCTCAGGTCTTGATCTCACGGTGGTGAGTTGAAGCCCCATGTTATGGGCTCCATGCTGGGTGTAGCACCTACTTAAAAAATATATATATATATTCCACTAGGAAAAAAAAGTAGTGAAAAATCTTCATGGAGGCATTGGACTTTGAGTCAGGTGGGTCTCCTTTAGCCTGTTGAGATTTTTAACTGGTAAAGAAGGGAGCAGAGCCGTCAGAGAGAAAACCATAGCCAAACACTGTGTGAGAGTAAGATTCAGAATGATGTGTTGTACTGTGTGGCTGGACACTGTATAGAAGGAAGTAAGGAGAGGTGATGGGTCATTTTGCGGAAGGATCTGAAAATCAGCTGGAGAGTTTTGGCTCTGAGATGACCCCCCACCCCCGCACTCCCCCATGCCCCCACCCCCCAGCCCTTCCAAATCTATTCTTCAAACAGTAGACAAAATCTCTATAAAACATAATAATGTGGTATTACTCCTCTGCTTAAATCTTTCAGTAACTTGCCACTCCTCTTAGGTGAAAATCAGAATCCTCTCATGAGGGGCAGTCCCCGTTCCTTGCTGTTGTTTCTTGCACTTTAGCTTGCTGCTTTGTTAATATTTGGGAAGGCAAAACCCAAGACCTTCCTCTCAGCCATGCCCTCTGGGATTCTCGTCTTCTAGCTCTTCATCTCGCAAATTTGGGGGCATCTTTCAAGCCCCAGCCTAAATTGATTAATTCCAATCTAAATTCGGTCTTCCTATTTTCCTCTCCTGACACCCAGTAGTGTTCCTTCATTGTTCTCATAATAAATAGTTACGTACTTGTTTGTGGGATTCATTGTCTAAATCCATCTGCTCTGTGAGGGCAGGGACCTTATGGATTTGGGCTATTATGTAACCAGCACCCTGGTGCATAGTAGGGGCACACAAGATATTTGTTGGATAAATGAAATATTGATAGGCACAGTATCAGTCTCATTAGTGAAGGCAAGAACTTTCACCAGACTTGCAGAAATAAGAATAAAAACCAAACCCTCGACCCTTTCTATTTTATTGCTTGTTTAACTGGTATTGTCAGTTTGTTTTAAACAAAGCCATATTTTCCTCTTGAGAAAATTATTCTGGAAAAGATTCTAATGGTAATAATAACATTGTGAATGTGTGGGAATGGGTGTGTTGTTCAGAAGTGTAGGTGTTCTTTATTATAGAGAGTGTCACTTTGTAAAAATTGATTCCTCTTTCAGCCTATTGAATAAAGGCAATCTCAAATCATATTATAAAACATTTTTGAAAAGTAGAAGGGAAACTGTCATTCTTCCTCTTTGTAAAATCATTGTATTGTCTTGGTGATTTTCTTTTGTCAAGATGACTAGAATTATTGGAGAAGTCTGTGAGGGCATATTTTATTAAGAGTAAGGAAGAATGATCCATTCTCAAGTGTGCTTAAAAAAAATACTCTGTCACTTTAATTCTGAAGACCCTGAAGACTTTGTAATGTGCACAATAAGCCATTGTGGGAAGAAGTCTTGAACTACAATAAAAAAAAATGAGGGCAGTACAGTACTATCTTTATAAATTTGCTAAGCCAGATGCAGTCCTTTTGCTCTTAGAAAATTGCTTTTTTTAAAATTTGCAAAATAAAATGCCCCATGGTTGTTCTTGTCCGTCTTCAAATGTTCTTCAGACACATTTGGCTGTCACGAAGGGGGTATTCTAAAGGGCGTATTGAGTACCACTCGATATTTGTAATGGATTTAGTACATGTCTTATACTTGTTTCTCCCACAAAGCCCTGCACTAATTGGTAATCAATAACTACTTATTGGTTAATTAAAATATGCTTGTGTTTATAATTGGCAGAAGTGTTCAAAATTTACCATTAATTATTTCCTGGGAATGCCTTATTCTGGTAGTATTAACTTTGCATTAAAAGCTACTCTTGGGCATAGCCCTTAGCAACACTGATTTTTGAAATAGAAGAATCAAAGATAGCAAAATTATGGACAATATATGGCATTCTACTTTCCCTCATAATCTGAAGCACCAACCTAAGCCACTGAAATTTTTTTCCAACTAGGCCAAAATAAAGGATATAAGATAGCCAAATTAATATACTCACTTTATTTTAAAAAGCAATTAGGCAAATTTTTAATGCAAAATCTAGGTTCATGTAATGACAAATATTTATGTACCTATTAGTAGTTTAATGGAAAAATATCTTTATTTTAGGGTATTATAAACATAATTAGTTATATTTGTATGTTCGTTTTTTTTCCCCCACAACACAGAAAAGTTATGATGTCCTATAAAAGAATTATAATTTTTAGTGTTGCGGAATAGAGACATGAACATTTTAAGACTGAGCATTATGTAATAGCGTTAAACATTTGGTAGGAATCTCTATAATTCACTTAACATTTCTCCTGATGTATAGTGAGGAAAATTAAATTTATCAGCATCTACATTATGTAATACTCATATTTTTATTTGTGTTGTTTTACACATAGAGAAGGAAAAAAGAAAACTGGCTACTAACAAAGGGCTATATAACCACTGTTACATTCTTTTCTTAGATTTTAGAATATTTTTTCCTCTTTAATCTCTTCTATGAATTTCCTAGTCTTAAACTTTCTGACTGCTTCTACCTCTGTTGAAAACTTTGGTTTTTTTTGGATACGGTGTTCTACCATTTTCAGCTTTAATGGTTAAATTAATAGAACCAAATGAGCTTATCAGTGTGCATGCTAACAACTTCCTTTATTCCAATACCACAGAAAAAATACCATCTGAGACCTTGCGTACCTTAATTTTTTTCCACCTGAGTCAATTCAGAGACTCAATTCCTAGTTGATGTATTTTTCTTGAAATCATTAGAGTACTTCTTTGTAACTTCTGAAAAAAGAGGAAAAACAAGAGCTAGGTCTTGGTTTTTCCTGCAACTCCAGTTACTTTTATGGGACTAGATCTTGTATGTTAATGCCTAGGAATTTAACAGACTGACAAATAGTATGCTTGGACATTTGAAACAATGCTTTATCAATATCAGTATCTTCCACTGCTGATTCATCTAAGCCTCATCTAAGGCTCCTGAAACTCTATTTAGTAGATACTTATGATACAGTAAATATATTTGTAATATACAGCGGGGCTTTCTAAGTGGAAAATTTAGCAGCTTCACAGTCTGATGAGTATTTAAACGACTTATAATCTTAGTTTTATAATATGTAAATTCAAAAAGACTTGTATGCAGTAAAATTTTATTAATTCCTACACATTTAGGATTTGGGATAATTGGACTCAATTAACATTTATCAAATGCCTGTTATTTGCCAGAAAGTTTTCTAGGCATTGGGCACATAAATATGAATAAATTAAATTTCCAGGCCTTGACCTGCTGAGCAGAAAAATAGTTTTTTACTATTTATGAAAAAAGGTTCTTCACGGAGAATAAATCATGTAAGCCAGACTAGGAGGGGACTATCTCCATGCCTCAGAACTAGCTTACCTTTAAGCACTATGAGAAGTAAATCTTTACGCAAAAGTCAATGAATTGGTATGTTAGCACAAACTAGCACTACTTAGCGGTATATTGGTATGTAATTACAATTTTAAGGATAGTTTAAAAATGCATACTGGACTCTCAAATAAGCAATATTTGAGGCATCATGTTCTGGTTGCTATGACTACTAGGAAATAACACTCACACTAATTTTAAAAATTTTTAGAGTTCTGTCACATAAATAAGTCTCTTCAGTTAGTCTTCTGAAATTTTAATAGATTTCTGAGCCCTAGAGATTTCTTTCTAATAATTTTTCAAACGTTGTCACTAGTAATACAGTTTTAGATATTGTGCTGAATGTTAGTTTGCACTTTTTAAATAGAGTTCTAGGAGGATATAGTGTTAAATAGCCAATGAATTAAACCAAAAATCTCCAGGGAACACGGGCTAGAGAATAATAATGCCAGCCCAGCATCATGAGTTCAACCAGGCACAGGAAATAGAGTGATAGAACCAGAATCAGAGACCAGCATTTCTTAGTGTGAATTTAAGGAATGTTAATAAGCACGCTAGATACAAGAGCATTCAGCTGGGTTTAGAAAATTCTATCTGAACAAAAATGTAAACTTTTTTCATTCATGATTGAATTTGTGGAATGTTTAATGTACTGCCGGGCGCCATCAATGTGACTATCCATGAGTGGATATTGACTGATTTGTGTTTAAGTTTGTGACTTCAGGACCTTTTTTTTTTTTTAATTCAAGAATCTATAGGGAAGAAAGTTCTAGGTTCAAACTTTGGAAAACAGTGCTCTAGCCCAAACTACAGTCCAACAAATGATATAATCTCAAAATGTCTGTAGAAATATGGGAGCTGGGTGAATGAGCAGCCTTTACAAATAGTTGAATAACTACTATCTGGGAGTTATTAACATCAAATGAAGCCCTAGAAAATGGCAAGGCAAATGCTTAGTAATCTTCCTGGAAGAATTTTTAAGCCCCCTTTGGGAACCAGAGAGAACACCAACAATTCCTTACATTCTTAAGGTTTGTATCACAAGGATTAAATGTCAAATGTTCAAATATCAAATTTTGAGCCAGACAAAATCAGAGATACAAGTGATTTTGATGAATAAATGTGAAAAAATGGCTTGAATTTAATGTTGAAGTACAGTTTTTAAGGCTTGTGTTTTTGTTGTTGTTGTTTAGCCTATTATTGAAAATATCAAAAGTGAACGATTTACAGTTCCTGCCAAACTTTCCATGAACCTCTCCATGTATCACGATGCCACTGGAGAGCAAACTCCAAGGATGCCTTTAACATGGTGTATTTCATTTTCTTTAGCTACACCGCTATAGTTGAAAAGTCACAACAGGAGCATCCTTCAAACAGAAAGGAAAACAATAAATTATTGGTGAAAGCTTTCGTCAGAATTCCTCACATTGCTTACTAATTAATAGAAGCTTTTGTTCCTTTCATGCGTTTTAACCAGGGAGAGCATTTTGGATGGGGCAAACCTGGGTCCATGTTAGAAGGACCAACACTACTTAGGAGGGGAAAGTTATACTCCTATTTCTGTGCTCTGGAGACTTCATGACTTGAAAATGTAGCATTTTGCAGAAAAACCACAATGGATAATTAGTTTGAAAAAATAACAGCTTGCTATTTAATGCTGGGTCTCTAGATTGATAGAACACAGCCTAAAATAGGAAAGTGGAAGGCCCATGGGAGACAGTGTACTTCAGTATAAAAGCGTGCCACACAAAGTTTCTTGCAGTGGTAAAAGATTTATTTCAAACACTTTTACACATTGATGTCATGTTTAAGTTTATTTTGAAGTAGGTTAGAAAGCCAGTTTCTTTTGAGTGACTATATGACGAGTATCTCACACAGTAGGAGATTGATTTTTCAGAGATAGAACACAGATTATTAGAACATTTAGCAGGATGTGGTTCAGGCTCCTCATTTTATACAGCTAAGCAATCTGAGGATCAGTGAGGGGCTGTCTTGTCCAAAGTGTCCAGATAATGAATAGCAGAGCTGAGGTCGTCTTTTTTAAAGGCTGATTTTTTTTCCCCATTATCCTGCAACCCATCTAGAGAAGAAATATATAAACTTACCTATTTAGGGAGAAATGGAGAAATAGGAAAATTTGAATACTGCTTAACATGTTCTGGCAGATGGACAATTTTTCCATGGAATTTCA
This sequence comes from Neomonachus schauinslandi, assembly GCF_002201575.2. NCBI lineage: Eukaryota > Metazoa > Chordata > Mammalia > Carnivora > Phocidae > Neomonachus > Neomonachus schauinslandi. Next base: position 39,879,321 of record NC_058415.1, on the reverse strand, counting down.
TGAGTCCGTTAGATCTTGTGGAACTTAAAATGGGAGTGTAGAGGTGATTTTGTGAGTTTTCAGGGTTCTGGAAGAATTGTCAAAACAAAATTTTGAGATGGTAAAATGTATATCTGCTTTTTAAAAAAAAATCTCTTAATTTTAGTGTCATGATTAGAAGTTTTGGAACTAAAAAAAAATTGAAGCTATGAGTGCTTGTAATAGATAATTGTGGAGAAGAGCTTTGGATTGAATGTTTAAGCATAATGTTTTAAAAGCTTTTTTGTTATGGAAAATGTTAAAGCAGAGAGCAAGCATCATAAAGTGAACTTGCATGTGCCCAGCTTTAAACTGTCATCAACATTTTGCCAATCTTATTGCATTTACTGTCTCTCAGTTTTTTGAGATTTGCTTAAAAGAGAATCCCAGACATTATGTCATTTTACTTATAAATACTTCTAAGTGTTTCTTATAGACAATGACTTTTATTTTTAACACAACCCCAAGACTATTATCAATGTAACAAACATGACAATAATTTCTTAATACTACCTAATATATATTCCATATTCAGATTCCCCAGAATATCTTATAGGCTATTTTGTTTCAGTGAGGATCCCAAATGGTCCATTTACCATATTTGTATTTTCAGCCTTTTTTTTTTTAACCTATAATAGTTATAGTAACTGTTTTTCTTTATTAACTATTTTTATAGTAACTCCTTTTTGTATGTCATTTATTTGTTGAAGGAACCACAGAAATTTAAAATTTTTGTTCAATGAGTACATATAAATGAGGGAAACCAGATCCCCCTGCCATTTGTGGCTATCATTTATTGAGCACTTACTACCCTTGAGGGCTGGGCCAAGACTTTGTATTTTGCTTTTCAACCCTATTAACAAAAACATTTTATAGTTCATTAAACTAATCACGAGAGTGATTAAGAAATTTGACATAAATCACACAGATGATAAGTAGCAGAGGTAGAATGGGAACACTTGTTCGTTTAGCTGTAGAACCCATACTATACACACTGCCTTCCAAACAAGTCATTGTGATACGATCTGCAAAGTAGTTTCAAAACCTCTATCATGTTTTTCCTCCCCCTAATGTATGAAACTTAAATACAGATAAATGCACAATAATATTAGAAGGGTTCATGGACTCCAGGGATTCATGAGTGCAGTCCTTGGACTGGACTCACGTTAAGAATCTCATTTCCATTTAATACTGACCTGTTGTTAATAAACAATCTTAAAGTCTTGCGGCGTCTGGCTGGCTCAGTTGATAAAGCACATGACTCTTGATCTCGGGATCATAAGTTCAAGCCCCACATTGGTCCTACAGCTTACCTTAAAAAAAAAAAATAGAAATAGGATAAAAATAAATAAATAACCCTAAAGTCTAGAATATCATATATAAATATATGTGATATATAAATATATAATGATATATGATATATATATAAGTATATGTGGTATATGATATATATAAATATGTGATATATGAAAAAATATAATATATAAATATATATAATGGTTCTGTTTCAATTTTTTGCCTTATGCTTGGAGCACTATAATGGTGACCAGGAAACTCCAAGTACTAGTGTGGCCTTAAACAAACCCACTTAATTTCAGTAAATTTTGAATTTTCTCATCTGTAAAATAACAAGAGTTGAAGACTAAGGTCCCTTCATGTCCAAAATTCTAGATTTTAAATTAACTGAATCAAAGAATTTTTAGATCTTCAGCTACTTGAGTCTTTAAGCTTTCATTAACATGGCTCTCTTTGAAAATTCAGAAAGTTATCCGATTCCCAATTTTTTTTTTAAATGTTTATTTTCAATACTCTCTTTGGATAACACAATAATTGGGCTGTTTATGTGCTTGAAGGCACCATATGTTTTGCTAGCTGAGGAATGTGCAGCTCTTCAAAATACATGTCCTGTCCTGGTACAACAAATGATTGATAGAGATTGAGTTATTATAGCAGAACCTTGTTATGGGATCAGTGTCTCCTACTTTGAAAATAAATGACTCAGCCAGACGGCAACATTTATTTTCTCTAAATGACTAGGGATGTAGCAATAGGAGACCATTATCCTGTGACAATATTCTGTTTCATTGACATTATCTCACAAATGTAATTGGTCCATTACTAAATAGAGGTTTTGTTACTGATCAATTTCACGTGATTTCTAAAACCATTAGGATAATAAATATGCCATCATAGTAATTTCATTGACAGAATGTTCTTTTTTTCTTCATTTACATTTGTTAGAGGAAAAATATAGATTTAGGTTGAACTTAAACACTACGATTTATACCGGTTTTGACTACTTTTCCATTAAGAGAAATAGAATATTGTGCCGAGTAATCATATTTGCATTGAGCTGCTGAACTAACGACCTTAACATTTTCGTGATTTTTTTTCTCTACCACACTAAACCACATCAAATCATAATTGTTCCTAAGCAATTAGTTTACTACCTCAATTTAATGATTTTATTTGAAATAAGTTCCAGATCATTTCTAGGACTTTCCTGTAAATCCACTAAAGTAACACATCAGTTAAGTCAACCCTAACCATTACCAGCACGGATAATAACAGCATTACTAACAACAGAAACCTTGAGATGTCTTGTAGCATAAATGTTTCTAAATGCATGGCTTTTCCCCAAATGTTCTCCTCTAAAATCTCATCTGTAATCTTGTTAAATTAGAACTCTTCCAGTATCTTTCTGACTTTTACAGTTAAGGTTACGGTATTGATTTTATTTTATAGTCCATGGCTCTCAGATGCTTAACACTAATAAGCCTCTATAGCCAAGAGGTTTTCCCCAGAGGCATGGTGAATAGCAGCTATTGACCTATGCCAATACTTAATAAGGGACTAAAATATACTGCAAATACTGCATAATTGTGTGGTGTTTTTTCTCCTTTCAAATGAGGTTTTCTGACATTACTCAAGACACTTCGTCATTGTCTGTCTGTTAAAATGAAATTGCTTAATGGACAAAAGCATTTTGAAGTATTTTTAAAAAGCAGTTTTCATTTAGTCAGTATTTATTCTTTTAGCACTGTTCTTCATTATTCAAAGGGTTTTTTTTTTTTTCTTCTTTTTTTGATGTCTCAGGAAGGTGTTTGTGAGCTTCAAAGGGGTTTGAGCTTTAACTTTGTATTGGGTGTAGGTGTAGCCTGGAGACTTTTTTTTTTTTTTAATAGAGATGTGATGTAGACTTGTAGTAACATGCAGCTTACTGTGCTTGGATTGAAATATACAATAGAGAGAGCCTTAAACTATCACAAATGTTTTAAATTGCTGAAGAATACAGTAATATGCACAAGTGTAGTTAAGATTAAATAACTCAATGATTAAAGTAAGAATTTTCACTTATTTAACATGAAGGCTACCATATTTTCTCCTTTAAAAAAAGAACTGATTTCATTTAAAAAAAAAAAAGATTGAAAAATTTAATTGAAGATGCTATCTTATCTCCCCTTAACGTAGCTTGCCGTTTTTCAGAGTTATTTTAGAGTGTGATAAATGTAAATATCTATATATGGAGATACTTTCTTAACATGGCAGCTAATTATTTTTTTGAATCATCTGGCATCATGATGAAACTACTGTAGTGGGATTAAGTCCATATGTCTTGTCATAACATTCAGAGCTTTTTGTTAACTTGGAGTGTGTAGGAAGGACTTATTCACATTTGCCACACAATCATAAAATTTTTCATCTAGAAGAGTCTTAGAAACAGATATTCAGATATTCTCTTTTCTTCACTTGTATTCTCAAAAATAACACTGTTTTGCCTTTAGCCAACTAAATAGCAAATGTTACATTTAAGCGTTTCATTGTATATTTTTGCAACATCCATTACCTAAGACCAATAAGGCATTTCCTTACTTTAAGAAGGAAATAACTAAGAGGCACCTGGGTGTCTCAGTCGGTTAAGTGTCTGCCTTCAGTTCAGGTCATGATCCCAGGGTCCTGGGATCGAGCCCCATATCCGGCTCCCTGCTCAGCGGGAAGTCTGATTCTCCTCTCTCTCTGTCCCTCTCCCCGCTCGTGCTCTTTCTCTCTCTCTCAAATAAAAATCCTAAAAAAAAAAGAAGAAGAAGGAAATAACAAGTAATATAACAAGATCCAACACTCTCCCCCCATTTATAATACTCTGTGGAGCACAGGTAGTATTCCCCCCCCAAATATATATTTTACCTTTTTTTTTTTAATTGTAACAGTAAAATTATTTATGGGAGTTTTGGAAAAACAAACTGTCAAATATATAAAGAAAATAAAAATCACCTATAATCCTACTACATAGATTTTTATAATATAATGGCATTTTACCATGTCATTGAATTTCTGCTTTATGATGGCTACATAATATGCCACCCTTTGCCTAAACTACACACTTTTAAATGTCTACTTTGCTTATGGATGTGTAAGTAGTTGGCAAGGTTTTATATACTAAAGACACAGTCATCATCACCTTATGGGGATCCTTGTGCTTAAGCCTGAGTATTGTGTCTAGTTCTACTCCCTGTCCCCAAACCTAGCAGTCAATGAAATTATGTTAAAGGAATAAATACATCCCTACTGCAGAATTACTGAGTTAAACATTGTCCATTTCTAAGGCTGTTGACAAATTATTGGTACAGAATCTAGGAGGGTCTCATGAATTTGCATTCCCACTAGCGGTGCCTGGGGGGTTTAACTCCACTGTCGTATCCATAATATTTAAATGTAGCACATGGCTCTATAAGCAATATCTATCTATCTATCTATCTATCTGTCTATTTATCTATTTATCTATCTATCATCTATCTATCTATCTGTTTTTAAGTAGGCTCCACGCCCAGCGTGGAGCCCAGTGCAGGGCTTGAACTCACAACCCTGAGATCAAGACCTGAGCTGAGATGAAGAGTCAAGACCTTTAACCGACTGAGCCACCCAGATTCCCCTCTATAAGCAATTTTTAAACATCTCCCCTGAAATAAAGAACAGTGTCTCCATGGCTTTTTGACTCTACCCAAACACCTCTTTTTTGTCATTTATATTTCATTGAAACCATTGTGCATCACATCACATTCTCCTCCCGTGAGCCAGGATAACTCTCTTTTATCGTGGAAAAAAAAATGGGGACATGGAGATGGTACCTCCCACAGGGATGATATAAAGCTTTCAAGGTAAAGGTATAGCCCACAGGCTCTGTGTCCTTTCTTCCGCTCCAGGACACATTCCCTCAGGCCACGTCCCAGCTGGCTCTCCTTTATCTGTAGGTAGAACTTGTTAAGGCAAGGATCCCCTTGGTTCTTCACAGGGGAACAAGAGAAGTAAGTACTTCAGGGCTTTGGGCTGGAATCTCCTAGGCTTGATAATTGCAGTATTTTACATAACGTTTATAGGATTATAAATAACCTCTGAACTTCCCTCTCCTCTTCCTGATTTTACCCCCAGGCAAAAACAGAGGAAGAGAATCCTTGGTCTCTGGGAGCATTCAGTTGGCAGATCCCTGTTCCTTGCCTTCTCCTTGTCCTCTGGGCACAGGGCCCAAGCCGTTTCCTTCTCTCAGGACTGACTTGAGATTTATGGTCTGATGTGAAAGTATCAGATTTCCAGCTCCTGAACTGGTCCCATACCCTAGATGTGGTAGCTTCTCATTTATTACAAACAGCGTTATTATTTTATGCAGCTAGCTTGTTCCTTTCTCATGTTGTCTTCTAGCTGCCACCCTAGCATTTTAATGGACAGCAGAGATTCCCATTTAGCTGAAGTTCGGTTTTCACCACCAGTGTTTTGTGTTTCTTGACAGAGTTTCAGCAGAGTGATGGGATGTGTTGACCACCTTTGCCTCATCCAGCAGTGGATTTGGTCTCCCTCTCTGAGGAGACTTCCTGTCTCCTCAGAAACTCTAGAAAAAAAGATCTATGAAAAAAATCTGTTAAAAAAAAAAAAAAGGAAACCTAGAAAGCTATGAGAGGTCTTACCTGGGTAAGACTCGTCAATATAACATAATCTTGTCAAATTTTAGTCATGGGACTATCGAAACTGTTACCACATATGCACTTCTTTGGTCTCTGTCCTGCTCATCACGAAAGGTCAAGGGTAACAGAAGCTTCCCTGTTGCTGTTTTCATTGCACCTTGAGTTTTCTTCTGCAAAAAAAAAAAAAAGAATCCTGTAACATCTGCTCAGCAGCTTGATAATGTAAAAAATAAAGAAGGCATTTTTAACAATGATGATGGCTCTTTAAGCACTTCATAGTAAAACATGCCTTAACCTTAAATACTGGAAACCAAGAGAAGCCAGCAAATGATAACTTGTACCTCGAGGGTTCATTTGGACTTGTATACAAGCATGGTGTATAAATAAGAAAGACAACTTAGGAATACGGAAAGGATTGGACTGTTAAAATATTTTGAGAGAGGGCGCCTGGGTGGCTCAGTTGGTTGGGCGACTGCCTTCGGCTCGGGTCATGATCTTGGAGTCACGGGATCGAGTCCCGCATCGGGCTCCCTGCTCGGCAGGGAGTCTGCTTCTCCCTCTCCCACTCCCCATTTGTGTTCCCTCTCTCGCTGTGTCTTTAAAAAAAAAAAAAAATATTTTGAGAGAATTTGCTTCTTTGTTAACTAGATAGAAATATGTTTTTCTAGGGCGCCTGAGTGGCTCAGTCGGTTAAGCATCTGCCTTCGGCTCAGGTCATGATCCCAGGGTCCTAGGATCGAGTCCCACATCGGGCTCCCTGCTCAGCGGGAAGCCTGCTTCTCTCTCTCCCACTCCCCCTGCTTGTGTGCCCTCTCTCACTGTGTCTCTGTCAAAAAAAAAAAAAAAAGAAATATGTTTTTCTAAATTATAGGAATGGCACAGTTAATATATTTTAATTTAGTGTTATACCGTGCTGAAATTAATAGCTTCCAGAAATTCAAGAACTCTTGTGTGCTCTTACATAATTGATTCAAAATAAAATAGTTGTAAACCATAAGTGTCATTGTAGGGAAGAAGAATAGACATTTTTTTTTTAAAGAAAATTATGTGTTTTCTATGTAGGTGATAGAAATTCGATTTGTAACCTCAATCTACTCAAGAATATTGGAAAAGCTAGCATATTGCTCTACTCTATGTGAAAAAGGAGCAGGTGACCCAGACAGGCAGGTGTCAAGGTGGCTGTTTGAGCTTGCCCTAGATCACTAGTTGACTTCAGTGAAGTTCTACTAACAGGTGGCTAACTGATTGGAGTGCTATGTGACATTTATCCCGGGAGCGACTTGGATGACAGGCTGTTACAGACTGAGGAAGGGGTCTTTGCTTTGATGAAGAAATTGCCAAAACTCATGTCTCATTAGTGTTTCCTAAGGTTCTTTGGAAGTGAACAACAGTTTAATTAAGGGCTGACGTAAACACGTTTCTGCACACTTTCCCTGCAGCATTTTATCACATTAGAATTGATCAAAATTGTTGCCTTGGGCTGACTTGAACAGATATACATCTGGAGCACCATTTGTGCAAGCTGCTGATGAGTCGAGTGCATACGCTGTGTTTCACAGCAACGTTCTTCCTTTGTAGATGAAATTACCTTGTTGGGAGATGAGTTGATCTAACTCTTTATTTGCTCAAGCCTTTATCTCTTTGAAGTGATGCTATGAAATGAATGACACATCAGGGCTTAGGATATATATATGTCCCAGTGCCAAAAAAATTATACTATGGCTAGTAAAAATTATGGGATGACTTGATTTTGCAAAATACTTATTTAAAGCTATGCTTGGATCTAACTGAACCAACTTATATAAGTTGAACTTATTCCTACATAGTAATCTTTTATTATGTATTTAACTTCATGATTGGTGACTAAAGCCATAGCTAATTGTCCAATTATAAATCTAAACATGGGTATAGACAATGAAGAATAGCACCATCAGTGTGAACCTTCCTTTGTTTTTTTAAATTAGCCTCGCTGACTTCTGTCATGAAGAAGAATCTTCTCTACAGTCTAATGTCACAATTGCAATAAATGAAGTTTTGTATTTGTGTTTGTAATATCCGTCCTCTCTGCTGAGCTGTAAGCATCACCAAGTCAGGGAGCAGGTGGTCTTATTTAACATCTTGAACTTGAGGCCTTGCCGTAGCTTCTCACACTTACTAGAAACGCAGTGACTGATTTTGTTTTCACTTTTTGCTCTACATTCAGTTACTTCTCATCTGGTGGTCTCTGCTCATGCAACCATGCATTTTACTATATACCGATTGGTTATTTTATTCATCTTATATACCAGTTATCGGTTCACCATCTAGCTGCTTTCACATGCAAGAGATTCTAAGATAAACTGCCTAGACAGCGTCTGTTCTACCTCTTCTACTGTCTTTCGGTGCAAGATTTTTAAAAATTCTCTTCCTGAGCATGTTTTTCCAGCCTCCATATGTCTTTGCATCTTTAATAAAATCATCTTCTGTAGGAGATAAGCCATCAGTCAGCTCAAACACACACACACACACACACACACACACACTCACTCACTCACTCACTTTATGGATAGAACAAGTACAAAATAATAATTAAAAAAAAATCCGTCAGATAATATCAGACACAAACACAAGATCATTAAGGAAATCTAGACCTCCACAGTCCCAGGAGGGAATGCTTAAAGAGAAAATAAATCAAGTTGGTTCAGTGGATAAAATACTGTTCTATAGCTGGAATAAGAGGTAGAAAGACATCATTTTCTAGCCCAAGGGAATGTCATCTGCAAAGGAAGAGTTAGAAGCACATTCCTCCTGGTTCCCTCCTCCTCCAAGAGGCCATAAGTAAATGAGTTTGGCTAAAGCTTAAATAAAATGGAATGATAAGGAAAAGAAAAATATGATACCATCATATATCTTAATGTGAGGAAGATATTGTTTGAAGGAGAGGATTTCCTTCCTCCTTCTCCTTCCTTCCTCCTGGAAGGAGACTAGACAGGAAATTTTTGATTTAACCAGGTACAAGCAAAAAGCACTGAGTGGAAGCTACAAGAAACAGAAAAACAATAGAGAGCTTTTGGAAAGCATTTCCCTCCTGAGATCAATTCATTTATAAATTATTACTTTCCAAATCAAATTTAAATGTCTTTGTCTGATGGCAAGCCCTCACTGACTCTGCTTCTTTCTCATGCACCACCAACTACTCCTGCCTCCTTCCCACCACTAGAAACACGGGCTAATCCTTTTCTTATCATCTTGCTTCTCTTGCCAACTTCTTTATTTCATGTATTATTCAACATATGCATTATTATGTTTGTATTATTATTCAACTTATTATATATTTATATATTATTCCGCTTTATTATTATTTAACTTATTTTCAACTTAATCTTTTTATGTATTATTCTTCCGGCTTGAGGGACAATACACTGTGAAAAGCATGACATTTGTTTTTTTCCACAGAAAGGTCACTTAAAACCATCTCTCCTATATATTCATTCCTCAAACATTTTTTTTTTGTTTCTGTAGCATAGAAGTGCATTAAAAATAGAAACAGTATCATTTTTCAGTTTGGCATGAGGTCTACTAGACTGCAGACATGCAAAATAAAATTAAAATCAAAACAATACGAGTTTGAGTCATGATTAAAATGTAATAGCTAGAAACTCTACCCTTCCTCCTCCTAGATAGTTGACATTTTATTTTTATTCTTCCTCCATTGCAGTGAGTTTTTTTTCCTGTGACCGTGGTGGGGAGGGGGTCACTTTGTGTCCCTGGCACACTTGGCATATGCCTTGCACAGGCTGGGTACCAGTATATCTTCACTGGCTGTTGGGCTCAAAAATAATTTCATCGAGTGGGAAGACAATGGCGGTCAAGTCCACTTTCTGCACTATCATTCTTTATCTGTTCCTAAAGAAGTAGTTTCAGTATGGACGGTGGACCTTCTCATTCTTATTTTTACTGTTGTAAGTTCACTTGACTGTTTGAGAAGACAATTTGTGGTCCCTTTTACAACTTGAAGAGTGAATTTTAATTTGTTTCTGCTGTGTTGGCCTCTGTAATTCCTTTGTGTGTTCTGAACACGAAGGTACCATTATTATTTGGTCCATGCCTAACGAGAACCCAAACAATAAATGGACCTGTAATAATTACCCAGGAAAGCCAAGTGCATTATTTTGAGTAAGAAAATGCAAAGGCTTCATTTCTCAAAAATGACGTCATCACCCATCTTCTTGAACTGCTGGACAAACACCCTTGATTTATGTGCTCTTTGCAGAAAGTGACTCAGGTGAATCCTGCTACGTTTAATGAAAATTTGGAAACAGTTACAGTATTTGCAATAGCCTTGATGGAACGTCCCCAGAAATGACAGAACTAGAATAACATTCATTCTGCTTCCCAAGCTCTGGTCATATTTCATTGTTTTTCAATCATGTACAGTAAATGCTCTATTACTCATTCAGGGAGTCTTTTTTTTTTTTTTTTAAGATTTATTTATTTATTTGACAGAGAGAGAGAGAAAGAGAGCGTGCAAGCGAGGGGAGGGGCAGAGGGCGAAGATCCCCAGACTCCCCACTGAGCATGCAGCCCAACGAAGGGACTTGATCTCATGAGCCTGAGATCATGACCTGACCTTGAAACCAAGGGTTGGACACTTAACTAACTTAGCCACCCAGGCGCCCCTCTATATGGAGTCTTTAGAAACTGATTACACTGGTTAATTTTATTTTGAGATCTGTATTTAAGCACAGGTAGAGCATAAGAGTGTCAATAGATTTCTTTTTCTAATAGTTAATTTTAAATTAAAAATTTGGAATGGAAACATTACTTTATCTGCAAAATGAGGGTTGGAATAAAGGTTCTTTCCACTCCTAAAGACCTAGATGTCTATGATTAGCTTCTAGCAGGCCAAAACCTATATTTGTAGTGTTACCTTTTAAAATCACATAGCTCTAAGTGAAATTAAGTATTATTTTTGACATTTTGAAGGTACCTTAGTGAAATGAACTTTTTTGGTCTGTTTTTAAATGGTATCAACATTTTTTCTCTTCTTTTGTAGCAGCATTAATTGCTGTGGTTTCGTTAGCAATTTCCTTTCATTTTTTCTTTTTGAGAAAGATACAAGGAAATCGTTCACCAATGCATCAAAGTTCTGATAGGTTAGTGACAGCCAGCTAGTCACAAATTATAGCTACAAATACACCTGTCATTTTTTGTGGACTGTGATGTCTACTGTTTTAACAGTAGCATATCCATTCTTTAAGTGCCAATGTGCTGAAAACACATATTTAATTTTATTGGATGCTTTTACCAGAGCTTATGTAATTTTTCAAATGGTAAATCATAATGATAACTAGTTTCTTTTATTAATAGCACCATAAAAATTTTTTTTTTTAAAACAGCACGTGAGGTCTTTTTCTCTTGTTAAAAAAATTAAAAATGAATATTATATATATGCATATGTATCTAATATGATGAAGTTTTAGGTTTTTAAAAAAATAACTTCTTTTTTTAGAGCTACAAATTGAAATATTTATAAGTGAAATACTGTGCTGTCTGCAATTTGCTTCAAAGTGAAACGGGGGGTGGGGGAGCATAGATGGGGTAAAGGTGAAATAAGGTTGGCTATGAGTTGATAATTGTGGTAGTGTTATCTACCATAGCAATTTCACACTGCTTTATAGTTCCTTTTTAGCACATGTGTATCCCCTCCCTAGTTTTTAAATTTTTTAGAGGCTGGGGATGCCTGGGTAGCTCAGTAGGATAAGCCTCTGCCTGCACCTCAGGTCATGATCCCAGGGTCCTGGGATCGAGTCCCACATCGGGCTCCCTGCTCGGTGGGGAGCCTGCTTCTCCCTCTGCCTGCCGCTCCTCCTGCTTGTGTTCTTTCTATCTCTCTCTGGCAAATAAATAAATAAAATCTTAAAAAAAAAAAAGTTTTGTAGAGGCTGAAACTTAATCTAGTTCACCATTGTGTCTCCAGCAACTAGTGTAGTGTCTGGCATAAATTAAGCCTTCAAGAAATATTTATGGAAGGATGTATTAATAAATCTGTCTTCTCAAGCGGTCTCCATGATTGCTGTCTCCATTTTGGCTAACTCATCCTCCATGTACTTTCGAGAGGGACGGCCTTAAACTATAAATGTGTGATCATATTTTGCTCATCAGTAGCACTCCCCCATCAGGGCAAACATTCAGGTATTTATACACAAAGTCCATGGCCCCTCATTGTGTGGGTCCTGCCAGCTGCTTGCTCCCTCATTCATCACTCCATCACTTCACCACTCCACAGACTACTTGTACCACTTGTTTTCTATGCTCCATTCTCCAGAACATTTCCTCTCTCTGGGAGTGTCATCCCCATCCACATTTTAAACATGGCACCACTGAGGCATCTTCCTTAACCTGGGGAGGCTGAGGTGGTCACTGCCCTTGTGCAGCAAAACCAGCAAACACCACAACACAACACCCCTGCTTTCAACACACTTCCTCCCTCTCAACTGTTGACAGCCATTTTCTTCTTATCATTTTCATCTTCACTGACAGTGAGTATCCCTATAGCAGTTACTTTGTATTTTTTGTAACATCCTCACTTTACCTGGCAAATAGAGGACACCAATAAATACTTGCATAATGAGCAAATTAAGGAATGTACTTTTTGTTAAACAAGTAATGAGTTTTCCATAGAAGATGTGAAATCAATGATAGACTTACCAGTGGTCCCAAAAGTTGTTTTTCACATTTGCACCGGGTTTTCTTCTGTTTTTTTCCACAGTGTAGTCAGCAGGTCGAAAGACAAACCCCTGAATCGTATAAATCTAAGAATGAAATGCTGAGGTAAAAATGACCTTGATGTGAACCAAGGTGCCAAAGGAAACATGATACTTAGTTTTTCAAAAGTTCAAGATTTATTTAGTAGGAGAAATAATTCCAGTGGTAATTTTAATAAAGCCTTGGGTTAACTTCAGTGGAGATTGTTTCTGACAGATATTTCAAATCTCCAACATAACTGGGTCTTTGACCCTCAGTACATATTTTGTAGAAGAGCCCAAGTACAGAAATAATGAAATGTTGGAAAATGAGATCTCTTGTTATATTAACGTGAACTTCATAGCTGAAGAAAGTCATAAAGTTTGGGTTCTCCCCTCTTCCTTTGCAGATATGTCTTCTCCGACTACTATGAAGAAGCCCGAAAAGCCACTGTTCAGCTCTACATCTCCACAAGATTCTTCCCCAAGATTGAGCACTTTCCCCCAGCACCATCATCCCGGAATACCTGGAGTTGCACACAGTGGTGAGGAGTTTCAAGCACAAAGGAGAAGTGTCCCCCTTGTTTGCAGAGCTCACTCTCAGGGATGGAGCAAGAGTTTTACTTAGAGCTGCGGGGGCCATATTCTCTCAGCCAAAAAAGGGAGGGTCGTGATCCAATCAAATATTTTTTTTCTAACCAATATATGAGAAAAGAGTTCCAAAGCATTTGCTAAATAACATTTGTGAATGTATTTTTAATTGCCTTTATTGGAAAGATCACAATCCCAAGAAATTAGAAGATATGGGATTCATAGTTATCTTAACTGTAGCTTCAGGATTGGTCCCCATTCTATATATTTGACTAAAGAAAGACGGAATTTCAAGTGTGTTGTTGAGTTTGGGGTATTTCCAGAGGCATTAAGATATACAGACACTATTTCCAGAGATGTTATTTTCTATACAAAAATCAATAATTACTTATTTAGGAGTGAAATTAATCAGAAAAATAAAAGAGGTTCTTTGACAATTTTTTTGGTGCACAAATAAGTGTGGGCTAGTACACTGGATATTATGTCTAATATCTTAATTTACATAAGAAAAATAATACAGTATTTCACATTTATACTTTAAAGAACAATTAAACTAAATCCCCTTTCAAAACTTAAAAGTGAGATATAATTAATAAACAATACTGTATACTTTCTACCTATTATTCTTGAGCCCTAGAAAGGAGTATACTGAATTTTTGGTGGAGAAAGTTTTGTATATAAATATGTTTGTAGCAATACTCTTATTGCCTTAAGTTTATAGATAGGCAATTTTTTATTCTTCCGACAAAATGAATCTGGTTTTTAAACCTTTACTTGAAGGATATAACTTCAGTTATAAAAAAAAGTCCTTAGCTTTGATCTCTAAGTGTATGTTGATATGTATCATTGCTATACTTTAAAAATGCATGGCCTTCACTAAGAGAAGTATAAAATTAAGAAAGGAGTATACAAATCAAATGTGCTATAAAATATTTATATTTGTATTGTTTGTACTGCTAGAATAGGTCAAAAAAATCGGTAACTATTTCATGGATCTGTAATGTTGAATATATTTGAGCAAAATTAACTTAGCAGTCAAATCATCCATGTATTATGACACCTGATTAAAATATTCAGATTTCTGACATTGGGAAAAAATTAAATAGTACACTTTTATATAATGAACCATGGAAACCTAGATAAGCTTTACACCTTGGTCCTTCACCAGATACTTACTAGTATGTAATGTATTAGGGCCTGTGGTAGGCACCTTGGTCATGAGACACAGTTTCCTTCCTTAAAGAGCTCATGGTCCAGCAGGGAGACAAGGGGACCACATCAGCTAGGCATGAAATCTGAGTAGGACTAGACACTTCGAAAAGGATTAGATGCCCAGAAGCGATGTGTTCTTCCCTGAAGTTTAGAGAGTAAGTTCGCCACAAGAAGGAAGAACAAGGCAGGAGGAAGGTTGTTTCAGACAGAGTGAACAGCCTGTTATCAGGAAAGGTCACTGCAGCAAGGAACTGCCATCTATCCAAGGATCCACAAATATCTCCATGTGGCCGGGGAAGAGAGAGTGGCCAGACCTGAGGTCCATGAAGTGAGGCGGGGCAGGTTCCCTATAGCCCTTGAAGACCGTACAAACCCGTGAAGTTGCTGAGCTTTTATTCTGGAAGCAGTAGGGAGCCACTGAAAGATTTTAAGCAGAGAAGTGACTTGCTTGAGATGGTATTTTACAAAATTCATTCATATGAGACTATAAAGGCTGTATTGGAAGGAGCAAGACTGGAGTAAAGGAGACAGGAAGGCTTGGCATTAATGTAGGCAGGAAATACGTGTACATACATGTATGCATGTATGAATTCTTTCATAATGAAGGGAAACGTCTTCTGCCTGTATTTTGCTTTTCCTATTTTCAAGGACTAGAATGACCTTTATTGATACGAAATAGCCATTTTTACTTTCGGTTTGAAATACTTCATTCTACTATCTTCTATCGGGCCAGCCACAGCTTCTGTGAGCACAGTACAAAGGATCCCAGAGCCTGAGCCCTGATTTGATATGTGCCGGTTCCATTGAACAAAGATCTCTTCCAAAACTACTGGGGCCACACTGATCTCAAGCCCAGGGGGACCAAGATGGAGCTGCGTATATATTCTTCAAGGGTTTGTGACAGATGTAGGCAAAGACCATGGTTACATGGTCTTCATTTAGCTGAGATTAAGAGCACTTCAACACCAAGTTAAAAAGATGCCAAACTTAACTTAGGTGTTTGCATCTCCTTAAATTATACTTTCAAATGTGTATATTTCTTCAACAAAGTAGTATGTCAAAAAGGAGTTTCGTTTGAAGAAATATGTAATTGTTCTCTGAAATGCATCCCTTTGACGGAGGATGCACACACTTCAGTGTGTGGAAAGATCACGCGAGGCACTTGTTTAAACTGTACTTTCTGGTGCCTGACCCCTGGGGGGAGTCAAGATCCAGTAGTCTGTGTTTAGGCCCAGGAATCTGCATTGTAACAACAATGCAGAGGATCCCGAGTGACCCGGACATTCAGGAAACAAAGTTGCGACCATAAAATTGAATTTATGATTCTTCGCTGAGATACATTCTTAATTTCTCGTATTTTCTGAAAAAAGCTTTCTTTGGGGAAGATAAGTAATATCCCTTTAAAAGTATATTATATATTTTTGCACATAATTACAAAGTTGGAGATAAGTTAGTCCAGATGATTTTCATTAATAGGTCATGGAAAGAATTTATTTTTCATATTGTTTGCTAAGTTGTCTCATAAAACACTAAACATTTATCATATGTAATTTCCTATGATTTGGATCAAAATATTAAATAGAAACACATTTAATCTTCATTTCTGCTTATACTCGTTGGTACTCTTAATTGTACTTACGTGGTTATGTTCCTCAACATTATAGAGATAATGATTGTGCAATTATATTCTTTCCCATTTTTGAACTTAAGGATTATATTTCAAAAACTAAACAATAAATTTTAGTCATACTGATGTTGAAAATTACAGCACAATTAAACATTGTCTACATCGCATATGTTTTATATATTATTTCCCTTTTATATATAAAATATGTGATTTATTGGTTAGTTAATATGCGTATATGGAAGTTTAAATTCACATTTCTGTGGGTTTTATTCTTGGTCTTATCTTAATAACATCTTTTAAGCTACATGTAATAAAAGAGTAGGAAGGAAAATAGTTACAGAATAGAGCTCTTTTGGTTTTGAAAGGAACATTTTCATTAGGAAAAAGAGTTCCCAGGCCCTACGTTCACATGTTCATAAGCATTTGTCCAATGATCAGGTAATTATTCAGCACATTATTGTTTCCTAATTACTGGCCTCTCTTTTAACCAACCACCCACTAGGACGTATAGGGAAAATGTTTATTTAAAATTGGAGTACACTTCTGTTTTGAATTTCAGTAGAGAGTCTGTGGGTGCCCCTGCCTTTTAATGAATGCTGTGAGTTGGTCTGGATTCAAGACACAAAGACTTTCTGATCAAAGATTGTATTCTGATGGGAAATAACTCTGCTTAAAGGAACATTTTATGGAATATTGGCTTAACCTATAAAAGAGAAACTTCCTTTGTCTAAGTATTCATAGAGCTGGAGAGCCAGATCGCTAGTTCCCCAGAGTGGGGTTGGGTCTGTGTGTTCTCCCTGTGGGCATGGGCGAGGGAGTCCTGCAGGGGAGTGTGGGTCGGTCATGGGGAAGCGATGAGGAGCCGTCAGCGTGGCGGCCTCGCAGGGTCCTGGGGGGTGGGCCGGGGAAGAGGGCACCATGGCTGACATCAGTCTCCCCTTTTCTGTCCTGTGCAGTCATCTCGACTCGAACTCCGCCTCCACCCTCACCGCTGCCATTTCCAACACAAGCTATTCTTCCTCCAGCCCCATCGAGCTACTTTTCTCATCCAACAATCAGATATCCTCCCCACCTGAATCCTCAGGATACTCTGAAGAACTATGTACCTTCTTATGACCCATCCAGTCCGCAAACCAGCCAGGTAAAAATGAGAGAGCAAATGAGATTAGAGCCTAAGGGAGATGGCACAGGTCTGACTCTAAGACATGAAGCTTACTCAGACGGTATGTCTGGCAGAACATCAAGCTTTTGAAATCCATCTTCAGGAAGTTTCTTGGTGACTCAATAAGTTTTTATTTAAGGGTGGCTGAATGACAGGTAGGAAGTGTCTTGCCCCAAAGGGGCACATTTGTGAAGACGTTGCTGGTTTGATGTTTTTGAATTTTCATTGACTGAAAAGAAAGTTTATGCAGAAAGTACATTGACAAAAAAGCTCAGAGCTGGAGTTCACACCTCTGAAATACCTGGTTTAATGCAGAGACAAAGTGCTTATTTCAGGCAGGAGCAAGGTATGCGCTAAAATAAACACACACAAAAGAACTTACAGTTGTATTTATAGACCAACTATTAGGTATTAAAATAAGCTTTGGTAATGTAAACATTGTCAGTGTTTGATGACTACTTGAATATTCTTTGCACAGACATGGCTACATTTAATAATGACTGACATTACCAGAAGTGTCTTTTCTTTTTTCTTTCTCTCTCTCTCTCTCTCTCTCTCTCTTTCTCTTTTTTTTTAAACATTGTGCAGTGGTTTTAGGGACTTTTATTGTGTAAGTGTAGTGACCCATGTGCCTTTCTCACTCCTTAAACATGTGGCTTCTTCTGTAGAGAGGTCACTTCATAGTGATTTGATACAAGAGGATTTTTCATGATCAAATAGATAGGCTTTGTACCAAAGCTGGTACAAATTGTAATATCCCAAATCTGTAATGTAGTTTTGATCTTAAGTTCTGGTATTTGGCATTGCTGCTTTACCTTCAAGACTCCTGCCCACTCATTATATCTTTTAATGCTCTGAGAGATTGTCATAAGCATTCTGTCATCAATGCTGTTCAGTTACTAAAATGCCAGTGAATAGTATGTGCTTATTAATTTAGAATTAACAAAGAAAAGATCTGAAAAAATCATTTTTGGTCGTAATTGTTAAAATGAAGCAAAATGGTCTTTTTTGAACGTTTTATTTTTAATAACAACATAGCCAGCACCATTTGGGTTACTTAAAAAGTTACCTGTACTTTTAGTTCTATTGACTAATAATACTAAACTAAATATGCCATTCTTGAGTTGTGACTTTGTAGTTAAACCATTTGTATTTTAGAAGAAAATGTTCAAATGGTATAGCACTTTTGACGACTATAATAAGAATTACTAAGTAAAACAGTGGGATCTTAATATATCAGTTTAGAAATAAAATTTGCTGTCAGATCATGGATTCAAGAGTCTCAGTTCCATAGAGCATTTTGCTAGACTCAGCTGGGAACAGTGCGCACAAGGTCTGATTTTAATTTGTGTAGAATTTCCATGAATAACAAAGTCTAATTAAGACATCCATTAAAAGTCCTTAACGTTAATTCAGTGTGGAAAATCTTAGAGTTCCATTGGATTTTTTTTTTAACTGATGTCTTAATTAGGCACTGTTAGGGGAAAAATTATGCAAATTAAAATCAGGCCCTTAGTGTTACGCATTTCTTTAATTATTCAGTGCTTGTTTTAGGTATATTTCCATTTCTTTATAAGTTAAGAGGGCATATTAGGTGATAATCTGCCTATATTGTTCTGCTTCTCTTCCTATTTTTAAGGTAAAGACCCAGCTTCTGAGAGAAGCATCTTACTTTCATCTCAATTTAAAAAAAAAAAATCCCCTCTCAGGATTTTGTATAATAGGAGCAACATGCTAGCAGGGTAATCCTTTCCTAATCCCGTTCAACTTCATCTTCAGATGAGATGTCTCTCTTTTCATATCTATGGTGTGAAAGTTCATCTAACAGCCTTAAAAGAGAAGCTTTAGAGTATAGCTTCATCTGTTTGAACCAGTAAAAAACCCAGAAGGAATAACCCTCTCGTTCTTCCAGACCCTGAATTCCAGAAAAGTTGTCTGTATCAGCTTGGGACCGACTTGCTTCTTTGTCAGTTTTATTCTTTTTAAAATGAGAGAAATGTCTGTTGGTTCATGTCGATTCCATTCCAGTAGACAAAGCTTGCAGAATGGGCGAGGTAATATCAGATTCTGTGGCAGCATTTTCTTGACATTATTGTCATTCTTCTGTCCCGTGTTCTCAGGTAGGTCCTATCCAACTGTTTTGGTGAACACACTATACAGAAATGCTTTTTACTACCGAATGTACCACCAATGATAAAACGAAATCGCTCTTCTTTCTTTAGGAAGATACATAAAACAGTCTTTTGCAGTGTTCAGATAACCAGAAGCTGATGGTCTGCTTTAGAAAAAACTACTTTTTCCACTTGAAAGAAAATGCATCTTTCTAGTACACTGCAGAATTGTTTTTATGGGCACATCATAGCTCCTTTGATTTTTAGCTCCAACTCAAAACCAATTAATTTGCATTTCAAAAGAGGACTCTTGACACTTACCTGTTTAGCTCTAAAAATGGGGAGAAAAATGAGGGCTTGTTCACCTGTGGTCCACTATCCCTTCCCAGATTTCCTCCAGCCCTGCACTGATTTTGATTGCTAAGTCCAGCAACTGAGATGCCTCATCCTCCCCACAGCAATTTGGAGATTAATTGCTGTGCACCGATTAGACTGAGACAGTCATGCTATTCAGTGGATTATTTTAAATAAAATTAGTCAAAAGATATAACTCTCTCATAGGTTTCCATAGGGGGAAACTCTGGTCAATTTTCCTGACATAAAGTTAAATACTTAAAATTACTCATGATGAATAGGCAGGATATTCAAGAAGTCCGTTTTCTTTATAGAATAAATAATGTGGCCTCTGAGGAGCCCAACCAAAGACTTAGTTCATGTCTGTGAGTTACAGTATTTAAGTGTTATTAGCTGTTCATCTTTTTGTCTAAAGAAATGTCTCCTGGTAATTTATGTGCAGGTATTTAGATAAATATTCTGCTTCATTGCATTCTTTGCCTTTAACAGTGCTGATTATAAAGACTAAATATTTGTGGAGAATATTCTCATGGCAAATTGTTATGTACACCATACAGTGGAGAATTCCAACATGAGTGTAATCAAGAATAACGTTCTCTGTCTAGAAAAATACATTCCAGTATTTTTTTTTTTTTTTCAAGCAGTGTACCCTTAGGATTTTTTCTCCTACCACAGATACTATTTTCATACCCGGGGCTAAAACTCAGATATTAATATCTTTTCTGTCATTGCCCTGGGGATTTTCTCAGTTGATTCCCACAAATGTCAACAATAATGTTTGGTGTAACTCTCCATGCCCAGCCATGGAGGAGTAACTTAAGTAACAAAGTATATTTGATTGCTCTCTGCTTTACTTAAGCACATTTTCTTTTTAAAAGATTTTATTTATTTATTTGACAGAGAGAGACCCAGCAAGAGAGGGAACACAAGCAGGGGGAGTGGGAGAGGGAGAAGCAGGCTCCCCGCTGATCAGGGAGCCCGATGCGGGGCTCGATCCCAGGACCCCGGGATCATGACCTGAGCCGGGGCAGACGCTTAACGACAGAGTCTCCCAGCCGCCCCTGCTTCAGCACATTTTAATTGACTTTAGAAATCTTTTATTTGTAGCTGTAAAGTCAGGCCTAGTCCATCATTGTATATCATGGTGTGGACCTGAAATTTTAAATGCTTTAAATATCATTCTATCTGCTCGTATGAGTAAATCACCAAAAGTGAAGCGGAGATCCTTGAATCTAAATGGCTTGATGTGTGTGTCCGAGCGTCCCTGTGTGTGACGGAGAGCTAAGAGGTTTTGAACGCAGAAGATGGGCCTTGACTATAAATGATGGAAACTATTGAGTTTGATGTGTTTGAGCTCCTAGATACCCTCGTCTTCTTTGTGTCAGTGATAGCATCATTAGGTGAGAATTGTGTTCTGAAAGCCCAAACAGACTCACTACAGAAAACGAAGAGCAGAGAAGAAGGAGGCATGGCTCAAATTCTCACTAGCTCAGGGAGGACTTACATTGTTGTTTTGGGCTCAGCATGTAAGTCTCCACTCGAGTCTTCGTGCTACTGAATGAAAGGATCAGTCTACCTGGCTCTCAGGGGTGTTGTAAAGATGAACTTACCGATGTACAGTGTTTTGAAGGTGAAGACTTTCTTTGAAACGCTGCTGCTTCTTTTTACTATTAACCGCTGGTTGGTCCCTGTGACTCAGGCTTGAGAGGGCTTGTGGCATTTCCAGCAAGTCCGCAGGGTTCACGCGGCCACGTGCGCGGAGTGGAGCTGTTGGACGAGACGACTGCCTTTTGGATTGTTTCACCCGGCGTTCTGTTTTTGTTTTGTAGCCTAACAGCAGTGGTCAAGTGGTAGGGAAAGTGCCTGGCCATTTCACACCTGTCTTGGCACCCTCTCCCCATCCCAGTGCAATGCGACCTGTGACCCTGACCATGACAGATACTAAACCCATCACTACATCCACTGAAGGTGAGGCAGCTTCACCTACAGCAACCAGTAAGTATTTCTGTAGGAAATGAGAAATGTCCATCAAAGGCGCCATTGGATACCTGATCCAAGGTGGAGAACACGGCAACTTGTCAGACCCGATGGAGATTTCTCATTTATGTGGAACTAGCAGGCATGTATGTGGCCTGGCTATCACAAGCTCTCTCTTATCAAATTTCAGTCCGTACATCATATTTGAAAAGGGAGAAGCGTATTTGTTTGCATAAACAGCTCTAACAAAGATGATAAGTCATGCCTGCTTGTTCAAGGTATACATTGAAAAGACACCGAATAACGTAATGCAGTGTGCAAGGTTTCTCTGTCACCCAGAGAGAGATCAGATAATTGTTACTTATTGGAGCATTCCTAGAGAAATCAGTGCCCTTCACAAGGCAGACTGAATCAGTGCCTCTGAAAGATAATTGCACGTTTATATTACCGTAGGTTATGTCATTGCAAAAAAACAGTTACAGGATGTTAGGTGCGGATGAGAACATTTCGAAGCTGAGTATGAGGCACATGTAAGCTGCTACCTACACTTTCATTGTCTATGACTTTTTTTCTTTTCTTTTTTTTTTTTTTTTTTTTTTTTGCTTATCATGATACATCAGGTATTACGCTTTTTAACATGGCTATCACATTTTAAATGTCAGAGATTTAGCCAGTGGACTTAACAAAGAACGTACCAATAAACCAATGATTCCTTTGCTTCTTCATACAGAATACTCATCAATACATAAAAAATTATTACACAGTTTTTTAATTGGCTTCAACAAAACTACCGGCTTCCTAGAACTGGTATAGCGGAATGGATAAAGTTCCAGACAGGAGTAATTAGCATGCTCCTCATCAATTATGCATTCTGTATCTGAAATTCAGAGGTTCCATTTTCTTTCCTAGAGCAAAAAAAAATCGACATGCTCTGGAAATTTCTAAGTGAAAGTACAGAGACACCACTGGCTCTTTCTTTCTCAGGCTTTGGAAAGATGTTTTCCTTTTTTTTTTTTCCTTTTCTTTTTTTGGTGACTTCTGAAAACCTAGGAAGGAACACTACAAGAAAAAAGGACAATACTTTGAGGGTACAGTGAATTGAGCATTTCTTTCTCAAAATTCATGAGGCCCCATAGCCTAATCAGTCCATGTAGGCTTATAATTCCCATCAATAATCATTAATTTTTGTAATTGGTCAGTTGGTAGAGGGTCCAGTGAGCACTTCCCTGAATGCACAGATGGATGAAATCCAGTCAAGAAAGATTAAAAATTCTTTTGTTTTAAAGGTTAGCTATATACACTACGGCCACTAAAATACTTTTAAAAGTGGATGTGTTGGCTTCTTTTCGCAAAGTCAGCAATTTAAATAAAGGCAAATAGAAAACAAAGATTTTTTTTTTTAAGTTTTTGAAAGACTATCACAGGATAAATGATTCAAACCAAGTTCTAGAAACTTCAGGTACCTACTCTTCTAGTGACATTAATAGATGACACTCAAGGGAAGATCAGACCCAAACGATCACAGCTCTCTATGGGAGTGTTGTCAGCCTGCTTGCTAATGCATTGTTCTTATACTCACCTATAGGTTGGTCAAAAAGGGATCTGATTTGACTAATAAAATTACAAAATACTCAGAGGGAATATCTTGGTTGTATAAAGATGGCTGTATCAGCCCATTTTCCACTCCTGCATAAAAGAAATATAGTGAGTTGTTTTTCTTCCCTATACACAAACTTGGAGCTCTAGCTCCCGAGACAGCACTGATAATGAAAAATTGGTCTTTGAGCTGATAAGTCAATAAAATTAAAGAAAACACATAGACCAGGGAAACCTCTTTCTCATGGCTGGAAAGAGAAAATACCTCAGACTTGTTGCCACTCTATAAGGGTGAGGCTTTTCTCCAGTTGTCCATGCTGTACATTGAATTCCAGGGGCCTGGAGATCGAGTAGGGGCCCCGCTCTTATGGCTGTCCTTGGATGGGCCCCTTTATTCAGGACTAATTAATGCTGAATTGTGAGCATCTTCACTGTTTTAAAAAGTTGACCTAAAAAAGCTTCAATGGATCTAATTCTACAACCCTTCAAATGAACATGGCAAAATTAATATATTTGGTTAAAAAAAAAAACCTTTTGAAGATTAATGTCTGGATTTCTTATTAATCTGATAGTGTTAAACCAAACATTTTAGCTTCCTTCAGACCCGTAGATGTAACGTGAATGGTGAAAATGTAGTTCTTTTTATTCTGGCAGGGAGCAATGGGATTGCTTTGGTGCTGGGAACTCCTTTCCTTGTGAAAACAAACAGAAATCTTTAGGAATAGGGAGACGTTTTCTTTGGAAACTTCACTGTGTACCAAAAAGCACCTCTACAAAAAGTACTTACAAGGTGAGAGTAATTAAGGAATATTCACCATAGGTACTTAGTGCCTGGTGGCCAAGTATTTCAAAGGTGCTACCACCCCTCCCTGGACCAGTCACAAGAAATTGACTTTTTGTGCTTATGGAAAAGAAAGAATTTTTTTCAAAAACATTTCTATCAAACTTAAGGTCATTTTCACACTAAATAGAATACTGACCTAATTCACTCTATATGCTATCATAAATATAGGCTTCTCCTTCATGTTAGAAATACTAGATTTTCTCTTTAGTAAGACATGTTTCTTTCTGTATCATCAAGCTCATCTGCTTAAATCCCACTCATTACAAGCTTTTTCCCAATAGACTTCCAGTCTTACATTTAAAATCACAGACCATCATTGATTATCCCATTATTAGACAACTAATATCTGGTGAAACAGGACAAGTAGGAAAACCCTTCTACTTAGCCAGTCCTTGGTTCCCCTGCAGTACTATAATTGGAGCACATAAGTGTGAGATGTCCACACCAGAGGCCGGCATGTGGTTGATTGGACAGATTTCTGGGGAGGGGGATAAAGGAGTTGAGTTGAGGTCAACCACCATTTCTTTTATATCACTTGGTGTTCACTCAAACAAAAGAATAGGGAAATAGAGACACTTTTTTTTTTTTTTTTTTTTTCGGTTGCAAATCCCACGTCCTGGGTTTTCTTTTACATGGACAGGGTGTTCATTCTGATAGTTCACAATTTTTATCTTTGTTTTTGTTCTTCCTTAATCAGCCTACACAGCCTCAGGCACATCTCAAGCCAATCGATATGTGGGACTAAGCCCAAGAGACCCATCCTTCCTACATCAGCAACAGGTGGGCACGTTTCACCCAGGTGTGACGGTGTAGCAAGCTTTCGCATTGGTGCTCTCTCCATGCTGCCTCTCAGATCTGGACTCAGAATGGGGCTCCCGGGGCTTCTGGGAAAGAAACTGATCATTTCATTTTCCAGAATATTTTCTCATTTATCCTTTGTTTCTTGCCTTTCTAAACAGGGTTTCTCAAATTGGCTCAAGACCTTTTCCATCTCTGTGACCTCTATCCATAACATCCATGAGTAACAGGGTCTCGGCCAGGGTATTTTTCTCAGTCTTATTGGCTATTGAGAACTTACTAGCCTTTAGCTTTTGAAGACAAAAAAATTGAAAACTGATTGAAAAGCCCATTAGAGTAGAAGCAGTACACAGTTTGTGTTTTTGAGCCCTTTCATATTTTCCAGATGTTTTACTCCTCATTTTGGACTTTTAGTCCAAGAGGATGAGTTATGAAGCTAAAATCTCAGGCGATACATCATTCCTGTTTTAATAGGTTTAAATTGGTTTACTGATTTCAGATGTGATAAAACACTTTTTTTTGTTCTGCTTTCTTACATCATTTATGTTTCAAGTAGCATTTTAAATTTCACATCCTCATTAATGCTGTAAATTTAATGCAAATGAAGTGTTTACCCAAACTGTGAAAATATACAGCCAGGATTAATGGTGGCTTATAAACAAATTAGCCACAGTCAAAAGCATGGAACATACCAATACAGAAATCCCACGATTCTAGTTATAGGATGACAGAAATAATTCCAAACACTTCAGAATTTAAATACATTTTATGATGCATATGTTTGCTGCTCTCAAGTTCTGATAGCAGAGTGGTTTGAAATTAACAGTGTGCAAAATATTAAATAGGGAAAAATAGGCTATCATGAATAAGAAAAAGCTGGTATAAACTAACTGGCTCTTCGTTCGAAAGTTGAATGCGCGTATCTCGCATCTGTCTGTGTTTTTACGTATGTGGTCAGCCCGCGCAGGTACTCATGCCTGCTTCTTTTGTTCTGGACTTGCCCACCTAGCTCGTGTTGTATCTCTCTTAGCTGTGCCTCCTGCAGAATTCCCAAGTCCTGCCCAGTTGCGGACCAAGGTAGCAGACGGCGTAGATCAAAGGTCACCACATGCAGAGTTCAGAGAAAAATCATAAAGATGATAGCTTATTCAAGATATTTGACATTGTGCCAGATTTTTAAAAAGCAAAACAAAACAAAAAGGGTGAGAACTAACTGAAAACATCTGTACACAGTTACGAAAATACCAAATAATAATTAGTGGTTTTGCCTGCCATTGGCTTTTCAACATAATTCTCTGGAATGTTGCTTTTTTTCACCTCTAAAATTGCTATAATGTGAAATGTGTTATAATTACTATAATATGGTTCTATTTGACAAATGTATATGTTCACTGTGTTTTCTAAAAACATATGTAGGATTTATAGGTTTAGAGACTTGTTCTTTTAAAAATCATTCCACATATTTTCAGAAATATTTTTACCATGAGATTTGCATTATTCTTTATGACACATCTCTACTTTCTAGTTAATTTTTTAATTCATAGACACATGCCTCCATTATTTAAACCTTGAGTCCCCCATTTAGATTATACCCAGTTCCATGTATTTAGAAGCAGTCTTCCCATCCCCCTATGCTAACCTATGGCAGCTTTAATATTTTTTTTATATTTATCACTTATGACTAATGTTAGAGGCTCAGGGAATTATGATCACAAAAGTTCATCATGCAGAAGTTACTTCTTCTTTCACATATCCCAAAGATAAATCAAGAAAACTTAGCATCAGGAAAGCGTGAGCCTTAAGGTAGATGGAGTTCTGAGCATACTTTAATTAAGACAAATATATATATATATATATATATATGTGTATATATACACATATATATATATATATGAGTTCTGGAACTATAAACTTTTCTCATCAAAGACCACCACTTCTTATTTAAGTGGGCAATGTCAAGTGAAGACCCCTTACAATATAAATAATATTTGTTTGGTCAGATGCGGTTGATATTTATGGAATGCACGACGTGTCTTGATCCTTGGAAGAAAAAAGCTGTAGAAGCTTCAGAGCTAAACATGTAATGTTCAATTCTATTGAGGATTGGTATTTACCAGGCAAATGGATAATTTGCCCTGTATATAATGGAAGACTTAGTGCTACTTTTTGAAATGAAGAAGCTCAATATGCCAGATTTATAATGAGCTACAATTTTGAGGCATGCAGACAATGCATGTACATTCACCTCATACTATACATGAATATTACTGAAGTAAGGTTCCAGTTAAAACATGATTACTTTTATGCTTTTAAATTTTAAAAGAACCACTGAGCTGAAGTTTCAGGCTTACTATCCAGGAACAGAGGGACAGAAATAGTTTAAGTGACTTCAGTAGAGTAAAGGTTATGCTTTCCCACAGCAGAAATGAGATTGATTTACTGTGTCCTTTCATTACTTTACAAAGATTTAAAAGAGACCACTCTTGTAACAGCAGGTTCTAAATGCATTTGGTTTAAAGCACTCAGTGATGAATGAAAAGGAAAATCAAGGGGTACATGAAATAAAGGTAATCAATCATTTTATATTAGCTAGGAGAAATTCAAAATTAGAAAGGCAATGGATTTAGTCTGAGAGAGTTCTTTTAAACGTTCCCCATAGCCTTTAATATACATGACCCCTTAAGAATAAATATTGTCACCAGGTACATTCTTCAGTTTATTGGCGGCTGCTTTATAAAGATTTATCCTTTTAGGTTATGAAAAGTATTGATGTGCATTGTGCTGTGCTATTTTTTCTCAGAAAAGAACTTTAATATAGCCTACATAAATTAGGGTTAACGATAAATTTAAAATTGTTGAACAATTCTGACTATCTTATAAATAATCTTTCCACACGATGACAATAAAGCAGACCCTTCAATATAGTCATTTCTAACACACAAGGATACTGGCCTTCTTCGATTGAGATGGCCAATGTTAAAATTAACCCTATACTCCACTTGTAAGAGTAATATGTCCATATTGGCAAATTTGACTCCTAAAAGTATATGCTTTTATGCCCATCAACTTGGTACACATACAGCTGTTATTAGTAATTATACATCTCTGTGCTCCTTGATAATGGTTATTGCTGATTATTATTGGTCGCCAACGGACTTGAAATACCAGTTTTTTCTGACACAGGAATTTCACCTGTCACTGCAAATATTGATATCTCATTTGAATCTAAGAATTAAAAAAATCCATAATCATGAAGAGTAGTTCAAAAAGATTCATGGAAACCAGTTGATAATTTGCCATTAAAAACAATCCTTTCCAATTGGTCATAATAATCAGCTCATGCCGGCTGATCAGGACTTGAAATTTTTCCTTTATCCCCTAACACAGTCTTGTGTGTTGTGTGGTTCAAGGTCCGGAACTAGACTGTCTGTGGGATGATTGACTTAGTTCATGCACTCACTATTGGCTTGGGGAGATCTTGAAAGCAGACATCAATTGGAGCTCCATATTCTTCTTTAACTTTTCTGTTGGAAGATGGTGTGGTGGCTTAAGGAACTCCTGGGTCCTGCTTTGGCAAACTGAACTCTGTAGTCTCCCCTGAGAAATGTCTTTTTTATGATTCGGAACTTTTTCACAAGTGTCAAGGACCTCCTCTCTGACTTCACTTCACAGAAGTTTAGCAGAATGCAGTGTTTACCTTTCCTCACACTGCACGGAGTGCACGGCGCACACTCACCATGATAGGCAAGGAGGGAAGTACATGTCCCAAGTTTTGTCTCTTTGACAAAATGGGAACTCTATAGCAGAGTGTTGGACTTTGCTCATAAAATACAGAAATTATTCTATAATCCAGTCTACTGATTTTAGCATAAATGGCGAATATGAGACAACTTACTTGAATTAACACCAGTTCCTTATCTGGTCAACCTCATAATGGATTTGTTAAATCTCAGGCCTTCGTCTTTGCTCTCATTGAAAGTTGCGGGATCAAAGAGGGTCTCATTAACTTGATTTTCACCCTTCTATTTGAGTGGAAGGTTGTAATAAAAACATAAATCTTTACTATTATACATCAGTACAACATATAAAAAAAGTCTTACTGCAAGTTGGAAATAAAAGTTTGTAGCTAAGAAGCTTCTTGTTTGGAGATAAAAGATTACCATTTGAACCAGCTATTGAAAAGCATATTAACTTTTGATATAGATTTGAGATTTTGCTAAAATAAATGGGAGGTCCCTTTTGCCTTTCCAAAGGGAGACAACAAAGTCAAGTAAGTTCTAGTTCGTAAGATGTAAGGCGTGTTTTCATCATCTCTCAAAATTATAATCTCCTGACTATATATAGCACTTATTAGATCTAATGAATACATGGCCTGATCAACTCAGGTCCTTGCATTACGTACACAATTGCATGGATTTTATTGGTGCTTGAGCTTCAGCATGTTACATCTCTTGCATGACTACTTAATGCTATTATTTCAATTTCAATTACTGGGCCACCTTATATCAAAATATTTTCAACACTTTCCTTGATATAGTTTTGAAACTCAAATTTGGAGGTACTTTTCATTACACTGGACATTTCTCTTACACCAGATGGCTTCCTAATAAGACATTGCCTCTGTAGGATTTTTTTTTTTAATTAAGATATTAATTGAAATTTCTTTACAATGTTTGTCCTGGCAAATGGCAAAGCCAAAGCTAGGTATATTGAGACCACTGGAAAGGTAGTCTTTTATTAGAGGCAAGCAATTGAAAGGACACAAGTGGACTATCAACAAACTTTTCAATAAAGTCAGGAAGCAGGCTATCAACACTTGGGCTGTTCTTATTGTGTCTGTTATCATAATTGACAGCTTGACGTAAAACCCTATCACATGACTTCTGGGTAGGTATGTAAATGGATAAGAGGTCACTCTTCACATATGCTAGCTGGAGAGGAAACACATTTAAAGGAAGTTTCAGTCAAAAAAAACGGCTATGCAAATGTTTAGCTTTTTGGCTAGTTCTTAAGTTTTAAAAAAACCTTCCATGGTCTGTTTTATTATTCATTTATTTATTAACTTACTTTGAGTAGTTATCAAATGCTAATGTCCAGATAGACCATTCTAATTAATGTAAAAATAAAGTTATGTTTGCTGTAACCTTAAATTCAATCAACAAAATCCCAAGGGAAAAATTTTCTTCTTCCCTGAAAATATTTACTTTAAAAGATCTAAGTTGAATCAGGTAAGTAGAGGAAATTCTGAAGGTTATAATTATAGCCATTTTAGTCTTAAATATTCTTGGGCTGCACATGAAGGACAGGGTAGGAAAAGAACAGTGATAGGCAAACTAGTGTCTTGGGTGAGAACCAGGGATTAGGAGTTTGCAAGTGTGGTTTTAATGTTGACACAAACAGGGCGTGTCTGACCTTGGACAAGTCCATAAACTTTGCTGTCCTGTATCCTTATCTTGGAAAGGAAAATGTAGAGGTTGAATTACACAATCTCCGAGTTCCTGTGAAACCTTAAATTTTACAAGTTAAAGTAGTCTCCATCTAAAAAAAACTTTCATTTTCTGATACTTATGATTCATGATCAGTTATGTTTACTTTGTTCATAGGCCATGCATACCCATTTAAAGTAATTCTACTGTACTAATTCAATTAAATATCAAGAAGCATGGGTTTCAGAAACTGACATTAGAATTTAAGGTACTAGGATGATCTTGAATATCTTTTTTTTTTAATGTGTTATATGTCTTACATATAACAGTTTCATTCTGAACATTTTGCTTGTTCAGTAAGGCTACACCCTATTCATTCAGAGGCCATTTTATTTGATCCATGGTGAGTAATTAATAATAGCAATAAAATAAAATTCTACTAATCTAAGAGTTAGAGGAGAGTTTGGATATTGGAGTGGTTAATCTTTTTAAGCATCCCCTCAAAAGCGCCTCTACCCCTCAAAGATCTGTTTCCTTGAGGCTATCTGGAGAAATGAAAAAAACCTAAGAGAACATAAAAACATACCTTTCAAGCTATTCCCTTGAGGGTCCCTGTAAACTTAAAAAAAAAAAGTGAGAAGGTAAATTTGCCTGTGTTGATTATTCTGTTTACAGTTTAATGGTTTATTGGTTCAACTGAGAGCTGTTGTCATCATGAGGGACTGTTAGTTCATCGGCCTGTTTGCTGAGTCTAGCAAAATAGAACATTTTGCTTACCTTCTTTCCTTTGTTCCCAAAGCTAATTGCTAAGCATTTAACAAAAGCCCCTGTTAATAACAATGGAGGGCCCTCATTTGAATAAACAAAATCTTAACTCTGAAATCACAAGCAATATTGATTCTTTATGGCTGTCAGCTACCTACATGACTATGTGAGTGTAGTGTAGGAAAAGCTAATGATCCAAATCTTAGGTGTTTTCCCTTATGTAGATTTTTTTTTTCCTATGTAGATTTTTGAGGAAAACTGGTTGGACCCATCCTTGTAGGCAAGGAACAATGTTCTCATCCCAGAGACTTTATAGAACTCCATCCTAAGAACATATGCAGTGAAAACTTAACCTTCACTTCTTTCTTAGTTTGGACTATTTCCACCTTAACCCTTTACTCATAGCTTTTCTGGAGGAGAATCTTGCTTCTTTACCTCACCTTCCACTTGCTTTTGGAATTATATATAATTGTTTTAATATAAATTTTACCTTAATTTTCTAGATACTCTAATTTCATATTGATAGATGCATATAAATTAAAGAATTAAAATTATTTATGTGAGTGTGCATTTCTATAAGGATATGCATATGCTCAGGCCTGTCAAAGACTCTATATTGTCACAAAAATAAGAATTGCTATCCATCTCCAAACTGACAACTTTAATAAACTAAATTTCTAAATTAATCAGTACCTAGAGTTTTAAGTTTGATTACATTGGAGAAAGCAAGTAATTTCCTAATTTTTGAGGGAAAATACTTGGAAAAGCCATTACAGTGTTACTGAAGCTTAGGTACCACTTAAAGTTTTAAAATTTAATTTAAAAAGAATTGATAGCTAAAGTATGTGACGCTGCCTGTCTCACAGGACGGAAACTGAGAAATCATCATGCCAACTTCAAATCACATTATCACCTATTATTTTAAATTTATTTAGAGCATAATGTAAAAAGTTTTCGTTGTTGGGGATACTGACTTATATTAATACTAAGAACATTTAACATGCCCCAAAAGGAAGCTTTAATACACCTAGTATTAACCTTTTATCACCTAGAATCTATTCAAAATTTGCTGAGTCAGAACTATCTTTGTCAGTCTTCGTAATTGATCTTATTAGGAATAATGTCATGGAAATCTTTAGTGAAGAGGTGATTTCTATTTTAATTATTTGTTTCCCCTACCACACCATCACCTTTAAAATTTCACTTTACTAGGAGGTTTATTAATTCAAAGATATTTTACGCAAAAGAAGGTTAATTAATAAAGTAAGACCAAAAAACCTGAAGAGACTCTTGCTTAAATGACTTGGCTTAAGTTACTTATAATAAATAAGCATGTATAAACCTGTCTCCTCAGAAATTTTTGGAAATGTTGATAAATGCTACCTCACAATCTAGGTAGCTAAGTAAGTATAATTTATATTTTTCATTTTCAGTAACGGAGAGGAAATTAACTCAATACAGATTAATATCCTGCCAATTTCTTTGGCATCTAGATTACTGCTAATTACTACATTCAATGATCATTTTGTATGTATTTCATCATATTTTCTGTTTGAAAGAAAATATTCCTATTGAATTTATCTTAAGTACGGATGAAAGTGAATAGCTATAGTCAGGTTTAACCCCTTTGGGACTACCCTTAGGAAAGAAAAGCCCAAAAATACATTGATTTTAAACGTTACATATGTGGCCAAAGGTAGCCCACCTGACATATTTTAGGATGGTAAACAAACAAATAAATGTAACATGAGCAATGTGAACAACAAAAAACTAAGCAGTTTACAAATGCTTCCTTTCAAGGAGACATAGGGTTCCTGTAATTGTTTGTGAGACAAGTCAGTTCATCAGCGAGTAATATTTAGGTTCACATGGTTTTGTGAAAGCATCTTTTTCCGAACACTTGTCCAATCTAAGCTGAGAGCCCCACAGAAACTAACCTGAATTTAGCAAAATTATCAGGAGCTGTGCCTGAAGAGACACCTCCATTCTTGAGAATATTTAATTGACCGAAAACTAGGATTTTCATTGACTAGAGCAGAATCAGTAAGTGGCCCCTAAGGTCATCTTTACACAAGCTCGTTTTTTTTTTTTTTAACTGTTTTTAGCTTATTTTCATAGTACTGCTTTTAAAAACCATATTTTGAAATAGACAATTGGCTTACTGTTGCTGTAAAAAAAACAAGTTCAGGTTGCCCCATCACATTGCATTACTGATTAGATGATCCATTTGGAGAACTTGACAAAAATCTCGCCATAAAGTTTGTGATCTGTTTGATTTTAAAACTAAGCAAGTATACATTTTCTCCATCATGCAAGTATGATGGTCCATTTTAAGAATATTTTTCATTCCAATTTAATTTTTTTACTGGTTTGTAGCTTCTTTATGAATACATTCTGAGAAGAATCTATGTATCTATCAATCTATTTATCTGGCCATCTATCAATCTATCTATCAATCTGTCTATCTATCTGCCTACCTACCTACTTACCTATCTACCGACCTACCTTAAGGGAATTTTTTCAGTTCTTTATAAAACTACTTTCAACTAAAATATCAATATAATGAAAACACATGTTTTGGAAATTTTGAGGTGGTATTTTTGGAGACTCATAAATCTGTAGAAAAGTGTGCAAAACGATTATTCTAAAACTCCAGAATCACTGTTACTTAGAATGTTTAGAAACTCATTGGTCTAACAGGAAAGGTAAAGGTTCTTAATAGCCAATTTTTTTTTTAGCCATAACATTATCAGAAAGGATTACAATAATTTATCATCAGTTTAAAGGCACTTTGGCTGCAATCATCATCTTGTAGAAATCCTCACTGAAAAGCAGCAAACAGGGTTCAGTGGATTGCTGTAAGTCAACTTTACAATGCGAGATGCAGTTCATTTACAGCATGGCTATCTAACAATTAAAAACTATGATCTTCTAGTGGGGTGTCCCCCCCCCAGAGCCAGATAAGTTTAGTTTCTTAAGCATAAAAATAAGCAATATATCTTTTCAATAAATCTGCTAGCACTGTAGGGCAGCTGTGAGCCAAACAGAGCTGGATAGGGTTACTCGAACCCTCTTCCAAAGGGCAGAGCTGCTGACTCCAAGATCTGGGAAGAATTTGTTTCAGCTTGTACTCCGAGCATTCCTCGCTCTATTCAGATGGGTAAAGTATTTTAAATACCATTACTCGGAGTTTAAAAACGAAAATAGAAATTCTTATCAACTCTTCCTAAACGGTGCCTCTTTGGCTAAAACAAAATTAGGAAACATCTAAAACAGAGTGCCTTGATGCTTCTAAACGTAAGCTAGGGGGGACTTAGAGATGGGGTCTTTACTCCTCTAAACTGCATGTCTCCTGTGTTTTGCAAACTGCATGCTTAAAGTTATTGATTATTTTACTCCGTGCAGATGATTTGGTATGTTGCATAAAAAAAGCTTTTTTTTATGTTCTTCCTAAAATATATCTCTCTATTGAATATTAACGTTTGCTTTTATTTCAGCTCGATTTGTACTCTAATAATGGCTAATTGTGATGTTCTAAGCACTCGTTTCTCTTGTATGCTTTACTTAATAGAGAAGCATATTGCAGTAGGTTTTTCTAAAAAAAAAAAGTCTAGGAAGTTTTGCTTTGCAGAGTAAGGTTTTTCTTTTGCTTTTTTTTTTTTTTTTCTTTAAGTTGCCTCTTGGGAAAGTAAGGTTAATGCCATGTACAATACTAGTTTGCATGTGTTCATTTAAATACTAAAAACTGTAGTACTGCTCGATCCATATCTGACTGCTAGGTTTCAATTGACAGCTGAGGATTTGTGACTGGACCATGAATCAAAACGGCAGGCATTTATACCCCAGTACCAGTGAGGATACATTGGGAATTACTTGGCAAAGGTAACATTTTAATTATTTCCAACCCTACACTTACACCTAAAAATTACCTGAGCTATAGTGTTTTGTTTTTAACTAGCTTTACAGAAAGTATATGTTAAAAATTTAGTTGTTTTGGCTTTACCATCCCTCCTTCCCTCCCCTCCTCCTTGCTTTCTGATGTAAATGAAACTTCAAATTAATTTGGGACTGTAGCATATGCTAAGTGATCATTGGAATTTCTAAGTGCTGTCAAATGTTTTCAACAGTTTATAAGTTGGGGGGGGGAGCGGGGAGAAGATTTGACACTTAGATCTTAGGACCTGAAAAATGAAATCATAGTTCTAGGGAAGATTTTTCAGCCAATTGAGGTTGAATAAAGCATTGTTTTTTTCGCATTATAGACTCTTCTCACTTCAGCTCTTTCCTCTACTGCTAACTTTGAACCATTTTATTGTTCGCTTTTTCCCCTGTCAGAAGGGAAAAGCTAGAAGAAGATTTTCCAGTTAATCAATTAAACTGTTACTAGCAGCAGTCATTAATTCTGGAGTCAGAAGATTGTTGAAATCAATAGCTAAAGAAGGAATTTGGTTGAAATAAAGTTTTAACCTCTGTTTGTTGATTGAATCATTGAGAACTGAATTTATTTGGTTGACTGAGAAAATTATTCTAAAACTTCATTTTCAAAACTAGTTTGATATTGTCTCATGTATTGGTTTTGGAAAGTTAGTTGTGCTAAGTCAGCTTCTTATGTATTATTTTAATAAAGAACAAATTGTGTCAAATTGACAAGTTAAATAATTAAAATTCATGGCATAATCGTATGTAATAAGAGATAATAATTTATAGAAAAGAGTGAGGTAATCCCATAAGGAGTTCACCAAAAGTAGAGCCAACATAATTTTCCAGCCTTGCTATAATTGTAATGCCTGTGTTAAAAGTACATACTCTGATATCAGTTGTAAACATGTTGCCCATCTCCATTTTACTTGATAGAAACTGTTGAAGAGTAGAGTTTAAAAGAATTCGATTAACAAAATGTCCAATTTTACTCAGGTGAAAATTATTTGGAGTCCATTTAAAAATTTCATGAGTTTTTATTAATACTCTTCCTAAAATAAATACAATAGGACTTTTCCTCTTTTTAAAGATCGGTATAGCATCCACTTTAAAATGTATACATTTTTACATATTTTAATTTTTTCCCCAAGAATTTTATATAATTCCTCCATTTGGAAAAAAAATACAACATAGGCTTATAAAAAAGAAAATAAGCACAAGGAAAGCGTCTTATTTAAATAGTCTTAATAAGATTATGAATTAAATCCAATGAAAATGTCTTATTTGAGTGGTCTTAATTATTTTTAAGTTAATTTAATCGATTTGATAATACCATGTTTGGATTTATTTGATTAAATAACTTCCTGATAGTCCATGTTCTCTCTGTCAGTCAGCAAAAGGGACTCTGTCTGCGTATAAACCTTACCGTATTGATAAGAATTGCAAATCAGATGAAGTCTACTCATGTTTTTAAATGTGGCTACAGCTGTGTGAACTTCTAAATCTGTGGATTGTCGATTGACATTTACTTCTCTAAAGTAGGCTAGCACCTCTATAAAGAACATTAAAGCCAAATAAAGATATAAGTTATTGGTGATTTGAAATATGACTGCACCCAGTTCCTAGTCATTTTTTGAATCAAAAGTTGATATCCCCGAAAGCGAAAAGGTGAGTGGACAATGAATCACCACAGAATACATGGATCTGAGTGAATTAATATGATGACTAAACCTAGTTCTTTGGAGAGCATTGCTCATGTTACAAAATTCCCTCTTGTTGAAAAAATTGGTGTGGTAACAAGCTTCAGGTTAGAAGGAGTTGGAAAGAAACTCAGAACTCATTTTGTTAAGATTTTTTTTCTTCCCCTCTCAAAGATAGTAACACTTTTTTGATTAATAGATAATGGGATCTAGAGAATGGCTTTAATACTTCGAAAGGCTTTATAAAGGTAGCTTCTGGGTTTATTCCCTTTTTATCATGATTCAGAAGGCACGTCATTGATCATGGTGGCCATCACATTCATGCATTCAACAGGTGTTTATTGAATCTCTGTGGCAGGCTGTCCCAAATGCTGGGTGACTGACACAGGTGCTCACAGTTCTGAAAACCTAAGTATCCTGCAGTTTACAATAAATATGCTCAAACAAGACAGCAATTTTTTTTAATAGGACCCTAATAGTAGAGTCCATATCTGATAATACAGATAGGCCATGTCAGTGGCACAGCATATTCATAACATATTCATGGTTTATAGTTTGTGCTCTGTGCTTATTTATGAAGCTTCGTGTGCTTTTTTTTTCTAGAAAAGATACTGAAAAAGGAAATCATAAACTTCTGCAATACTACTACTTTTAAGGCAGACAACAGACATCTAAAATCATCAGGGCACTGCTGCAGCTTTAAAATTATCTGATTAAATTGAAAATATCTGAGCAATGTAGAGCCCTTCAACCAGAGAATTAAATAATCTGCCTTTGTCATAATGGAATAATAAAGAAACTATCAGGCTATTTTTGTGGTGGTTGTTGCTTTTTGTTTTCAACAAAAGGCAATCCCTGGAGACTTCGTAGTAGAAAAGGGCAAAACTAAGAAGGTGTTTGGGTTTTGCTCTGTGTTTTGGCTTTGCTTCGTTTTATTTTGTTTTGATTGTTGTTTGTTGCCATTTCTTTCTTAGTACAATCCCTTGTCCGTGGTGGCCTCCCTTTCTGCTTTAAGCCCATCCTCCTGTAGACGTGTTTCCAGGTCACAAGCAGCACCTTGGGCAGGACTGGAAACGGCAGTGCCTGTGGAGCTGGGCTACTGTAATCAAAGCTGGAAGATTTCCTCCATCCCCCTCCCCCTCGGCCCCGCCCCCACTCCAGCGGAGAAACAGTCCCTTAGGAACCACGGCGACTCCATCGGAAAGTTTTCACAGACTTATTTAGGTTGCAACCCTGAAGGTGTTTTGTTGTTTTGACCTTAGAATCTTGTGAGCCCTGTGTGTGTGTGTGTGTGTGTGTGTTTTGCTTGCACCTTGAAAACGTGAGTTTTTCTGT
This sequence comes from Neomonachus schauinslandi, assembly GCF_002201575.2. Classification (NCBI taxonomy): domain Eukaryota; kingdom Metazoa; phylum Chordata; class Mammalia; order Carnivora; family Phocidae; genus Neomonachus; species Neomonachus schauinslandi. The sequence goes on along the minus strand of NC_058415.1, from coordinate 39,841,208 downwards.
CCAACCCAAAGGTTACTGCAGTTAACCCAGAGTGAAATGCGTTGGGGAAGGGCTCATTTCTTGAGTCAGGAGGGGCTCAGCTCCGGGGAGGGTAATAGGTGATGAGTTGCTGATGCTGTTCTGTTGCGTCTGCGCTTTGTCCTCCGATGTGGACAAATTACACTGCGGCATATGTGAGTTATGTAGGTATAAACAAACATAGTAGTTAACTCCCTGACTGGCTTTCTTTTTTTGAAACTATAGCCTGAACATGGCTTGTACTATCAAGTATGAAAGAGCAATATAATTGAATGAAAAAGAAAGCCGAAGGACAATCCAAGAATAATATAAACATTAGTTATTTTAAAACATTGGAGGAGGTGCTTTATGCAAAAGAGCAACTGGATTTATTGTTTCATTCCCTCTTCTCTGCCTTCACCCTTTCAAGAGAAGCAAAGCCACAAGTGAGTGGCTGTATGTGTCTGATGGCTTATATAAACATAGAAGAAGCCTTCAGATGGCTAAAATAAACATGCGCGTGTTACTGAAGGATATGTTTACACAAACCATTTGCTCAGCCTCTGAAATAATGAATAAATGAAGATTCCACTGAAATAATTGGAAGGATTTTTGTGTCTCTGCTGATGCCATAATTGAATGGCACCAAAGAGACTTTTATCAGGTACTTTCCATGTTACATGTGTTAGCAGTTCCTTTCTCTGAGTTGAATACTTCATTCTGTAGTTACTTTACACGTGTTTTTGTAAGAAATTGTCGTTTATTACTGCAATTCTAAAGAGTCGCTTGATTTCCCAGGAGAAATTTAGCAGCCAGTAAAGATTATTTGGATCTGGTTGGTCAGGAGAGGGAGGGCAAAAAGGAAGGAGTAAGAGCATTCATTCCATACATAGAACCCTATTTGCATAACGCTGTCCTCAACCATTTACCATCTCCGTTGCTTTGTCCATAAACCGTTCTTTGTAAAATATACGTCCTTTAAACAAAAATAATCTTCGATATTGGGTTGCAAACCATGTTTGTATGCAAATACATATATGATGTATACACACGCGTGTGCGGATGTGCGTGCATAAATGTGGGTATACACATGTATGTGCGTGTGTCTACACACATACCTAGACATAGGGCACATATATGGTGGTAAGGACAGTATGTTTCCTGTCCTTAGGTAGTATCAAGAGTTAACTCTTCTTTCAACATTACACTTAGAGCATCCCTACAAATTCACTAGGTTAGCATTTCCTGCTTTCAGTTTGTTATCTTGACAACAGCTGGGTTGTTCCTGGAGTTCCTGGGGGGAGCTTTATTCTCAGAGTGCTGAATTTCCTTTTCAGCTGTCAGCTCAAAAGTGTGTTCAAAATGTTCAACTTCTTACTCACCATTCTGGGCCCCTAGCACTACTCTGGGACTATGATAGAAATGCTGATAAGGTAGATGAATGGAAGCATCTTTGGTTTGAGGAGGAGGAGAATTGCAGAAGCCAAAAATTCACATGTCCGTTGTTTGGTAGTGGGGTTACTGACTAGTGGTGTTCTTTGCATCGGAGTATTCTTTCTAAAAGAACTGCTCCATTCCCATCAAAAAATCATTTGCACCTGTTCTGAAATAAAAAATGGCACCGTTCTCGAAAACACTCTTGATACAGTGTTCACACACACACACACAGTATCAGTGATCTGGCTGTTGAAAAATACATTGGGATTTGCTGTAGTTTTGCCTAACTTTCTCCATTTATAAAGAAAGATTTGCACAACACAACATTTCCTTTTTATCTAGGAAACTCTTCAGAACACTTCCTAAGAAATTAATTGTATTCCAGCCAGACTTGCATGCTGCCATCCCACAGGAAATGGGTCAGCAATCCATTAAGATGCCATTAGATAATCTAATTTGGAACTTAATCTCTAAATTAACCATGCTCCATACTTGAAGCATACTTGAGAGAAAGAAAAAAGTTTACGTTTGAATCGATAGGGGAGCTGAAGCGTGAAGAAGGCTGTTTGTTTTTTCTGTAGCTGTGGTCACGTCTCAAGCCGTCTGGTAACCAGGAGAAACCAGACATGATGTAATTCCAGATTGAACTTGAACTTCAGGGACTTAGGATAGGGGAACAATGGACCATAGGAATCAATAATGTCCATTTTCCACATGATTATGTTTGGAGCTTTAAGTTAACCTTTATGGGAGAAGCAGCAGGATCTGCAGTGTGACCAAAATGAGATGATCCAGAGACAAGATGTTAGAGGAAAGAAAACGTTTTCCGTGATGTTTTCTGAGCAGCACTGCAGATTCCAGCAGGATTAGAAAAGTTCCCGCTCTGCAGTAAACCGGTGGCCTGTTCAGAGCACTCTTTGTTCGCTTAGGTAGGACAAACTTAATCTTATGTTTCCTGTCAGATGATTTTTGGCTGCGCTACGGGAGAGGGAGGAGCATGGTTCAGAAAATTCCCAAACGTAAACCTTGCTGATTAACCCTTTGCAATGAAAGACGCACATTAAACACCTACTTTATTTGAAGATGTTTTACGTAAAGCGCCATATTTACATATGTATTACGTCCGCGAAGAGTCCGCGCCCTCAGCAGCCAACGCCCCTTTTATTAAGTGACCTTTTTGATTTTCCTGTTTGCAGGGCTGTGAGTAGGTAGGTCGTGAATTTTTAGCCATATTTACTTAGATAACAGAGCATAGGAATGAGTAAATGTACTCATAAACATGAGAAAAAAGAAAAGGCAGGAAAGCCTGTTTGAGTTCAAGAAATTGCAGAACACGAATTTTGAATACTCGCCAACCGTTGAAAGTTACAATTATTCTCTCCTTTGTTAATTCTCGTTTTACGTGAAGGAGGGTCTTTTGGGTTTTTTTGGGTTTTTTTTTCCTTTTGCACATGTGATTCTTTCTGCACCTATATTAGCAGGCATGCTTTGAAACTGTGTTCAGTTCCCTAATCACTTGTGATTTTATGATTCGGAATTCGGATACAAATAAGTTCTGTTATTTAGAGGTGAAATTGTACAATTTTGTACATTACAAATGAACGCTGATTTTTGCTTTTAAATGAAAATCACTTGGGAAAGAATCGCTTTTTGCTTTTGTATAAAACTTACATTTCTTTTTAACTTAGTATGCCTTGGGTGATTTTCTCTAGTGAAAGGCACTATTTGGGAGCACTATTTTTGTGGAGAATTTTGTCTGCTGTTGAAGACTCACATATGCTAATAAGGGGAGCAGTAGTACTTGTAACAATAGCATTGAAAGGAACCCAGGAATAGAGGGGAATACAGACTAGAGAAAGGATGGAAACCCACATGTAGGGTTCTCGGCTGTGGTACAGTCTGTGGGAGGAGATCAAATAATTACTGTGAGCCTGATGATGCTATATTTTTTAATTGGCTGAAACCTCCCACAGCTACATAAGTCGTTACATATGTATGCATGTGTGTACTATAATTTATTTACAATTAGCCATCTTTGTAGTAATTCTCTGTCTTTCATTTTCAGTTCTAAAACATGAAAAATAGCAAACATAATTTTTTAAAAAAATCTCCTTAACTTGGCCTGTTTAGGGGAATTGTATTTTTCTTATGTCTAAAGTAAACATTTTAAGGAAATACGTTCTTACTACTTTGAAGTATATAGGTTGCCTTGTTGAAGCGTCTTCTAGGATTTTGTAAGAGCTTTTTACTTAAAGAATACGGTAACTATAATGAGCACATTTTATCTTTAGCTGCAGTGGTCCAAACATAAGGGCTCTTCTTGCCCTGTGCTCTTCACTAGATAACATATTCGCTGGCAGAAGTCATTATTTTACTTAGGAAATGCTAATACTCATGCATGGTAAGGTTAATATTCAATCCAGCATGCTCCAATAACGGAAACACATCTGAAACAATTGAATATAAATTAATGAGCTTTGATGGCCTACCGTTTTGATATGTTATTTCCAAAATCGTTGGTCCCCAAGGAGTAGCAATAAAGAAGGCTATTTACCTACTTAGTTAAGAAACAAATACGTTTCTTTTTCATTACTATGAAGCGCTATTGCTTGCAGTTAGAATAATTCCACAAGCCACCTGCAGTTTATGATATTTGGTGTTTCCCAGAGAGCCCACAAGAGTACTTTGCAGTTCAGGTAAGAGCTGGCCAGGGAGCTTTCTGATACAGATTATTACAAATAGTAATAATCACTAGAAATCATCTTGCATGCAAATAAGATCATTCAGATAGCAATAATGATCCTTAAAAGGGGGGGGAAATAAATCAAAGAAATCCAAGACCGGTGTAAAGCACTTTGTATATTTCACTTCTAGTGTGACATCATCTGCAGTGGAACTCAATGAGCAAGTTACTGACATACAGCCACATCTGTACCTACATAATCAAAGGCAAATACTGTATTCAGCTGAAAAGAATCTGGAATTGGATAAATAAGATACAGTTATTTGTGTTGAGATTTGGGCTCAAGAGTTATACTTCTCTGGGAGTCTCAGTGTGTCTGCATGATTTGGACCTTAATTCATAGCATCTCTTCTGTAATTTAAGGATAATAGAAATTCTTGTCCAGTGATAAAAGTAAAGTGTGTTTCACAAAAGAGGGAGATGAGGTAAAGCCTAGTGGGTAAAAATGTAGATCCTAGAACCATACTGCTAGAGTTCACATCCTGGCTTCTATGATGTAATAGCAACATGACTTGGGCAAAGCACTTAACTTCCTACTCCAGTTCCCTCATCTGTAAGATCAGAATGAAACTGGTACTTTTCTCATAGATTCACTATGAGGATGGAAAATTCATAAAACAGTACCTGGCAAATAATGCACACCATACTGGCAACGAGTATATTTATTACATCCCATTTTTTGTTCTAATACATTAATGAATTCTTAAATATACTCTCATTATATAATATATAATATAATATAATAACATATAATAATTTTCACAACTTTTTTTTTTTTTTAAGTAAGCTCTATGCTCCACATAGGGCTTGAACTCATGACCCCAAGATCAAGAGTCCCATACTCTACCCACCGAGCCAGCCAGGTGCCCCCAACATAAAATAATTCTTAAATGTATAGGTACTTAAATATCACCCATATATTCCTTCAACTGAGCCAGCATATTTTCCCAAGACACCGTCTATAGCATTTGCATTATGTCAAAGTAAGCAGCCAGTCCAAATGCATACATACACAATCCAGGACAGCATGGCTTAATTAATACTTAATTAACCTGCCCTTGATTGGTTTTTCCAGGTAGATTTTAGCTATTAATAGGGGAAATTGCTTATTGTGCATTTTGGGACAGATACTAATACTGTGTGTTAATTATTGTAGCAATAAAATTAGGAGTATTTAGCTAAGGAAGTAAAAAACTTTTCTTGGGGATATTTAAAACAGGTGAAAAAGAATGAAAGGTAAATCCTTCTTCTCAGTTAAGGTCTTTATTTTATTTATTTTCCATGCTTTCTGGGCCATTGCTTATTTTTATTGCTGTCTATAAGTAATGTAGCTCCTAGTAGAGTTGAGGTATTCCTGAATATATAAAATTCTTTGTGCTTTATTCCTATAATATTTTTGTTAAGCTTCTTGAAAGAGTACTTACTACCTTTGAGGTAAATATGGTAGTCTTATGATTCAATCAGTATGTGAAATCTGAATGGGCAATATTATTACTCCCCTAAAAAGTATTAGTGAGCTGGATACTTTCACATTTTATAAAATGCTTGACAAATGGGTGACCCAACCCATTATCAGATAAACGCAGACCAGTAATAAATGAATTTTGCCATTCTTCAAATAGCTCTTATTTCAAGACATAGTTGGAGTGAAGTCTTTGACTTTGTTTCGTTTCTTACTCAACTTATTACTCCATATATGTTTATTTGGCACTCTGTGGTTCTTGGGTGGTTACTGAGGGCTTAAAAGCCAAGGGCCCAATCCTTCTGGCCTAGAAGACACAGTCTTTTTTTTTTTTTTTTTTAAGATTTTTATTTATTTATTTGAGAGAGAGAGAGAATGAGAGAGAGCACATGAGAGGGAGGAGGGTCAGAGGGAGAAGCAGACCCCCTGCCGAGCAGGGAGCCCGATGCGGGACTCAATCCAGGGACTCCAGGATCATGACCTGAGCCGAAGGCAGTCGCTTAACCAACTGAGCCACCCAGGCGCCCCCAGAAGACACAGTCTTGCAAAAAGAAAGCACAACCATCAAATGTTGACTTGTCCGGAGCAATTTTCTCTTTCACTGAATGACACAGAGTCTATTTACTACTTGTAGGTGCAGACACCAACTACTTTATACAGTTTATCCAAGGATATGAAATATATCCTTCCTTTAAAAGGAAGAAGTGGGTATCTTTTTACCCCGTAATCCTCACCATAAGGTCACTCTAATACAACTTCAACTAGATTTGTTTTCAGAGGATATATATTGAATTTCAGAGTTGCTTGATCACCCAAATCAACCACGTATTCTGTGCACAAGTCTCCCACACCATTATTTAGGTTATGATCCAGCTGTGTGGGGCATGAGAAATCCACTGTCTCCTGAAGCAAATATTGCCTTCAAGAACTCTGTTCAAAAGTTCTTTCTAATCTAGGTGGACGTCTGACCTCCCAGGGAAGCAGTATAATATAGTTTGATATAGTATAATATAGTTAAATGGCCGTGGGAATCAGAGCTGATTCATATCTGAGGTCTAGGTGGGTAACTTGGGGCAAGTTTAAACCTCAATTTTCTCAACTGTGCAATGGGGATAATGGCAATTTCAAGAGTTCATTGAGAAAATCAAGGGAAAGAGCAAATGTGAAACACCCAGAAAGGTATCTTTCTCGTAGTAGGGCCTCAGGTTTTCTTCTGGAATTTTCTCCTTTTATGCTAATTCTTTCCACCTGAACTATACAGAACAAGTCTATATTTCTTTCCAACTCCACTGTTGTATCTTCCCTGTCTCCCTTCAGCTATTCCTCAAATGACATGATTTGGTGGGTTTCTTCATCAAAGAAATGTCATAGAGTTTCTCTCTCTTGAAGAGTGATGCCTAGAAGCAACACAATGCTTCAGAAATAGTCTGATTAGGATAAAATGGGCTGTCTCCTCCCATTAATGCATCTTAAGGTCAGAATAGTTTGTTTCTTTGCTTCTTCCCTTTTTGGGGCTGCCACATCATGCATTTGGTGAGAATAATGTGAAAATAGTATCCATGATATCAGATATTTTATTTTTTAGAATTTTGATGTAACTTGTATCTGTTCTGTGTATAAGGAAATATCTCATTATATACATAGAGTAGAAGTTGTTAGGGTGAATTCTTCTTTGTGTTAAGGTATATTCAAAATCTCTTTTTTGCTTTTTTCGTGCCTGGTTTTTTAAAGTACTTTATATTCTTTTCCTTTTTTAATGGTATAACCTATATATATTTTCTAAAGATGTGCTTTCAACTTTTAGTCATGCTTATCTTCTGTTTGCCTAAAGAAAATGTGATTTGGCAATGGAGAATGGAATGAAAGCAAAGTCTGTGCATGTTTGAAGATCTATTGCTGAAGTAGCTTAACTTGACCTTGAATATTTTGAGATCTTTCAGTTATGTTCGCACATCTCTTAATACATAGAGGCACAGATTATTGGATTGGACAAAGGATAATTCTCACTCCATTATGAATTAAGACTATTAAACACTTCACATATAACTAGTTTTGTATGTGGAGATAAGTATGAATATGTGTGTTTATTTTACCCATACTGGTGATCAGCAGCATTGATTTATATAGAGGGAGTTATATATGTAAAAAGCACAGTTACCTGAAAAACTATGCAGTTTGAGACATTCTCTTTTTGAGATGAAATGATATAGGTTATTTTGTTTGATTAAACTCTTTTTTACATTGTTACCATAATCTTTGAATTTGTTCTGCCAGATTCTTTTCAATGAGACTACCAAAAAGCTCTCTAAGAAATGTCTGTGCCTTATAGTTCTGAACCTAACCTATAAATTGGCAATAAGAGACTTGTAAAACTCATATATGAGGTCTGCCTAGTGTTAATGTTTGAGATTTATTTCCCCCCAAAGGTTCATAAACAGTATTGACAAATATATTGCACACTGCAATTTTGACATGGTCATAATGTAGGATGGGAGGTTTGAAAAGTTTAAGTAAACATCTAAATTGAATTTGTTAGATATTCTGCAGCAAGAGTCCTGTTAGTTGCTAGCATCAATTTGTTTTTATTGAGCATTTTCCAAAGAATAATACATGTCTCTTTTTAGAACCACATAAGAAAGCTATTGCAAAATAAACCCCAAATTCTTGTCTTTTCTGCCATCAGTTAGAGAGACTTCTCCATTCAAAGACTCACATCTATTTTCAATCATTAAAATATACTTTATTTTCCTAAAGAATGCAATCTCTAAATGACTTTCCAGAGCCCATTGAATTTGGGACTCGCTTTTGCAAAGTGATTTGCTGGTTGTTGACACTGTCTTTTACTGTCAGGGATCATCAATTTGAGCTAGTCTTTCTGTTTTTCATACATGCTTCCCATTTTGGGTTAAAAATAATGGATACCTGTTTTTGTAATTTATTTTATTAGCTAAGAAGTAATTAGCATTAGCTATAGCCAGACTCTACAGGGAATTGACAAGACGGTCATTTTCTTTATGGAGCTTACCTTTCAGTCGCTAAGATAATCACAGCTACAAGTGACTATGCTATGAAGTAATAACTACTCTCATAGTCCTGCGTAACAGAGCGCCGTGAACGTGCGGGCGAGGGGAAAATAGCTTTCATGATGGATCGTGTAACATTTTCTCCCAGTCAATCATGCAAAGCACAGAAACAGAGATGTGTGTGGGAAGAGAGAAATATGTGAAAATAATTAAGTCTCTTGAAAAGGTTTCAGTAACAACTATTCTAATTCTTGAGAATTATGACTTTTAAACAGATAATGAGGACATACCTTTTTATTTTGAATTATTCCTCGTTTGAACTCTTATTCAATTATTCCTCCATCTTTAATTTTTGTTAATACCAAACGTCTATAATTTTAAGTTCAGAGATGCCAATTTTCTTTTTATAGGGGGCCAAATCACAAGGTATTTGTCGACATACGTGATGATTATGAACCCCATTTTTTAAAAATACAGAGTTGTATGGGATTGGGAACACTTAAGTGATTTGTTTGTGTATCCAAAAATTTATTGAACATCCATCCTGTGCTGGTATTATATTAGATGGAGAGCAAAAAGAGAGCTGGACTTTGCTATCGTGGAGCTCCGAGTCTAATCATAAAATCCCTCCAGCGTGAAATTTTTCCGTTGAATTATCAACTCAGAAATATGCACTTAGACATGTAGTAATAAGACACATTTTGTGTGGAGATATCACCAGAGTAAAAGAAGTTATATACATAGGTATATATATATGTGTATATATATACATATATGTGTATGTGTATATGTATATATATATATATATATATATATATATATATATATATATATATATCAGGTTCTTTTTTTAACCCAGGCTTTTTGTTTGTTTACAACGTTGTTCTTCAAGTTAATATCCCATAAAGGTTTTTTGTACCTTTGGTCTTCATGTATGAAAAAATGAGATTGTCTAGGTTGATATCTACAATAATAGTATCCATCTCACCTCATGGTTTCAAAAGTAAAGGATACTACATTAAATTTAAAACATTGAAATGATGTCTCCAAGTCAGGCCATGACAAAACAGGCTATGGAATTACCAGTTTGATGTTTTCTTGGTTCGTGATGATTTATGCAGCTATTAATTAGCTGACATTCGTTCTGAGTGGAGTGTTGAAACAGACAATGGTCTGATTAGGTATCCTGTCAAAATGTATGGTGTGCAGGGTTGTTTTGTGATCTGCAGATCTCAGGTTATTTTCCTCCAGATGATAACTTGTTTAATGAGAGATTACAATGAGTAATGGTAGCAATGAGAGAGCTGTTCCTCAAGGTTTTTTAAACAGCCCCAGATGCCACAGAGGTGAAAGGAGAGTTGGTTGGAGGGGGACAAAAACCTGGCCCTCTTGCTCCCTCCAGCGCCCCTCCCTCCCACCCACCCCTCCCAGCTCTCCAGACACAGAACAACTGATGGCGGGGACAGGAAGTGTCCAGGCCTCTGGTGCCAGCATTGCAAATGACATATTATGTACTGGCCTTCTTTAAAAATGTATTTTTCTCTTATCGTGAGGAAAAAGGAAAATCTTTCATGACAGCTTTCAGTTGTATTCAGTCAATAAGCAGGTGAAACACTGAAACCCATCTTATCACTGAATTGCTTATGAATTGAAAGTAAAGCAGGATCAGAGTGTAACTGGCAAACCATTGTGGATTTGCTGCTTTCTTTTTCCTTTTCTTTCTTTCTTTCTTTTTCTTTCTCTCTTTCTTTCTTTCTTTCTTTCTTTCTTTCTTTCTTTCTTTCTCTCTTTCTTTCTCTCTTTCTTTCTTTCTCTTTCTTTTCTTCCTTCCTTCCTTCCTTCATCAAAGTACATCAGATATTTTAGGAATACGCCCAGAGTTCAACAGTTGTGTGTAAGCCCAACTTGAATTTCTCCTGCCTCACCATTAGCCTTACCTTCCATGAAAGAAATAGACCATGCAGTGTATGTACCTATAATATTTATAATTAGCACAGTAATCTCATATGAAACTGTAATATGGAAAAAAGTTGTAGTAGTAATTTGATGCCTGTGGAATTTATATTTCTGATATCGTTGTAGATGTTAACGTTGTGTTTCTTCTTTTTCTCTTCCCTCCCTCCTGCTCCTCTCCTGTCAACAGTCCTGGTACCTGGGCTAGCTTGGTTCCTTTCCAAGTATCAAATAGGACACCCATCCTACCGGCAAATGTCCAAAATTACGGTTTGAACATAATCGGAGAACCTTTCCTTCAAGCAGAAACGAGCAACTGAAGGAAAATGAAATACAACAGTAGTTTAAGAAATTAAAAAAAAAAAAAAAGGAAAAGAGGAAGACTGGACAAAACAAAACAAAACAAACAAAAGGGAGAAAGGAAAGCAACTGAAGAAAGAAGATATATAGACCAGCAATTGCAGCACTTACAATCACTAATTCCCTTAAGGTTGAAACTGTAATGACATAAAAAAGGGTCGATGATATTTCGCTGATGGTAGATCGCAGCCCCTGCAACGTACGTAGCCTTTGTTACATGAAGTCCGCTGGGAAATAGATGTTCTGTCTCTATGACAATATATTTTAACTGACTTTCTAGATGCCTTAATATTTGCATGATAAGCTAGTTTTATTGGTTTAGTATTCTTGTTGTTTACGCATGGAATCACTATTCCTGGTTATCTCACCAACGAAGGCTAGGAGGCGGCATCAGACGTGCTGGGTGACCGAGCCATGAGCCAGCCATTTTCTAAGCACTCTGATTTCTAAAAGTTAAAAAAATATATATATAAAATCTCTGTAGCCTTTAGTTATCAGTACAGATTTATTAAATTTTGGCCCTTAACCCAGCCTTTTCCAGTGTGTAACCCAGTTTGAAACCTTAAAAAAAAAAAAAAAAGAAAAAAGAAAAAAAAAAAAAAGAAAAAAAAGAAAAAAGGAAAAAAAAAAACAGTTTGAACACAAAGGCTCTATGGAAGAAATGCCTCTATGTAGGTGAAGTGTTATCTCTGCATGCAACAGTAAAAATTAATATAATATTTTCCCCACAAAAGAAACACTTAACAGAGGCAAGTGCAATTTATAAATTTATATCTAAAGGGGAATCATGATTATAAGTCCTTCAGCCCTTGGACTCTAAATTGAGGGGATTAAAAAGAATTTAAAATAATTTTGAACGAATTTATTTTCCCCTCAGTTTTTGAGGGCATTAAAAAGGCATTAAATCAAGACAAATCATGTGCTTGAGAAAAAAAAAAATTAATGAAAACACAGCACTTATGTTGGTTTAGCTGCAGCCTCCTTGGAGGTAGGATTTATTTATTTAAAATTACTGGTTGCATCAAGAACCCATAGGGTGTACGTACAAAAGGTTCTATAAAATCTGCATTACAGAGACAAAGAGGCAGGCAAATCCATGTCACAAGGGTAAAGCTTATAGTTTACAAACTGGGAACGCCAGGGTGTAGGATATAAAAACGCACTCTTGAGAAAACAGATGTAATGAGGGTGCTGAAAACTTGCATGGTGCTTTCAGACATTAGCCTTGTTCAACAAATTTCTTGTATTGACAGATCTGTAGTGTGCATGGGCAGACACATTTTGCCTCTATGTCTCTTAAAATTTTAATTAAAAATACTCTTTCCAGTAATCCTAATTTGCACGAAGATATAATGTCCACATTACGTGCCTTGCCTTGAAATCTAAAAACAAAAAAAAAAACAAAAAAAAAACAAAAAAGTGACATCACTACACTTGTTTTGCTGCATTTATTATCATTTTAAATCTTTACCATTTTTATGACAAAATATTTTGTACTCCAGACGAAGAAAAATGTGTGACATCATGGATTTTTTAGACAGTTATACCTTTATCTCACATTTATAAAGCATATCATGGCTGTGTATAGTTGCCGCTTAAAAATTGTAATCGACCAGCAATATTTTCAGTATTTTGGTGTTTTTTCTATTAACCTTTCATGTTTTTCATCTTCCAATTAATATTTGGGGGGAGGGGTTTCAAATTTATACGAATTATGCAATACCAAGTTTTGCCTATATGTAGGTAGTGCTTTTAGCTGTATTGGTTATTATAGGTAAGTACACAGATTTAAACAAAAAATAATGTATGCTTTTTTTTGTTTGTTTGTTTTAATTGACCAAAGTGGGTACTGCTATTTTTGCAGTGTGATGAGGTCCTTTGTGTACTGAGAGATGGACAGGGGATTTTTTTTAATATACATATATATATATTCTGGGGTGGGTGGGAGGATTTTTAACACTTTACAGTGTAGCTGTGAAGCAGGGCACCCTGAGACGGGCCTGGGCTGCAAATCGACTGTTCTGTCTACTGTGACAAACTTCAACTTACACAGGTTCCCCCTTCTCTAACTTCCCACCTGGGGTGCAAGCTGAACTCCTTTCTGGTTTTTGTAACAACAGAAATTGTAAGAACAAGTGAACACAAAAAATTCTCCTGGAGGCAGACTTGGCTTAAAACAAACTGTCATATCTTTTTTTGTTTTGTTTTGTTTTGTTTTGTTTCTTGGTTTTTTTGGTGGTGGTGGTGGTGGTGGTAGTTTTTCTGGAAAGTTCCGGATCCACAGTGGAGAGTGAGCCTGTCTCATATTTGGCAAAAATATTGGTGGAAGAATCCACATAGCGGAGGTTTCACGCTTTGGGGGTTTAACACATGAGTCTGTTTTCTCCTAAAAAACCCATCATCTAGCGGAGGGAGTGCTCCCACATTCTTTCTCCACCACTTCTCTTCCCCCATTTCTTCCTTTCGTTGATGGTAGTGGATGATTTACCTGTGACTCACTACTTCAAATGGATGGCAGTGCACTTGGGGTTTTGTTTTTTTTTTTCTTTTCTTTTTTTTTTTTAATACATCCAGAGGATTGCTATATTAAATGTATTTGGACTTCTAGATTAAAATCAAAGTTCAGTTTTTAAGGAACAAAAAATTTAGTAAATCTTGTTACGTTTTCATTTTACCTGCCCTTTTAAACGGAGAACCAGAGCAGAAGGGAAATGTAGAATTTTCAGAAATTAATGTTCCTGTGGACGAATTAAGCCCATTAGATGCTGATGGGATTTTTTTAAGGGATGGTGCCTCAAATACATATTTGATTTAGTTTCCCCTGAGGGCTAGTGGGTGAAGGGAAGCTGGTTTTATTTTGCTCTTACACCCCTCCCCCAGCCCCCCAGTCCCATTGAGGCAATTCATTACTAGAAGGAAAATCTTTCAGAATTAGTGACACATGGAGGGCTGTCTTGAGGAGCCCCCTGACCCCCTTCCCCCAGGCCACGGCCTAATAAAATAAACTGTCCATTGTTCTCAACAGCATATGATTTAATAATGAATACTTTAGAACAATGCTTATGGGTCTAGAATTGTATTTGATTAGCCCATTCAGTCTGATAGCCCCCATGCCGAATAGCACAGCAGGATCCTAGCCACGCAAGTTGGAAAGTAAGTCCAATCATTTCTGTGATACTTACCCTGATACGAAACAGCTCATCTCAGCCAAGCTCTTCATGTATCTTTGACCTAGTAGGTGAACAAATCGAACCTCACAGGACTCGCAGTATTTTTTAAGGGCAGACTCGCTCTCTTTTTTTTTTTTTTTTTTTTTTTTTTGCCAGAGAATGAGCAGTTCTAGCTAAGTCAGTTACACACTGTGGGTATTCCTGCCTGCCTCTTGAATACAAAGGCCTAGTTCAAGTGTTGCTTTTTGGGTTTTTTTTTAATCCATTTTTTTTTCTCTTTTCCTTTGGTGAGAAAACTATTAAAGATACTACTATCTGTAGAAAATCTCAAATCCCATTTTTCGGCCTCCTCCTCTTTTACCAGGAAGTATATCTTCTGACTAAGGGCCCCACTCTTGCAGATCTTGCACGCCCCTCCCTTCCCCAGAACTGCAGAGCTTCAGGATGGCGAAGGTCACCCAAGGGCATCAGGAGGTCACCTGCCCCCCTGCGTGTTCGGCGGCGGCGCTGTTTAGCTGTCCCTTTGCGTGGCTTTGCGGCCACCACTCACAGTGCCTCTGAAGTTTCCTCTGGAGTGACATGAGCGTTGGAGGCTTGTCTAAGGGAAAAAAAATAAAATGAATAAATAAATAAAAGGCAGTGAAGGAGACTGTACATAAAGACATGGCAAGAATCTTAATTATAGCAATATAGTTATGGGGTAATGTTCGGGTGGGCAGCTCCATTAAAAAAAAAAATATGTGAATGAATCTGTGAAGCTGCAAAGTAGCAAGAAGAGCGAAAGATCTTCTTAATGAACCGCCTACCTTGTAGACAGTAATTTGTACACTGTATAGTTTTGTTAAGAATTTTTTTTTAAATTAAAATTCCCATGTTTGTAAAGCTAACTTTTTAACAATTATAATGGAACTATATGTTGTTTCCATTTTTAAAGTAAACAAGAATATTCCTTGTCTAGAGACTGGACTTGAGTTAAAACTCTCCAGCCTCTTAAGTTATGTATTAAAAAAAAAATCTGTCCATGTTAGGAGTTATTTCACAGATGCTTGTGCTTGAAAAGCATAGGCTACTAATCCTTTAAAAAAGTGTAAATGGAGAAAAGTTATATTTTATGAAGGTTATTTTGTTGTATTTAGTATTGGGAAAGTTGGTTTTCAGAGCATTTCAGAATGTCCGAAGCACCGCTGTCTTTTTATTAGTATATACGGCCTTTAGCAAAAGTTTTTGTGATTGTTACGTGATGGTATTTAAGGTTAAGTTTCACAGAGCATTCGGGATAGGCAGAAAACGAAATCAGTGCTATGTCTCACATAACGTGTCCTCAGGGAGCAGAGTATTGGATTTGGGACTGGTAGCTTCATAAGGACTCAACAAAAGAGATTGCACAGGGACATCTTCAATGGTGGGACACTAGGACATGTGCTGTCCCTAGATTCAAAATCTAGGTACCGTGTGAAACAATGAAGGCTGCAGAAAGTTATCCCATATTCAGTGTACAGTATTCATTTTTAATGAAACAACTCTACAATATTGCTGGCAGATAGGCCCCGAGCATGACATTCAATATAGTTTACATGTTCCTGTCAAGGTCTTTTGTTAACATTAACCAGCTGCATGCTTCCTGGACTTTAAAAAATTGGGTTTCGATAGAAAACTTTTTTTTTCTTTTTCTTTCTTTTTTCTTTCTTTCGTTCTTTTTTTTAATGTGCAGGCTATTCAAGTTCAATAGTAAAAGCTCGAACTCGAAATTGAATGTTTTACTCCATGCTGAAGGAGCTGGAAGCTGCCTTCTTCATATTTTGCACTTTCTGGTAGTTCCCCTGTTTTTTCGAATTCCTTAAAAATTGTGTGGGTGGGCTGGAGCACTGCAGTTGGGGGATAGCATGGACCACTGACCTTTGCCCTTTGACCCTGCACAATGACCTTTGCATCAGCCAAACTCATTGCCATGACAACTCTTTGTACTGTGTCCGTGCCACAGATCTGTTGGTTACATTGTTAATAGTAAAGGGGACAAGTTGGAGACGGTCAATTTCTACATTTTTTTTGTTGCAATTTTTTCTTCAATGGTTGTAAGTAGTTGTTTTTTTTTTTTTAATAATAAAAGGGTTCACTAGTTAATACTCTTTAGAAATATCTGTGTGTTGCAATTCAAATGTATGTTGAGATTGTGAAAAGAGCTTCAGTGCCACCAGCCTACCCAGATGCTAGACTCAGCCTCTGAGAACAACTCTAGCATGATGGCAGTTACAAGGCGACCTCCACACGCCAAGAGCAGAGTAAGCTAGTGACACTAAAGCCGTCTTGTATTACTGTATTTTTGACAGAATGGTTTTGAAAACTGTGCTACAGGGACTGATGTGGCAAATATATCTCTTTATGCAGAAGGAAGTCTTTTTTTTTTTTTAAGAAGTATGGCTTATTATGCATTCTTCATCGAGGGCATTGAAGTTGCATGGACTGATTAAAAGTTGATGCAAAACGAGAAAGAAACAAACAAAAAAAAAAAACCAGCAAAATGTTTACCAAAAAACTCAAACAAATGAGCAGTGCCTGTTCAATTTCACAGTCTCTGTTGAGTTCAGTTGTAAATATGTTTCAAATGACATTTTCTTGGAAAAAAAAAAAAAATCTCTACACCATTGTAGAATGTGAGGGGTCACTATATCCCAGGCATAGGCTTCTCCAAGCTGCATTAGATTATGTCTTCATCAAGCTGTTAATTTGTGCTTATATCATATAGAACTTTTAGCATCCTGGGAAGAGGTGCCCCCACCTCAATGATATTTCTCTGAGAACAACTTTTGTAGGACTGTGTGTTTCTTTAGATACATTTAGTACAACTGTAGGTGACGAGTAGTCAGTTATTGCTTGCTAGCTACACACCAGGGTTGATCCATTTTAAAACTTTTGGCATTACGTCCTCACGGGCCGTAAATACAGAACCTTGTATCTTAATTAAATTTTTTAAAAAGGAGGCACAGGCACAATGTCCGTGTTACAGACCTTTAGCAGTAGGATGTATCATATGACAGTTACTTCATTTCTGGCGTTCAGACCTCTGGGATCAGCCCCAGACTGGGCCAGAACGTTAGCGAAGGTTTTATTATGCCCGGTTGGAGGATGACGTTCTTTGGGTACTTTCTGTGGGTTGCAAATGAACTCAGTTGCCGCAAGTTTTAAACTGGTGTAAATCAAGCTTGACTTAATGTGATTGTTACTGTTATATCCAGCCTATACTGCTAGCAGCTGCTCATACTGCAGTCAATTACTGGAAGCGGATATATTTCCTATGCAAAAACTGTTTAAACAATAAAATGAGCTATGCTACAGACTCTGGCCTCATGTTTTGTTTTCCTCCTCGACCTCTTCCGGCCGCTCTCCCTCCATCAGTGCTGGGGGGTCAGTAGGGTCTCGGAAGCTGACTTGGGTCCTTTGATTTGGGAGGGTCGTAGCACTGATTTCATTTCGTAGCGTCGGGGATAGTGACTATTTCCGTTCCAGACTTCCGATTCGACGCTGGGCGCAGGTCGAGACGTGTATGCCCTCCGTGCGCCTCCGACTGGTATGGCCATCCCCGGGCTCTAAAAATGCAGGTGCGGTTCTAGAATGTCGGGCCCCACCCGCCGAGAAGGGCGGAGGGAACGTGTGCCCGGATGAGGGGACTGTGGTCCCCCCAAGGCGAAAAGCACCGGGCCGCCAGCACGCACACCGGGCGGGAGCGGTAAGCCCCGGGCCCACCCGCGGCTGTGGGTTTAGTGCTTACGGGAGGCCCGGAGGAGCAGAGTCTCTCTCCCCCCGATGCCTGGAGAGGAACAGCACCTGAGGCTTGCACGAAGTAGTGCGACTGCTCTGGGCAAGCGGGGCGGGTGTCCCTTATTCACAGGAAAGTGTGACACACATTTGGGAGGATGGGGTCTTAAATCCCCAGGCCCCGTTGAACGCAGCGTTTCTGAATGGAGTCAGCTGGAGTTCAAGACTAGCTCATTGAAAAGGAATGAGCCCGTATGGTTTTGTGATCTATCTGAGTGATGTGCACAAATGAAGCAAAAAACAATGCAAGCTTCGTTGAAAAGAGGGAGATAAAAATGCCTGGAATTTGACCATTCCAATCAAAGGCTTGCTGAGACAGAGCCGACTGTCTGATTGGCGGCTCAGGCCCCTGAGCGGGTCCCCGCTGCAGCATGTAGGGGTGTGTGGAAATCGGTTGACTACGATCTGCTCAAAGAAAGGAGTGTTCTGGAAGGTTCCACGGGAGACGGAAATTGGGTGTCTTAGAAGATGAAGACATCTCTTGGGAAATAGTTTGAGGAGATTAGAAGTGAAATGAAATTTTTTACCTTTAGAGAGACTTTCTGACTTGGTTAAAATGTTGGGCTTCATTGGCGTCGATCAGGATTTAGGGACAGAAGACATCGCAATGGCTGTTGGGGAGGGAGACTGTGCTGTGGCAATTTGAAGTCCAGGCTCTGGAGGGAAACTGCAGGACTTCAAATGCTGGGAAGGGCAGAACTAGCTGTGTAACAAGGTACATAAACCTTCTTGGCCTCAGTTCCCTCCTCTGTAAAATTCGACACTGGTGAGAGTTCCTGTCTCATTAGGCTGTCAAGAGGGTAAGATTGTTTATGTAAAGCTCTTATAGAGCCTGGTACACATT
Organism: Neomonachus schauinslandi; assembly: GCF_002201575.2. Taxonomy (NCBI): domain Eukaryota; kingdom Metazoa; phylum Chordata; class Mammalia; order Carnivora; family Phocidae; genus Neomonachus; species Neomonachus schauinslandi. The sequence continues at coordinate 39,822,406 of NC_058415.1, read as the reverse complement.
ACTGATTATTACTATTACTACTATTAAATGTTGTTATTATTATTAGACCGTGTGACACATACGTCAGGAACGAATGGATTAATTAGATCGCTGCTTTCAGAGCGAGCACATAAGGACACGAACTATTGTTATTGGCAATGGTGGGGTTGGTGGTTTTGGTTTTTTTTGTCTGTTCTGTTGTGATTGTGTAAAATAACTGAGATGCTGCTGGTCGGAGATCACGAGGCTTCCTTTCCCGTTTAGTTTCAATGCTGTGGCCGCCAGCCTCTAGTGATAGATATTCCAGCAGATTCCTTCCAAGAGACCATTCCTTGAGTGGAAACTGCAAGCCTATACATGATCTGATCTTAGCTTCCAGAAGTTCCCTCCAGGTGATGTCAATATTTCCCTTTCTTTGTAGGGAAAGAAAAGCATTGATTTCTTAATTGTGTTCACTCTCTCAGGAGCTTTATTTTATAGGAGACACTGGAATTTGCAAGGAATAGAAGTTTTCTTGAGTAGAAAAAAAACGTCATGAGAACCGAACTGAAGACGTTGAGGGAAGAGGACGCCCACGGCGAGAGTGGGGCGTCTGATCTCTTTTCTCTCCTCTGACAAGCTGACAGGAGCCATCTGTACCTCTCACACGACACTCCATTCTTTGCTCTTGAGGTGGGGCCTGGATAAGGATGTGAAATCTGGGATGGACTGGGAGAGACTGGGTAAGCCTGAGATAAGTGGCTTTCCAGACTTCATACAAAGGAGCTCCCCACCCCGAGTCCTTATAGGACCTTATAGGACCACACCAGAAAGGCAGCAAAAAATGCTCTTTCCCTCCGCCCCCCACCCTTTTCTGGAATCCCCTTCTCTGCATTCTCCCTTCAACCCCCCATCCACCGGGTTGCCCGAAATGGTTCTTTCCACTCAGGGTTGGCGCCTCCGAGGCTGCTCGCACTATCTCCTGCCCCACAAAGGTCCCGTCCTCCACGTCAACGAACTATCCCCTCATGGTAGTCTGGACCTCTGGATTTGATGTGGCCAGAGTAGTTCACATTAGGGCCTGAGTGATAGATTGAGGGCACAGGGGAGGTGGGGAACTCGTATTTGGCAAGAAGTGATTACACTATTAGTTTTAAGACAGATGATTCTTCGGGGGGTGGATTCTGTGGAGGAAGCCTTTGTGGTGCGCGGTTTTTTACTGCCGGGGTCAAAAACACAAATGGCTGCAACCCAGGGCAGGGCAGGGAGCCGAAGTGGGTGAAGCCGGCAGAGGGAACAAATGGGGTGGGTGCGGATTGATGACCCGGGCAGGGCCATCTGCATTCAGCGACCCCTGGGGCCTGGGCAGGTCCCACAGAGGCACCCTCCCCGCCTCCTCCACCCCCTTGTAGGACCACTGAGGAAACTGCTAGAAACCTGCACTGTTTATAGCCGAGGACTGCCCGGGATCCAGGCGCACCACCTCCACCAGCACTCCAGTGCCCCACAGGGTCCAGAGGGACAAGAGAATCTTCTCAGGGAGACTTAGAATGCTGAGTCACAACCACCCGGTACTGATCACACGTGTCTCCCTATTACTCTTTCTCACATTTTTACTGACTGTTCCAGAACCAACATTCTTTGTTGGTACAAAAAAAAAAAAAAAAGTGACTTGACATCTATCCAGAGACCCATGAAAGAGGAGTGACAGTGTGGAGCTTTATCATGATAAGAAATCCAAATTCAAATGCCTTCAACCAAAATTTTAGCCCAATATCTGTTTATACTGCAGTTCTTTGTCTAATTTGCAAAAACACAAACATGTCAACAACCTGGTGTTTGAGACACTACGCCAAATTACCCAGAATACTTGAACATCTCCATTGCTTTAACAGTTTGATAATTCTTGCTTAAGTAGATGGCACTGGCTGAGTCAAGAATAATTGATTTTTCTGGTCCAGAAAGAGTTGATTCCTGGTAAAGAAGATTCCATGCAAAACTAAAGGTAAACTGGAATTTTAAGAACATGCAGTAAAGGGGGGTACACACTTTTGGCTTTCCCATTAGCCGTGAACTTGTATTTGTGAATTATTGTTGAGGCTATTTCATGATCGAGCTGTCAGTTCCAAATGAGGGCTCAGATGAGGTAATTGTAACCCAGATAAAAAAAATATCCTGCCCTACTTGTAAATATAAACACTTTTCCATTGCAGATAGGTTTTCAAAAAAAACACACACACATTGAGAAGTCAAGGGCTAAGCCTGACGAATGCTGCTGTGTATCTTTTTTGCGAACACAGGCAGGGGAAGAAAAGGAAATAATCATCTCCTTTGCTTCCTTCATTCGGGAGAAAGTACAGGTACAAACCAGAAGGTAATCAAGCACCTTTAATGATCTTAAACATCTTAATGTATGAGGCGTGGCCTGGGAAAAGCAAGAATCGTATTAAATTAGGGAAAAGTAAAGAATATAAAAATGTAAATATTGCTCATAGGCCATAAGAAAGGATGAAGACCACAAACATTTTAATATAAACCTATCAGTTACATTGTAGATCCAGCTCCTCCATAGTCACCGAGTTATAAATGAAGTAGGTAGAGACCAACAGAGATGAAAGAAAGGACTCCTAAATGTCCAGGCCTTTTTCTGATGCATTTATGGGTCCCTCCTAAATAAAACATAAATGGATCTTCAGTTTTTCCAGATTGGATTTATGTTTGGATTTTCTCCTTGACCTCTTGCCTGGGTAGCCTGAAATCCAAACTGGGCTGTGCTCTCCTGACGTGAGCGCCTTACCTGGTGCTAATGAAATCCACATGGGCTGCCCCAGGCTCTGCGCTTTCGGCTTCTTGTTTTCTGTCTCTGCAGCACCGTTCCTGCAGGCTGCCCCTCTGGTGAGAAGTCTCAGGGCCCATTCTCCATCCAGGTTGAAGGAGGTTTGCGTGGAGAAATGTCAAATTAATAGCACGTGTTAAAGATCCCCACCAAGCCACCAATATCAAGATTTTTTCCCATCACAGTGACAAAGCTACCAAACGGGATAGCGAGTGCAGGAAACGTTTCAAATAAGAGGGAGACCACTTCGTCGGCGGTAATACCAGAGTGGACAGAGTTGACATGTGTTGAATGATGACTGAGTCAGGCCCTGGGCTAAGTATTTCACTTCTATTCTACTTGTTTATTCCTCAGAAGACTCACAAAAGGGAAGTACTAATAACATTCCTATGTTACTGGTGAGGAAATGCACGCACCGAGGGATGGGGTGACTTGTTCCAACAAATAGTGGGAAATTGTAGGGTTTAAACAGCATCTGACCAAACTGCTTCTCATATCTCTTAAACTGTGATCCGATGAAATCACTTGGTTATCTTTTTATTTTATTTTTTTTGAATGGTACAGAACTTGAAGACTTTAGAATTCTCTGAACCCCAGATCTGAATTAGAGGTTAAAGCAACCGTTGACCTTCACTGTTTTGTAAGGTTTGTGTGAGCTCTAATAGTTTGGTCACCCATTTCAATTTCACATTTATAAACCTTATTAAGTTTGGGGGAAAGTGGACATTCAAAACTCAGTATGTCATCAGTCATTTACCGTAAGATTCTTTATTAATTGGCCATTGGGCTTATAATAAAACCAGAGAACGGGAGCCACCTTCTATCAAGAACGTATTACTGAGTGGGGGTCAGGGTCTGTGCTAAACCGTTTATGTACGTTATTTAATTTAATTCCCAATAATAGTTTGGCTATAATTATCCCCGTTTTGCAGATGAAAAAGAGAGATTCAAAGATTGAGCCATTTACTCCCAATTCACGCAGCTTTGATGTGCTGGACCCAAGCTGAAACCCCAGGTACGCCTGGCTACAAACGCCATGATCATCAATGACCGCTTTGTTACGTCGTTTAAATTCAAATAAACCAACAGCTAAATAAAAGGTATGAAGAAGAGGAAAGCATTTTTAAATGGAATCATTTTTATGGTCATAAGTGAGCATTTTTTTTTTTAAGATTTTATTTATTTATTTGACAGAGAGAGACACAGCGAGAGAGGGAACACAAGCAGGGGGAGTGGGAGAGGGAGAAGCAGGCTTCCCGCTGAGCAGGGAGCCCGATGCGGGGCTCGATCCCAGGACCCCGGGATCATGACCTGAGCCGAAGGCAGACGCTTAACGACTGAGCCACCCAGGCGCCCCATAAGTGAGCATTTTTAAACCGAATCCTATGGACAGTCCTAACAGTACTAACGCCTCAGAGAAGGCCCCTCTGTGAGTGTGGGATTCGGTGTTTTGGGGCTCGGGCTGAACCCCGGGTCGGGTAGGCTATCGGGTCTCGCTTCTAATGATCTTAGGAAGCTGAGGACGGCCTGAGGGTGCTTGTGCTCTTGTGAAAACCAAAGCACCCAGAACTGTAGCACCTGGCAGCGCTTTTCGCCCTTGACACCTAACATTCATTCGGAGGCGAGCGTGCGCACGTCTGACGTGCACGCTGCTGCCCTTGCCCTTGGCTTTGCTTCTGGCTACCTGAGCTTTGACGGTATCTTCATGTGTTCACCTGGAGACGTTGGTGGTGAACTGTTGGCCAAGTAGTCTCATTATGATGCAAGTGGGCTTCCAGGCCTCAACAAGTTTTCTTTCACAGTGGGTGCCCTGAGGAGAAAGGAGGGGTTCTTGGTATGGCCTCATTGTTTGAGCCTGCTGTGCAGGTGCCTGGCTTTGAAACAATGGACTCCATTGATGGCGGAGCCTGGCCCTGCACATGCCAAAGCGACGCGCCAACGCATATTGCTGGGGGCAGGTATGGAAGTCAACGGTGAGGCGTAACCAGGTGGGGGTTCAGGATCAAAAATGGCCACCTCCTTCTGACTGACTCAGTTCATCATGGCCAGGCTAGAGAGCCGACTACCTGCAGTCTCGCAAAAGGCCGGTCTGTGAGTTCGGACAGAAGCCTTGGTTCTAAAGCTCTGAGATTATGGACCATGCATCTATTTTCGGCATCTCCGGCAAGTAGAGAACTCTATGTCTTGAATGTGGAAAATCACACGCCCTTTATGTTTAAAGAAGGTATGTCTGGAGAACAGTCTTTCCTATAAAAGAGGAAAAAGAATCACAGAAACGTTCTTGGATTAGTTTGAACTTTTTTGTTTACTGGAAGAAATAAATAGAGATGAGAGAGTAAAATATGTCCTGGAATTTTCTTAAAAATCATTTTTAAAAAAAATCATTACTGTGACTTAAATGAGGAATTCCTAGGTGCCTAATCTCGCAGGGCTAAGCTTTATCTTCGGGTCTGATCCTCCTAAAGGCAAAAGCTTCTCAGCAGAGGCCCAGAGACAGGGCAATACATACAGGGATCGGGCAGGAGGGAGCATCAGAATGTAGCTCAGCCTCGCTCTGAAGCACTTTCGAGAGAGAAATCATTCATTTGTTCATACATCCACTTACGAAACATTTATTAATTTCATAGAATTCGTTATGTTTCATTAATGACATTACAGAAGCTTTCCATCCTTGGACATGAGTCTCTCAGGCTTCCTGGTTTCCAAGTTGTGGAAGAGAATTCACCTTGGAGCCGCGGCCAAGAGGACCACTTTCGTTTTCTCAAAAAACTTTATTGGCCACAACCATGTGTCAGCCCCATGATTTGCATGGGGGACAGAAGAGGAAGCAAAAGTGGCTTCCTCCTTCCACGGGTCTTCCTCCTTCCTTGGCACAGGGCTCCTGATGCCCTTGCAGCATTTCCTGGATGACTAACATCTGAGAGCAATTCCAGTTCATTGAAATAGATGAGGCAAGGTACGACAAGTGCCCGGCAGAGAGCCAAACCTTCTGAGTGAATTACTAAACCCCTCGGGGCCTCACTGTCCTCATCTGTAAAATGGGAACAATGGGACCAACCTTAAATGGTTGTGGTGGGGGGTTAAATGAGATCCTGCTTGAACATCACCTATCACAGTGCGTAGTAAGTATATGGTCGACCGAAAGGGTGCCAGGCATTAGCTGGTATCAGTTTTGATGATCTTGCTTCTGTCTTTCTATAGCTGAATTACTGGGCAGCCCTATGGGCTGAGGCCAAACTCAGTGCCCCCTAAGAGCTTGTCACGTGGAATTTCAAAGTCCACGAGAAGGGAACTTTGGTTTCCTAAAACTCTCAGAGTCTTGTCTCCTTAGCACCCATTCTAGCTTCTTTTCCTCCAGTGAGCCTTCCTTAGGCATTGTTCATGTCCCAGGATGTTGTTTTTCTCCCTTTTTGCCTAACAGGAGTCAGAGACAGGCGGGTGTCGTGGAGGGCATTTCTCCTGCTCCGATTCCCAAGATCACCCTCATTCTAAGACCCTGTTGAGGAACAGGCTTGTCATTACCTTGAAAAAGATTTGAAAACCAACGCCAGGGTTTGGCTTACAAGCATGGATGTGTGGGCACCAGCCAGGCTGAGAAACGGAGCTGGATGTCAGGTCTCCCGGGAAAATGTGCCTGGCTCTGTTTGTATTGGCTTCCAGAGAACCCTTCTGACCTGACATTGTGCTAACTGGGTATTGTGGGAAAGTCCGTCTGACCGCTGGCTTCCTGCGGCTGGCTTCTGATGATGCCGAAGGAGGAGCCTGAGAACCCGTGGCAGATCTGGTCTCCAGGGAGGGTCTCTGTCAGCACGAGCACCAGCCTCCCCTTGCCTGAAGAAGAAGAGGAGAACAGGGAAGGACCTGACCCAATCTCAGGAACAAACCCTCTGCATGCTCAAACCAAAAGTTAGGCTTTTCGCTTTGGGGCTTAACTTGGCCCACAGGGGCTGGCCCTCCCCCTAGCTGCCTTTTCTCCGGCCAGCCAAGCTCTCGAAGAGTGGCACCTAGGGCAGCCCAGAGCAAAACTTAACTTCTATTTTTTTTTTTTTTCCCTTACTTAAAACACCTCTGGCTCCCAAACACTCCCCTACTCCTCCCTACCGACTCTTCCTCACCAACATTCTGACCGGGTTTCTGATGTCGTTACTATGAAATCAGAAATCAGTTCAGTGCCTTTTAGTTCCTGGCCTTCCCTATGATTTTGGTGAAATCTGAGAAGAGTTAAATGAGTTTTGCTTGGCAGGAGCAAAAGAAGGAGCAGGTCCTAAGGGGGAGAAAACAAAGTAAAGTTTCTACATGTTAACTCACCTTGGCCTTATCTGACCGCTTGGGACACCCCCGCCCCTCTTCCTGCTCTACTTCCCTCTTCGATGGCTGGTGCCATGCAGTTTCTGGGTCTCACAAGTGTCCCAGCTGATCCCTTCCTCTGTCTGGCTCCTCTTCCTTCCTCCTTGTCACCAGCAGTAACATGGGGGTTACTGAACTCGCACACACTAAAGTAGGAATGATTGGCTGGTCACTGTTCTCTCTGCCTTTCCTCCCCACTTCCCCAGAGCTGTTTTCTCTTGGATTGGACTTCATTTAATTTCATGATCCGGGGAAAGAAACTCTGTAAGGGGCAAGATTTAGAGACCAACAGTATGGTCTAGAAAGACATGGGCTTCCAGAACCAGAGAGAGTTGGGTCCCAGCCACATGTGCAGAGTCAAGTTGCATAATCCTTTTGAGCTTCGATATCCCCATCTCCAGAGTGGAGATGATAACTATTTTAGAAATGATGTAAAGCTTCTAGCTTGGTGCTGCAGGAAAGATACTTTATATATCGTCAGTGTGAACACTATTATTGGGCTGTTCCATCTCGACCTAAGACGATTCCTAGAGAGGGATGAGTGTTAAGGAGGCCTACAATGGTGGGAGCCACAGCTGGCCTCATCTGCTTAGTGCTGTGGCCAAAGGCCACCCCAGGGGAAATAGAGAAGCCAAAGAAGGATGAAGAAGATACAAGGAGAGGCGAGGATGCTGTCCTGCTTGGGGTCAATAGCAGCATGTGTCACCTGTGGTCACCTGTGGCCACAAGGGTTTCATTCTGGTGAGGAGACAAGAGGCTCAGTAGAGCACGCCTCTTTGGTAATGGGCAGAATTAGCTGCTCTCTGCTGAGGCTGGGGACTCCATCTCTGAGGGGTTCCCAAGTCCCCTAATGACCCCAGCTTCCACAGGTCACCAAGTTCTTTCTATTCCAGTGATTCTCTACACATTCGAATCTCATGGGGGAATGCACCTGGCCAGTTTCAAAAGCCCCTCAGGTGAATCTACTGTGCAACCAGTTAAGAATCACCGTTGGAGACTCAGCCGGTTACCATTCCCCCTAGATGGATCCCAAATGGTCATGGAAGCTCGATGATAATTAAAGATGATGTTTAATCTGAGTCATGCGTCAAATCGTGCATTTTTGCTTACTTTAAATTTTATATATTCTTTATTCCAACAAGCATAATCTAGTGTGGTCTGGTCATCTTGCTCAAGCAGTATATTCCTAGCCTTCTAATTTAAAAGAAGGAGAAGGGGGCATCTGGGGGGGCTCAGTTAGTTAAGCATACGATCCTTGGTTTCGGCTCAGGTCATGATCTTAGGGTCCTAGGATCGAGCCCCATGTCGGGCTCCCTGTTCATGAGAAGTCCTGCTTCTCCCCCGCCCCTCCCCCCACTCATGCACTCTTTCTCTCTCAAATAAATAAATAAAGTCTTTAAAAAAAATAAAAGAAGGAGAAGGATGAGGAGGAAGAGGGGAGGAGGAGGAGAAGAGGAAGAAGAAGAAGGAGAAGAAGAGGAGGAAGGAGAAGGAGGGAAGAAGGAATCATTACTTAGGTTCCTTTCTGGAGCAATATCAGAGAATGATTTAGGGGATATTAAAAATAATCTTTTCAGGAGGTGGAAGAAACCTTCCAGGGTGATTTTTCCATTTCTTTGAACTGGTCAATTAGCTCCAACAGAAAGCCTCACACGAAATGATAGACATTTTGTCTCCCGTGAGGCCTTTGTCCTCTAAGGTGCTCTTCGTGAAATTCCACACGCATGTGAAGCCTGCACGCTAATGGCTGACCGAGTCTCCATTCTCGTTGCAAAGATGTAGCTGTGACATCCTCATATTTTTAGAAAACTGTATTCTACTCTAAAGAGCTACTGTGAAACTCAGCGTAGGCACAGTAAGTATCAAGGAAAACTGATGACACTTGATATTTGACCTGGAAGTATTATCGGGAAGGATTGGGTCACCCACCACCCACCACCATCAAATATTGAAATTCTATCGCATGGGACAGTGGCATGACTAGTTTTGTTAGGTTCACATGAGCACAGCTAGGACTAAGGATTAGAAATTACAAGGAGATGATGCATTTCTAGCAAGTCTGAGGGAGACGCTTCATCCATGGAAGATGGGACAAATGAGCGGCACACGAGAGCATCTCTTGGCCAGTCCGTTCTCCCCTGAAGGTCGGAGGGTGAGTGTTCAAAGGGGGGCAGCTGGATTGCTGGTTACACCGAAGACCCAGAGACAGTGCCCTGTGTGCTAAAACCAGCCTGGTCAGGGGCACAGCTGAAAGTATCTTCCACAGTCACAAGAATTTTAGAAGGAGCTTTCACTGGAAGATGGTTAAGCTACTTTATCTGTAGCAGGAGGGCTCAGGAGACGGAGGCTCCATGAGGTTAAGTCACTTTCTCCTCGTGTTTATCGATCGGCAGAAGCAAGAGTTTAAAGTGAAGTCTCCCTGACCTCACTTTGTTATCCATTCTGGTCTCAGGGGTTCTGTTCTGCTTGGTTTTGTTTGTTTGTTTGTTTGTTTTAAATATTGGTATTTGTCAGGATGCCTGGGTAGCTCAGCTGGTTAAGCATCTGCCTTTGGCTCAGGTCCTGGGATCAAGTCCTGCATTATCAGACTCCTTGCTCATCGGGGAGCCTGCTTCTCCCTCTGCCTGCCGCTCACCCTGCTTGTGCTCTCTCTCTCTCTCTCTCTGGCAAATAAATAAAGTATTTTTTTAAAAATAAAAATATTGGTATTTGTTTCTTTGCAAAGCAATTCTACTGTAGCTTCAAAAACTCTTCAGAATGAAGTCAATTCTGTGTTCAGTGTGTATTGTGGGCAGTGCTGCAGCTAATATTTGGTCTGCGTATCAGGCGGATTTTTCAGATGCTAGCGAGCAGACCTGGTTTACCAGGGAGGGCCGCCCAGGAGATGTATTTTCCATGTGAGTTCCTTAAATAATAGACTCAGTAATAGATAGACCAACCTATGTCTTATTTGAATACACCAGCTCTGCTTTCACATTGGCATTTTGTTGGGTTGTGAGCAAAAATAGTCCTCGCACCAACCAGGCATGCCGGCGTACTGGTGGGCAGTAGATGCCTGCCTTCTTAGTCATGCTGAGTAGATGCAGGTCATTTTCAAATCCTGGCCCTGCTACTTCTCAGCCAGTGACCTAGAGTGACACATTAAGTAAATGATTTGGACAATCTTACTAGGACCGGTGAAACGTTAGGGGTCTTGAGCTGAAATTCCTTTATAATCTCTCTCCTTTCTCTTCGCGCTCTGTAATGCCCTGAGTTAGAGTTGGACCTTGCCTCAGCCTCCAGATGTGTAGGCGAGTCAATACACGGAAAGTGCTTAGAAAAGCATCAGCACACATGAGCACTCAATAAATATTGGTTATTAGAGATGTTAGTGTGACAGGAATCTGAAAATGTGTCCAAAATTCTTGCTCAGGTATGTTCCCATATTAGATGTAATGAATCAGTGATTTAGACATTCAAAAGCCTACCATGGTGGCTCGTGAAGGTTTCTCATAAACCAAGACCCTAAACTTCACAGGAATTGCAGACTTTTAGAGGAAACTCCTGGAAAAAGAGTGAGCAAGAAAATGAATGTGACATCTTTTGGGTATGTAGAATTAATTCCCTTTTGATTTATAATAGAATTCTACCATTAGACTTTTGTAAAATATTTTATAATCGGTCTAACAAACCCAAGAAAACATCTGAATCACAATATGCTACAATCTGATTTTTTTTTTCATGATTTCTATTGAAGTCATCACTACAATTTATTCCTGCATTCAGCCTTGACTGTTCAATGGGTATCAGGTACTTGTCAGATTCTGGAGACTGATATACGAATAAGTTCCTCACAGACACACTTAAGCAAAATGAATGAACAACATTACAGTGTTATCAAACAGAGACCTAAACAAAGTGCAGAGGGCGATAAATTCTCTTGGGCCAATTCCGTTTGGGCAATAAAGGGGTAAAGTAAAGACATCTGGCTTGAGGGAAGCTTTCAGAAGGAGTTGGCATTTGAGTGGGGCTTTAACAGATAATGTTTTGGGGCACCTGGGTGGCTCAGTCGGTTGGGCGTCTGACTCTTGATTTTCGCTTGGGTCATGGTCTTGGGGTCGTGGAATGGAGCCCCACATGGGGTTCTGCACTCAGGGCGGGGAGTCTGCTTGAGATTCTTCCTCTCCCTCTGCCTCTACCCCTCCTCCTTCTCTCTCTCCAATAAATAAATTTTTTTTTTTTTTAAGAACAGATAATGTTCTTAAAAACATTAAGAGCATTTGCTTTGCTGCTTATAAGCCATGTTGGCCAACTGATTTAATCTCCTTAAGCATCACTTTCTTTGGACATCTTGTCTGTCTATACGTACGTACAGAGTGTGTCCTGCCTAGGGAAATTAGGAATGCGGCCAGGTAAATCACCATCTTTGACGCGTCCATCAGCATCATTGGTCCCTACTGGTGTGGAAGGCGCAGGACAAGATTGCTGCTATCTGGGGTGTCTGCTGAGGGTCTCTGAGGTCGGCTGCTTCTAGCACTTAATGGCCACGTTCTGGGCACTCCAGCTTGCCACTGTGTCTGCTGATGGCTTTGTCTGAGTGCCTCTAAGATCCCAGTTGATCTCCCTTTTTTGCCCAGTGCCTTGCTGAGTGGATTTCCTGAGCCTGGCTGCTTGCCTCAGAGCCATTCCCCACCCAGCTCATTAGTCAACTTCAGCACTTCAAAGGCCATGCTCTGTTTAAGTTTGCTGTTTTCTATACCTGACACATATATAAATGTGTTCAATGCATACTTTCTATGCTTTGGCATGGCTTTGGGGGGGGGGTGAGCTAATGGGGACCCACTGCTTTCATGCTTTTTAGTCCATATTGCTTAAGAGAACTGATACAAAAGCTAAGCAAAGAGGTGGTAGGTAGGGGTGACATTTCATGTTCCAATCATACGGCAAGTCTGAAAATGATTTCAAAGTTAATGACCCTAAATGGCCTTTTCATATACAATACACTCCTCTTGAAGATGGTTTAAAACATAACTTTCTAGAATCGTTGACAACTCATATCTAACACTGTTCGTTGTGCAGTGCCGGGCAAACACAACATGATGCTCTCTGGATAACAGCCTGTGTACTTTACTGTTCATATGTACTTCCCAAAACTTTCGGATCTGGAAACACATAAAAAAGTCAGGAAATCTCACCTGAACATGCTTTCGTGGGCAGACTTCTGGCAGATAATGCTTCCTGTTATATAGGAAATACTCTTAAGCTTAGCTTCATTTATAGTACTTTGGCTTTCCTACTGTCTTAGTTATGAATTCTGTTTGGTAACAGAAATGAAATGAAAAAGTGAAACACAGAAGTGACTTGAAGACATTAGGAGTTTTTCTCTCCTGTTAAAATACATTTGGAGATGGGTACTCAGCCTGGTATCAAAGTCTTAGGGTCCCTCTGGCTTTGTGCTCTACCATCTGTAGGGTATAATGGTTGACCTCATGCTCTCAAGATGACTGGTGGAATGCCAGCCATCATGTCCATGTTCAGACTGAGAAAACTAGGTGCGTAAGGGCAACATATGTGTGGGAAGCCTGGTTTTAAGAGATTTTCTGAAGTTCCTCTCTGCCATTTGTACTCACTTCCCATCAATCATAATGCTTTCACACGATATCCTTTAGTTGTAAGGGAGGTTGGATACATATTTGAATGGGCCCATTTCCTTCCTTAATAAAAGTAGTGTTTGTTCATAAGGAGAGAATGGCTATTTGGTAGGCGAGTAGCAGTCTCCGACATATCAACCATGTTAGCTAGAATTTTCACTAATTCTTTGGTTAAAAAGTCATAAGGGGAAAACAGAAAAGTTAATTAATCTTCTAATTGTAAACAGATTTGAAATATTTTGTAATAATAAAGAGGTAATTAACCGTACTTCAATCTACAACAATACGTTGGAGAAGACATGTATTGGCCTTTCTTTGGATTCCGCCCTCCCCTGAGCACTTGTAATCCTGAGCCCGTGAGGTCTCATTGGATTCATTTGTTCTCTTACAGTTTTTCAGTGGAAGTCTGATCATGTTTTTATCTTCTTATGAGGAAGAAAGACATTTGGATGGGAAGATATTATGCAAGCGCTAGGCTCTGAGCACAATGTCTACATTCGTTCTATTGTTTGCCGATACTGATCACAGTAAGTTCAGCGGTGGAAAAGAAACAGATATGACGACCTGGGAGGAAAAGTCCAGAACATTGTAGAGCAGTGCTTTTCAATGATCTTTAATAATAGAATTGTTTCCTCAAATGAAATCATCCTGAGGACGTTTCGCTGTGTAACGGCACTTATCACGATGGGTTCTGCAGAGGGTAGTCACGGCTAGTGAAAACTCATCATCTCAGAGCATCTATTACCTGCAAAGCATGATCCTTGCTCTTCCTTAGTTTATTTCAATTACACAACACTCATTGGGGTAGACATTCCTTCCTCCCTTATCCAGGAACCTAAATCAAGTGTGTCCTCGATTTGAACTTGTATCTTCTCTCATTAATGTTTGCATTGATAGAGTTGCACTAGGAACAAGGTACTGTATTAAAAACCCAGAATGGCAAACCAGACAGGGCCTGGGACCTGCCCTAAAGAGCTCTAGTGACTGACGCCAAGTCTCAGGTTCTTTTCTCAACACCAGTAGTTCTCAATCTTTGTGATGCATTAGAATTAATCTCAGGGAAGGAGGCAGTTGATTGAAACGCAAATGCTGTAGCTCCCTTCTTGCTCCAGAGATCTTCGTTTGGCAGATGTGGGCTGGATTCCAGGCATCTGCATTTTAAACTCCCCGCCCAGATGACTCTGTGGCCCCCCCCATGCTAACGGACCACAGCTTTACATCTATTGGAGTTACCGATGTGCACGTCTGCCTCCCTAACCAGACGACGGGCTCTGGTGGAATGGACACCGGCCCTCTTTCGTTTTTGTATATTTGGTATAGGATGGGTGTTCAAAACTGTTTGCAGATTAAAATATAAAAAGCAAGTAGAACTCGTGCTGAGTTGAAGCAGGGAATTCACTCACACCATTGAAAAACCGAGTTTGTATCGGCACACCCAAGAGGGGAAGGTTCTGTTCCGAGGGAGAAATTCTTGTGAGCGTTTCAGGATTCAGATGAGATGGCCCACAAGCAGCCTCTATCTTGTCCCACTGCCCTGCTCTCCTCTTACGCTCATTTATTTTCATCCAAGCACTTAACACCTGCCTGACCTGTCCTACTCACCCCCTGCTACTCACCCTAGCATAAGTTACTCGGGAGTGAGGATCGGGTCTACTGTTGGCTTCTGTGCTCCCAGCGCATACAACAGTCCTTGGCACACAATGAAGGGAATGAGAAAAGAATTATGTGACGGCCTGAGTCACAGCAGGAAGGAGTGAGATTGGAGGGGATACAGGCTAGTCTTGAGTACTGCAGGGCTCAGGAGGCAAAATGCTAAGTTACTCCAACACTTAATTAGCTATTTTTATTAAGTGTCCAAGCCTCCTTCAGTTCATGGGTGTTTTGCTCCTTTTATCTCAAGAAAGATGGCAGAAGTTTGTGTCTTTTGGCTTTGATCACATTATTTCTGGGTTTTGTTACTTAATAAGGCAGAAGTTTAAATTAACATCATTCTCCGTTGCCTGTTTTGGGGTTAGCTGTACAGTATGGAGTGGTTTTGGCAATTTTTCAATGGAGGAAAGAAAAGGAAACCTCTGTTTGGGAACTGTGGGGAGGAAGGAGGGAAAGCCATTTACCTGAGCCCCTGGGGCTCCATCTGCTTCCCAGAAAAGCTTTGCCATGAAATCGAGTCACCTGACCCTTGTGGGAGCTACAGTTTGGGGGCAGATACAAGGAGGATGGGGCCAAATGCAGCTTGCAGTCATCACGGGGACAAGGAAGAAGGGCTAGAAGGTGAATTTGCAGTCCCTGCTGTGTGCAGGGCCGTCTCGTACTTTCCAATGTGGTCAGACAGGCTGGCAGACTGAGCAAAAGCCAACTCTGCGAGCCGTCCTGCAAATGTGACTTTGCCTGGGCTCTGATTCGAGGTCCACGCAGACAGGATGGGCAGTTACTTATTTTTTCCCCTTCTGTTCAGTCACTCTAAGGATGGCTTGACGGTTTTCCGAGCACGGTAACCCTTGCTTGCTGCGCATTTGGAGCACTTCAGCCAAAGGTTTGTTGCTGTACTCATTGGCCTCAAAGAAAACATTGCCTTCACTCAAACTGTTTGAATACCTCTTGTTGAATCATAGGCTTGACTCAAGTGTTATTAATTCAAGAATCAAAATGCTTTTTGTCCATATCAGATAAACGTTGCCATAGCAAGTGTAGGGTAAACAGATCCACTGGAGCCACAACCTATAGAAGCCCACAGACAAAGGAGGACCCGCTCGCCTCCCCAGAAACCCCGGTGTTGCATTAAAAGTTACCTGTTAGCCTGGGGTACTGTCACGTGACCCACGTACTGATGAATGGGCCCCGGGACCCACCGATCCAGGGAGAAGCCTTTATCGTCAGTGGGTTTTATCAAATTTGAACAGCCCGTGGAACATCTGGCTTTAATACTGATAGAAACTAGGATTTTGGCTGTTCTCTGGCCTTGCATATTTTCCATCCTCTGTATCAGCGTCTGTTGTCAGTGATTTGATGAAGTTAAATTGACTGCATTTGATTCTTTGAGCGCAAGAAAAATCGCAGAATGCCTGCTCCCCTCCCTCACCCTTTTGGAACATTCAGAATAAGTGTGCTGTGAGTTGGTTTGGGTCAGGAGCTGGAGAGTTTAAGGAGGAAAGGGAACACACGCGAGCCTTCCCAAGCCTCCTCTCAGAGGGGCACCCCTTTGGCTCGCCCATCAAAGAGGGTGTATATAGTTAAGCCGCGCGGGTGATGTCACTGAACGGGTACCAACCTGGTGTGATTGCAGCCAGGAAAAAAAACAACAACAACATAATGGCAAGAGAGAGGCCCATGCCTGAAATGAGTTTGCAGGGTCTTTTGATGTCAGCCTTCCCCAGAGGACACTGTCAATTTCCCGACCCTCTGCCCGCCCCGTTGATGTTGTCTGGGACAACTGGCAATCACGGCGCAGAAAATGACAAGACCCAAGTGAGGATGGAGATTGAATTCACACCTCATCACATCCCATAAAGGGCAATTTTTCAAGGTCAGCGTTTAGGTGAATTAAAGGAACGGCGTTTGGCAGAGGGCCCTCGGCTCACCGTCGGCAGGCGGTCCATCCAGCTGCTCTTTGTGCGCGGAGGGCGCGCAGACCCGCACAGCCCCCATGCTCTAATGAGCACAGCCAAGCGCTTCCAAGCCGGCTGCTAGGTTTGGGCGCATACTGTTCTCCTTGAAAGATGCCTCCATGACGTCTAAAAGGGGAAAACTGAAACAGTGATGGCGAATATGTGGGTGACGGGAAAATAGGTTTCGCGGAAGACCAAATTATTTTCATCTGTATCTTACTTAAATGTCAGCGTGGGACCTGCGCACCGAGTGTTCTCTCTGGGCTACTGGCTGTTCTCGGATGGGGCCATCTGGAAAGGAAACGTGCGTTTTAGTCACAGAAAGCTCGGCCATGTCTGGGTACAGCTGGAGGTGGAGATCACCCAACCCAACTGCTTCGTCTCTCCAGGACGAGCCCGCGAGGGCCAGAGAGGTGGAGTGAGCTTCCCAGTGTCAAGCCGCGAGTTGGAGGCTGCGGCAGGGCTCGGATCCCGCTTTGCTAATTGCCAGCTCGGTGCTCTGCTGGTCTCCGCAAACAATCGTTCATTAGATACCTAGCACTTTCCTGGTACCGTTCTGTGTCTTAAGGAGCAGGCAAGTGCTGATGTAGCCTGGGAGATTGTAACGTACAAGATTTACCGCGATGCACGGCAATATTATTATTCCCATTTTGTGGATGATTAAAGTGAGGCACAGAGTGGAAGGTAGAGGGGCTATGTGAACACCAGAGAGGGAGAGGTGGGTTCTCCTGGGGACGGAGAGGTGTTTAAGTTGCCTCTTAGAGAATGGGTGGGATTTGATGGGAAGAGCTGAAAGGGAAGAGAATTTCATGTTAAGAAATAGCATGGGGAATATCATAGATTCTGGAAGCTCATGTTAATAAAGATTAGGTTTTGTTTTTTTTTTTTTTAAAGTGAAAAGCCTGAGTCTATTTTCTTTCCAAGTATTTCTATAAGATCTAACCCAAAGAAATTAAAATTTATTATCCTGGAAGTTTCTTCTTGTTCTATATATTGAACTTGATTTCTCCGCTTTGGAGAAGTGAAGCAAACAAAACAAAACAAAACAAAAAAACTCACTATAGTAAAATAGGTTTTGTGTCTATATTTATGAATAAACTAGGCAATTCAAATACAATAACACAAGAAAACAATAAAAAACAAGTGAGAAAATTAGGATGAGGAAAAGAAAGAATAAAAAAATTAGGTGAAAGAGGAGTAGAACAATGGTTTTTAGGAATTTTAATTCAAAAATCCTAATAATTTTTGTTCAAATGAAGCCTCATTTAGAAAAGCAACAGAGAAGGGGCACCTGGGGGATTCAGTCAGTTAAGCATCTGACTCTTGATTTCGGCTCAGGTCATGATCTCAGCGTTATGAAATCGAGCCCTGACTCCAGCTCCGTGCTGGGGGTGGAGTCTGCTTGAAATTCTCTCTCTCCCTCTCCTTCTGCCCCTCCCTCACCTCCCCACACCATGCACTCTCTCTCTCTCTTTCTCCCCGCCTCCAAAAAAAGAGCAACAGAGGAGAGAGGACTGGAGCCTCCTCCCTCAGCCTAATTCGCAGCCCAACACACACAGGTACCTGGGGAAGCTTCATGCAACACCTTGGTTCCTAGATTAGAATATGCACTCCGTGATGAGCTTTAGGTGTTGTTTTTCCAGTGTTGCAGCCCTAAGTGTGTGCCTTGCCTTCCCCCTAACTACATTGGACACCCTCATGGTCACTTCTATGCCTCCATGAGCACAACACCTGTGCTCTGTGGTTTCTTGACCGTGGTTAATACTGCTGCCGTGATTCATTTTCTACATTCTGGCATGAAAGTGAATATCATGAAGGGACGCCTGAGTGGCTCAGTTGGTTAAGCATCTGCCTTCGGCTCAGGTCATGATCCTGGGGTCCTGGGATTGAATCCCGCGTTAGGCTCCTTGCTCAGCAGGGAGCCTTCTTCTCCCTCTCCCACTCCCCCTGCTTGTGCTCTCTCTCTCTCTGACAAATAAATAAACTTTAAAAAATAAATAAATAAATATCATGAAGAGTGAATGAGTTCATTCCAAAAATAATTGAGTACTTTCTATGTGCCCATTCCATGATACAATGAGGATATTCATTTTGTATCATCAAATGAGAGGGAGTCTAGTTTAGCATTTCTTAAACCTCATTATTCTGCAGTCAAAAAGTTTGGGCAACACCCCGTTGTGGGATGAATGTGTCCCCCCAGAAATTCATGCTGAAGACCTAACCCCCAATGGGATGGTATAAGGAGGTGAGGCCTTTGCGAGGTAATGGGGTTTTATGAAAGCATGAGGCTGGGGAGCCCATAGGGTATTAGTGCCCTGAGAAGAGAAAGAGACACCAGAGCCTCTCTTCCTGATGTGAGGACACAGTAAGAAGGTAGCCAGTTGCAAGCTAGGAAGAGAGCGCTCACCAAAATCCAAACGTGCTGGAACCCTGATCTTGGACTTCTAGGCTCCAGGACTATGAGAAATGAATTTCTGTTGTTTAAGCCCCCGCCTACCCTATGGTATCCTGCTATGGCAACCTGAGCTAAGATACCTCCTGTCATCTTTTCCTGTCTTTGAGCTCCAAAATTCACAAAAAATGAAAGACTCCCAGCCTTAAAGAAACTGTTTAAGCTTTTTTTAAAAAATTTTATTTTCTGAATATTTTTTATTTATGTATTTTAGAGAGAGAGAGCAAGCGGGGGAGGAACAGAGGAAGAGAGGACAAGCAGACTCCCCGCTGAGCATGGAGCTGAACGCGGGGCTCAATCTCACGACCCTAAAGATCACGACCCGAGGTGAAATTGAGTCGGATGCTCAACCGACTGAGTTACCCAGGCACTCCTTAAGATTTTATTTTTAAGTCATCACTACACCCTATGTGGGGCTCAAACTCACAACCCTGAGTTCAAGAGTCGCATGCTCCACTGACTGAGCCCACCAGGCGCCCCTGTTTAAGCTTTTTAAACTCAGTATTTCCAAACTCATTCTAAAGAAGAACTTTTTTTTTTCTCCCCACAGACTACCAGTTATCTCATGGGAAACCAGGATTCTGTAGAATCCACTGGATGGTTATTTATCATTGGACACTTTGATAATCAAAAGAATGGAGTCTAGAACTGAGATCCAGAGCCTGAGCTCCATGCCCAGCATAGCACAAGAACATTATTCTTAATGACCTTTAGTTCCTTCCCTCTCTGTCTCAGTGTTTCCTTCTGAAAACTGGGAACTCGTTCCTGTTCAGTACTTCATAAAGAAATTTAGGAAATAGCATGCCTTTTACCCATTCATGGAAGAGAGGTGCTATTCTATCCAAAGCCATCTTACTTTCTTAAATTTGGTTCGGGGACTGGGTATTTATATGTAATCACTGTAATGATATTTTTAAGCCTCTTCAGGAAAAAAGAAAGTGGTTGAGTGTTGTCTTGCGTCTATATGAAATATCTTGGTTATGATTCCTTTTATTTTTTTAATCAATAAACTAGAGGAAAGGGAAATGGAACTTTATATAGTGATTAAAATTCTTAATTAAGTTCTTAATGGCAGAAACACCCCACGATGTTCCAAAGTTTCACTTGGCACAGAGGCAAGTAACTCGGACTCTTTTTTAAACATTAGGTCAAGATATTGGGTTGGACACCTCGGGAAAACAAACTTCCTTATGAGAGCTCAAAGGTGGAAAAACCGGGAGAAAAGGCACTCCCTGTGAAATTCTGATATAGGCATTTCCTATGGGAGCCGAGATTTGTGGAAAAAAATAGAAGTTAGCAAAGTTTTGGCCGTTTGTCCACCAAAAAGAGCAGATGGCCATAAAGTTGTGCTTTAAAAAAATTAAAAGAGAGGTTTTAGGTATCGGTAAAGTTCCTGGGTTATTTTGTCTTATCAAATACTGGAAGTTAGAGGACTCTTCCTGATTTCGGTGCCTCGGTAGGGTACCATCATTTAATCTAGCTGGTGGCACCAGACGCTGGTAACCACCGCCAGCCATTATGGGCAGGGGTTCCAAACATATGGCCTGTGCATTGCATCCCCATCTTCTTCCCTCCATGAATTATTTTTATATTGGATGCCAACCTAGAAAATGCATGAATCTTGATGCACACTGCCAGCCTGCTACCAGCCAGCCTTCCTCCTTCCCCTCCCCCGCCGTGTCAATGATCCCCTTACTCTTGGAGCCCAGAATCTCATGCTGAGCACCAAGCCAGGCGGCACATGAGGTGCGGGCTGGTGGCACCAGGGGACTGTCCTTTCTGTCTCTAACTGAAACCCACCGCCCTGAGCGCCCTGGATCTCGCCAGCCATTGTGCTCGGTTTCCCCAGTGCGGCTCTCGCTGAGCGCCTGTTAGAGTCACACGGTGACCTGCAGATCTAAGGGAAAAAACAGATGTCCCAATAAATTTTTGTCAAAACGTAATTACCTCGGGATTAGAAAACCACATGCGGGTGGGGAGGGAAAGGAACAGATGTATTACTTTCAAATATGCAATCATTATTCTGCAGAAGTTTAAATAATCAAGAGGTTTAAGTGATGCCAGTTGAGAGTGTCCCCCTCCCCTTTATTTTAGTCCCCTCCTTTACCTTCAGTCCCTACAGTCTGGGAGCCTCTCCTGTTCTCTTTGCACTTAACCGTGCTTTGAGCAGGAAGGGAGCGTGTTGCACAAAAGTATCATCCTGAGTGCTTTTTCATAAATAAATCTCGGCAGATATGACAGGCTATCTTTCCCCCAGGAACCTGGCCAATTCTTTTCTTCCTCTCCAGCTGACAAAAATATGATAAACGATGAATTTTCCCAGTAACCATAAAGGATTCTAAGTTTCATGATTTGAACTGTTAAGGTGCAGGTCAAGGTAGTATATCTAGCAGGAATCCTTGTGGGGAAAATCCTTTTTCTGTTTTCTGTTTTCACGTTTTGTCAAGTGGGAGGGTGTGCTGGGTGCTGATTGAAGATTCATTGGGTTATTTGTTAGCTGGTTGTCATAGGCCCCTTAAGGTGAGATGTTAATCTCTTTAAAGTATGCATCCGGAGGTTTAAATGAGGGAATCCATTGGATGGGAAGCCTGAGGTCCCGAGAGGTCTAAGTTCAAGGAACTGCTGTTGCTTCAGGTCGGTCCGTGGCTTGCATCCCCATTGGAAAGAAGGCGGGTGAGGTATTACAAAGTAAGTGCTCTCCAGCGTGTCCTCAAAACAACTGGACCCAGGGCAGGGGCTGAGCAACTCTTTTGAGCTCTTGGATTATGAAAATCCTGGTTACAATTTTAAAGTTTTTATCTTTATAGAAAAAATGCTTTTTACCTGTAACATACAAGTTGGAATTCAGAACAGTTACCAATTATCAAGAGTCTGCTAAAGGCCGAGGTGGTGCTAAGTAAGTCCTTTGCATATAAACTCCTGATCCTCCCAGAGGTCTTGTGAAGGAGGCACTGTTCCTCCACTTTATTTATTTATTTTTTTAAAGATTTTATTTATTTGTTCGAGAGAGAGAGAATGAGAGAACACAAGAGGGGGGAGGGTCAGAGGGAGAAGCAGACTCCCCGCCGAGCAGGGAGCCCGATGCGGGACTCGATCCTGGGTCTCCAGGATCATGACCTGAGCCCAAGGCAGCTGCTTAACAGGCTGAGCCACCCAGGCGTCCCCTGTTCCTCCACTTTAGAGATAGGGTCATTGAGGTGCACATCGGCTAAATAACTTGTCATATTCCCAAAGCTGGTAAGTGACAGAACCTAAATTTGAATCTACATATAAATGTCTACAAAGACTTCATCGATCCATTGTCTTGTTATGCCTTGGGAATCTTGACTTTGCATACAGCATAACTAAATATGCTCTGAAAATGGAAATAATAAACCAAAGAAGAGGTCATGTTACGCCATCCAGGCCATGATTTATACATTTTCCGCATGAAGAAGTCATTTGTAATAGAGCTATTGCATTTCCCTTTGCTGACAGTAGACTGATTATAAGTTAGGCTCGTGGTATCTCGCAATTTTAGCCCATTACAACTGGCCCAAAGCTAACCACACATCCTTAGACATGAAAGAGTTAAAAAGGAAATCCTCAGCAAGCCAGTAGGTAGAGCAGTGTTGATTCCAGCTGCTTCAGGGGGATATCTGATAGAGGGAGTCAGTCAGGAAAGAGCCACAGGAAAGGGAATTTTGAAAAATGAGGGTGTCTTCCTGTTAGCCATCAGCCTGAAAGTAGTCTTTTCCTACCTACATCCAGAGAGGTTTATAAAACTCCACACTCCACGGCAGCACGGAGAAAGGGACATTTGTGGAGATAAGCAAACGAACACTTTTACCCTGGATGAAGTGACGCCTTTGGAGGATCTAGCCTGATGTGGATTCATAAACTAGCAAATAGAGGAAGCCGCCGTAATTGTAGTTGGGCGGGGGGGGGGGGGGGGGGGAGGGGAAATTCAGAACTCTGAAATTGGCTAATAGCCCTTATTTCAAGAAAGGATGTGTCCAATATGAGACTTTGCTACAGACAAAGTTGGTCAAAGGGCAATGTACAACTATCAACATGAAAAAAAAGGAGAAAGCCTTGGCCAGTACTGGGACAAAGACCTTCTGCCCACGGACAGAGACTCTCTTTCATCAACCTGAGTCCTCTTTTTTTGACTAGGCCTTGACAATGGACTCTGTCCTTATCCTGTTTAGTCCAGTTTTAGGAAGAATCCTGCTGAATCTGTTAAGGAAAATCTCCTACCCTTGATATGTGGTCACCCCCAATATCTGATGAAATTCCTCATCTCCCATCCTGGGTATCTTATCACCCTGCCTGCCTTTAGCAAGAGTCCTGCTGAATTGGTCTTGCAAGAATCCCCCCTAGCTTCAGTGTTTCCTCTTGATAATTTTCTATCTACTGCTCCCACCCTGCCCCTTGGCTATCAATCTCCACTTGTCCTTCTTGTATGTTGCGGGTCATCTCTCTCCCCTCCTGCCAAACCCCCACCAAAGTAGTTTCTCTTGATATCTTTCTTTTGAAAATCTTTCTTAAAAGTCTTCCTTACGGTCTTTAATAAGTGTCTGAATAATGAATTTATTAATTAGTTCCTTAGAATTGTAAGTTGCATAGGGAAATGGAAAGTAAAAGGCATTCACAAAACCCAACTTGTGTAAAATTTTCTTGCACCCACACATTAACACTAGTATATTTCACATCAATGTGAGGACTGGTCTGCCCCTTACAGCATCCAGCAGTAACATGCAAAATTCAATAGGAATTGATTGCAGAGTTAAATAAAAAACTCTGCAAATGGTGTGGGATTTCATGAACATAATTTTGAAGAATCACTCTAATCACAACATATGAGCATCACACAGCTTTAGATCAGTTAACATTTGAAGAAAATGGAAAATCAGCAAAGAGGTGACATAGTAGGTATGTTGGAAACGATGACTTAAATGTCAAAGGGATAAGAGAGGCTCCTAGAAGAATTGGTCAGGCTCCTTCATGTTGTTCTATAAATGACTCTTCTTATGATCATTTCACTAAAGTCAAATGTGAAGGAGAGGATGTTATAACAAGCAACCACACAATTTTGTCAAGAAGTGATGCTCTTAAACTCCAAGAATCAATCCTTTAAGAATGAACAGATCAGGGGTGCCTGGTAGCTCAGTTGGTTAGGCATCCGACTCTTGATTTCGGCTCAGGTCGTGGTGATCTCAGGGTCATGGGATCAAGACCCCCGTGGGGTTCCGTGCTCAGCGGGGAGTCTGCTTGACATTTCTCTCTCCCTCTCTCTCTCTGGCCCTCCCTCCCATGCTCTCTTTCTCTAAAATAAATAAATAAATCTTTAAAAAAAAGAATTAACAGATCATAAACTAAACTGAGACAAACTTATCATCATAATTTTAAATTTCAGTCATGTCCTAGTTTACTTCATTGTATTTAAGTGAATTTTCCACTACAAATTATCCTCACATAATGAGACATTCATATATACTTTAGCTGGATATGTTTCCTTCTTTAGTGTGGCATCTGTTCTTATCAACTGGTCCTTTCTACTGCTTTTATGAAGTCATAAATCAAAATAATTCTTTCATGTGTTCTTAAGAAGGGCCTTGAGTCATTTCCAGGGCATTCAGAGAAAGAGATTAAAATAATTAAAGTAGAGGTGAAAAATATAGAAGACAGAGAAGATGATTCAGCAAAAGGCCCTCTAGGTTTCTAAGGTGGAGAGCCCAGCAAATGGAAAAGTATTTGTAAGTGTAATAAAAGAAAATTTCTTCTATGTTCTCCTCTAGGATTTTGATGGACTCCTGTCTCACATTTAGATCTTTCATCCACTTTGAATTTATTTTTCTGTGTGGTGTAAGGAAATGGTTTCATTCTTCTGCATGTGGCTGTCCAATTTTCCCAACACCATTTGTTGAAGAGACTGTCTTTTTCCCATTGGACATTCTTTGCTGCTTTGTCGAAGATTAGTTGACCGTAGAGTTGAGGGTCCATTTCTGGGCTCTCTGTTCTGTTCCACTGATCTATGTGTCTGTTTTTGTGCCAGTACCATACTGTCTTGATGATTACAGCTTTGTAATAGAGCTTGAAGTCTGGAATTGTGATGCCGCCAGCTTTGCTTTTCTTTTTCAACATTCCTCTGGCTATTCGGGGTCTTTTCTGGTTCCATACAAATTTTAGGATTATTTGTTCCATTTCTTTGAAAAAAGTGGATGGTATTTTGATAGGGATTGCATTGAATGTGTAGATTGCTCTAGGTAGCATTGACATCTTCACAATATTTGTTCTTCCAATCCATGAGCATGGAACGTTTTTCCATTGCAAATGACATATCAGATAAAGGGCTAGTATCCAAAATCTATAAAGAACTTATCAAACTCAACACCCAAAGAACAAATAATCCAATCAAGAAATGGGCAGAAGACATGAACAGACATTTTTCCAAAGAACACATCCAGATGGCCAACAGACACACGAAAAAGTGCTCAACATCGCTCGGCATCAGGGAAATCCAACTCAAAACCTCAATGAGATACCACCTCACACCAGTCAGAATGGCTAAAATTAACAAGTCAGGAAACGACAGATGTTGGCGGGGATGTGGAGAAAGGGGAACCGTCCTACACTGTTGGTGGGAATGCAAGCTGGGGCAACCACTCTGGAAAACAGTATGGAGGTTCCTCAAAAAGTTGAAAATAGAGCTACCCTACAACCCAGCAATTGCACTACTGGGTATTTACCCCAAAGATACAAATGTAGTGATCCGAAGGGGTACGTGCACCTCGATGTTTATAGCAGTAATGTCCACAATGGCCAAACTATGGAAAGAGCCAAGATGTCCATCGACAGATGAATGGATAAAGAAGATGTGGTATATATATATAATGGAATATTATGCAGCCATCAAAAAAATGCAACCTTGCCTTTTGCAATGACGTGGATGGAACTAGAGGGTATTATGCTAAGCAAAATAAGTCAATCAGAGAAAGACATGTATCATATGACCTCACTGATATGAGGAATTCTTAATCTCAGGAAACAAACTGAGGGTTGCTGGAGTGGTGGGGGTTTGGAGGGATGGGGTAGCTGGGTGATGGACATTGGGGAGGGTATGTACTATGGTGAGCGCTGTGAATTGTGCAAGACTGCTGAATCACAGACCTGTACCTCTGAAACAAATAATACATTATATGTTAAAAAAAAAAAAAAAGAAGATAGTAGGAAGGGAAAAATGAAAGGGGGGAAACCAGAGGGGTAGACGAACCATGAGAGATGATGGACTCTGAAAAACAAACTGAGGGTTCTAGAGGGTAGGGGGGTGGGGGGATGTGTTATCCTGGTGATGAGTATTAAAGAGGGCACATACTGAATGGAGCACTGGGTGTTATACGCAAATAATGAATCATGGAACACTACATCAAAAACTAATGATGTAATGTATGGGATTAACATAAGAATAAAAAAATTAAAAAAAAAAACTAATGAAGGGGCGCCTGGGTGGCTCAGTCGGTTAAGCGGCTGCCTTCAGCTCAGGTCATGATCCCTGGGGGTCCTGGGATCGAGCCCCGCATCGGGCTCCTTGCTCAGTGGGGAGTCTGCTTCTCCCTCTCTCTCTGCCTGCTTCTCTGCCTACTTGTGCTTTCTGTCAAATAAATAAATAAAATCTTAAAAAACAAACAAACAAACAAACAAAAAAACTAATGATGTATGGTGATTAACATAACATAATAAAATAAAATAAAATAAAATAAAAAGAAAGTTTCTTCTAAAGGGCATCCTGTTTGTCAAGAGAAATTTGGTGTGATGTGTAGTAGTCAATATGAAAACAATGGGTAAGTATCTATCAACCTCTGAGGCGGGGTGAGGTGCGGGGAGAATCTTATTAAGCCAGATGCTGTCGTTCAGATACAAAAATTACTCCAGACATCCTCAAATATGAACAAAGGTCACAGACGTAGTGCCCATAAGTCCTTGAGAAAAAGCACTTGCTAGAAAATGACTCCAAACAAGATGAGTCAAAATCAAGAATTTGGGGTGAAACAAGTTGTGGTGAAAAATGGCAAGAAACACTGCATTCATTTAAATGTGAAATTAAGATGAGACAGACCAGAGAACAACAATTGCAGAAAGGAGTATGGAAGTTATACACGCTGACCTCGTACAAGAACAGATGCAGCAAACATCGAACGATAGAAGTAGAGGAGGGGAGAGGAAGTATAAAGTAAGAAAAGCCGCGTTAGGTTTCAAAGCAGAGTTGATGGACATTTTCTAAAATGGAAACAGTTGTAAAAAGGGTCCCAACTTCTTAATCGTTTCAAACATCTCCTCTGTTTACCTTAGAGGATTCTATTAGCAATTACATCTCTCGTGGTAAAGATGTATTTCACTGAGGGTCTGCAGTTGATTTTATTTCACTATCAATACAAGGAATTACGTTAACGGATGCTCCAATCCCCCTCCTATGGGAAACTACGAGAACGTTACACCATACTCCAGACCCCTGTCCGCTGAGAAGAATATTTAGGTCAGAGATGAATCCATCTCCGGTTCACATCAGCTAACTACCTCAAACACACATTTAGTTACAAGAAGAAGCATGAAGGCTCAACTATATCCCGCCTGCTGCCTTTCTCTACAATTCCTTAACTGATGTCTGATGAAGTCCAGTTTAGTCACAAGATATAAACGAGGGGAATTTAATCTATACATTTTGGGGCTGATCCTTTGACACTTAAGTCTTTGAGCAAAATCCACTGGCTATTTGTGAGACTGCTCTAACAAACTCTTAGAGCTTTTTCAAAAATGATGTTTATGTTACATTTTTCTAAGTGGTAACAAAGCTGAGTATGAAAGGACACATGTTTGGATCAATATTTTGTTCTACACTGCTTGAGAAATTTTCAGCTTTGGGCAATGAAGGCAATCTAAAAAAAAATATGCTGGGTCTGCTTTTTCCTTCTAAAATCTTTTCCAAAAAGCACACTTTCCTGCCCCTCAAAACATACATTCCCCCTTGATTTAATTTGCCAGAGTCTGATTTTGGGTGTTCTCATCAGTTTGCACTATGAAAAAAAAAATTAAAAGAAAGATATGTTTTCCCAGTGAGCTCTCTTGGAGGCCTTTTATTCAATGGAGCTTGGGGAATCTTTTTTCCTAGATTAAAGATCTTGATGGCATGTTTCCAAAACTACACTCTTTGGGTCCTGATGAACTTAGTTTGGGTAAAAGCTTCTTGGATTATCAGGAAGAGCAGTAAGAGTCAGTGACTGTGGCATTGCTAAGTCTTAAAATGACTGCAAATGGAAATGAGATCGAGGTGACCATGGGGTTTGGGTGCCTTCTATCACCATGCTTCCTGACAGGTAAGAATTCCTTAGTCTTCTGTTCATTCACTCAAGGGCAGGCAGATCATAGGCTTGAACCTGCCTTGAGCCTTTGCTGGAGAGTGGCCCCCTGGACAGAAACATTAAGAGAAAGTTTCTAAGAGGATTCAGAATGCAAATGTCATTGCCACCTATTTCTGAGTAAGTCCTGAAGGAAGGAACACTTACGAGATGAAGCTTTTTTTGGCCAGTGCTTAAAATGTCTACTGACACATTTCCTACTAGAGTATGATTCATGTTGAAATTTTAAGAACTGGGTTTGATTGGCACGAAATAGGGACCATTCTGTGTATTTTGTGTTGCTGTTTCTCGGTAATAACATTTTGGTTGTAATACCAGCCTGACTATCTAGTTTCTTATCACCATCTAGATAGACTTTTAAATTTGGATTGTATGAAGCCAATGAAAGGATGTTTAGAGAAGACAGAACTTATACTCTGCATTGTCCCTTAGGTAGAATTTATTGAACAATAGGCAAGTACCACAAAATGAATCCACTATACACCAGATTCTAATAATATCCAGTGTCTTCTGTAGCCCAAATGATTACCTTTTCTGCGCATCCCTTGATGTCCTCTCTCCATATTGTCTGTGTTGGAATGTGTACTCATACTGTGGCCTTTACTAAAAAGTTGTATTAAACCCCTCATGCTTGATTGTCATAAAAGCTACGAAAATATGGTCTCTTTGGAGTGTAGTAGGATCATTCTAGATTAATACTAATTTATGAATTATCAGTCTCCTGCACCTTTTTATTTTTATTTTTTAAAGATTTTATTTATTTATTTGAGAAAGAGAGAGAGAGAGAGCACGCACAAGCAGGGGGAAGGGGCAGAAGGAGAGGGAGAAGCAGACTCCCCATGGAGCAGGGAGCCCGACCCGAGGCTTGATCCCAGGACCCCGGGATCACCACCTGACCCGAAGGCAGACCCTCAACCAACCGAGCCAACCAGGCACCCCTCCTGCACCTTTTTAAAGCGTAATACCCAGATATTCCTTTCTCCTTGGGCATTCTGAATGCTTTAAGTTTTATATATATGCACATCACTGGTTGTGCGAAATGGTTGTGGCTATTGCCTTATGTTGTTCTCTCTCTGTGCTCTGTTATTGTTCAGAACTAAAGATTCTATCTATTAACATGAATGAGAAAATGTTAATAAGCACCATGGTTTCAAAACAGGTACTTTGTGGTTACAAGATGAAGGACTACTGTTAACAACAACAATACAACAAACTCACAACAGTCCACTCATTTTCCAGTAGCTCTTTTTCATGCATTATTTTGACTGAACTTAAACTAAAAATACCTGGGTTATTACCATGACCATTTAACAGATGAGAAAATTGAAGCCTGGAGTTCAGAAGTCATTTGCTTTTAGCAAAGTAGAATTATAAAATGTGCCTTTAGATGGAGTCGTTCCTATATTTGCTTTTCGTATTAATACTTTAATAAGTAACTTCTTCAGAAACAAGCAATAAGATGATAACAGAGATTTCCAGATCTAATCCACAGGTTAGAACTTGGGTTAAGATCAGTTGGCAATTTGTAACCCAATTGGAATGAACCAAAATCCTGCGTATTGAAATTTCACTTCCTCATCTTTCTCCTCCGTGATCCAAGCCCTCATACTTGCCCACTCTGCTACAATGCCGAACTTCAGCATTGTTTTTCATGACATGCAAATTGTGCCTTCCAAGCTGTGTGAGGGCTTCTGGTTGGACTCTAGTTCTGGGAGAGAAGAATGGCGGTTGACCATTTGTAAAGTGGTCATTATAAAAGAGTCTGATTGAAGAGCCATTCCAAATGTCTCCAAATAAACAAACATTGAATCACTATATCACGATATTAATATTCTAGGAGCCATGAGGCAAAATAATTTAATTAGACATACGAAGAACGACACAATGGTTCAAGTGATAGTTTGTTTTTTGAAACCATTTAAGTGAGTAACAGATCTAGGTAGGCATACCTGATACCTTTTCTTCTATTAGAGAAAGTTATGAAGAATAAAATTTTAGAGGATATCCCATCTAAAAAGAGAGAAAGTACAATATAATTAATTAGTATATTTCTGGTTGTATTCTCACAAAAGACCCTAGATCTTATTCAGTTATTCCACTAATGTGCCTCCCAAACTCTCATTTCATCATTTGCTCTTATTCAGGCATCTGTATAACACAGGCTTTGAAGTGTCATAAAGTAGAATTCATATTATGTGCTGGTTGTGAAGGGATAAAAAGAACTTTGGTCTCAAAGCTGTCTGTGTTCTACTTCCTGATGGCTCTGGTCTATGAGAACCTAATAATTGGAATATTATTGGGTTAGACAGAGAAATCTGGGTTCTAGACCCATTCCCACCTGACTGTAGGACCTGCACATACAATTAGTCTTTCCAGACCTCAGTTTCCTCCTCTGTAAAAGGAGGAGCTTCAACTGGATTAACTCTATGGTGTCTGTGGCACCAATCTATATATTTTTTTCCTTCAACACTCAAAGAATCTAATGGCAACATCTGGAATTGATTCATGAAGGAAGGCGTAATCATACCATTTGCCCCCACTCCCTTTAGCCTCAAACTACTATAACTTTTCATAGTCACAGAATATCCCTTCTCAGATGATACCATAAATTCAGAAGATTACACCGGGCTTCTCTATAACTTTTCTCTAACGGGCTAAAGGAAATTACTCCAGCTGAATTGGCATGCTTGCAAATGACTGATCTGTGAAAGCAGTGGACTTCACACAGTCTATTTTCCTTAAAAAATATATCTTAAAGAGCCCATAGCCTCCTTAGCACAATTTCACTTGTTTATGTGGCAAAGGAAAATTGCTTCTTCCTTCAGTCTCGATGGAGAACACCTTAAATGTCATAAAGTGAATGTCTTCTGGGCAAATTGTTTAAAACTTCATCCTATAATGTGAAGAAGGGTGCTTTTTGACCAAGATTGGGGCAATTCTCAAAGATGAAGTTTCTTTTGATAATTTTTGGAAAATGTATTTTTTAATTTTTAATTTTGAACTAATTATATATCCACAGAAAGTTGCCAAGAAATGTCCAGGGAGACACAAATTTTTCACATGGGTTTCCCATAGACGACATGTCTAGCATATTTATAATAGATACAACAAAAAGGTGGGTATAAATACATTTAAGAGCAAGGAGCCTAAAAATGTAACATACAATATACACTTCATTGTGTTACATAAAAATAGAAGTCATAACATTAAATCTCTGTACATAGTAGTTGAAGACCATTTTAAGAATAAATGATTGATGAAAGTTAACTAATAAATAAGGAAGGACTTGAGTATTGAAGGATTAAAAAGATGTTGGAAGGGAAATAATATAAAACAGTTATGTGCCCTGAGAATTCTAAATTTAAAATACATCTTGAGTCTATTATAAAGAAACTAAAAAGAGAAACAAACGAAAACATTATTAAAAAGTCATAAGAAAAAGAATTAAGAGCTGTTACTTTAGAAATTATCCAGCAAACCACAATGACTAGTCACATAAAGTCAGATAAATATGCAGCAAATTGTTAACAGTGGTTTCCTTTGGATGATGGTACTTAAGTGAGTCTAACTTCCTATGTTATGTGTTTCTACAATATTCTAATTTTATTAAAGAGAGCAAATAATATTCTTGTTATCAGAGCAAAAGAGCATTTAATGAAGAATTTTTCCACTTTATTAGCTTTAGAACTTGGGTAAATGGCTCTTCAGCATGCCTCCCCCCGAAGTTGACATTGTATTCTAGTACAATGTCAAAACCAGGAGATTGATATTGGTCCAAGGCACAGACCTTACTCAGATTTCACTATTCATGTGTTTATTTGTGTGTGTGTTCAAGGTAATTATATCATATGTATAATTGTATGAAAATGTATTCCAAAAATAAAAAGATTAACCAAATTTGTATTTAGGAATTACACAAAACTTAATATAGTATTTCTCTCAAATCAATTTCTCCTATAGGAGTTCTGCTTCTAATAATAATATCTCATAGCAGATCAAACTTTCAAGTGAGAACAACTAGAGAAGCTCTGTGAAATTAAAAACAAATCTGTTTTAAGGCATCAAAGAACTACCAAGGCAGCCAGGATTTGAGAGTCCAAGATCCTGTAAAGAAGAGAAACATATTGCGGTAAGGTTGGTATTTTAGGCAACTTTTCCCCCTTGATTTATAAGGGGTGTGGGTTGATAGGCAAGGAAGCCAAACATAGAGCATCTGTTAAGGGTGAGAGATGTTGATAAGAGCTTCATTCCTCTCAGAGCTTGGAAGACAAAAATTGAAATCCAAGGCTATGGAGATATAGCCAGGAATTGAAGTGCCAAGCCCCTCAGAACACAGAAGTGCCAAGGAACCAAACAGAGCTCTCGGTTGTCTTAAGGTGAGGCAGAAATAAAAATTCAAGTTCAGGTTCTGCCAAGGAAGAGAGGTCACCAGTGAATACCCAAGGCTTTCAGGTGGGACATCTGAAGGTCTACGCCCTCGCAGTAAGGTCAAACTTGAAACAAGCCAAGCCTCAAAAATAAGGAAATTTAGTCATGAAATAACTCATGTTTGATTGGACAATGGTGATATGCGCTGTTCTATCTGCTTGACAAAATTTAAAGATGCATCTAGGTCCTGTACAATTTTTAATATGTGATGTTTGATGTTCAAACAACACCAGATATGTCATAAAACAAGACCAAATGAAGCCAGGAATAAAAACAGCCAGTAAAGGGGCACCTGGGTGGCTCAGCTGGTTGAGTATCTGACTCTTGATTTCAGCTCAGGTCTTGATCTCAGGGTCGTGAGATCAAGCCCTGAGTCAGGGCTGAGCATGGAGCCTGCTCAAGAATCTCTCTCTCCCTCTCCCTCTGCCTCTTCCACCCTTGCTCACCCCTGCTCACTCTTGCTCTCACTCTCTCTCTGTCTCAAAACAAAAACAAAAACAAAACAAACCCAAACAAACAATAAAACCAACACAAAACAAAACCAAACACACACACACACACACACAAAAACGGCCAGTAAAAATGGACCCACTGTTGCAGGCTTTAAAGTAACTTCAATTAACATATTAAAAAAATGAGATGAAATTATGAATAATTTCAACAGTGAAATCTATAAAAGATCAAATAGAAGTTCTGGAAGTGAAAGCACAGTAACTGAAATGAACTTGAAAGACAGATTTAACAGCAGATTGGTTATAGCCCATTTTTATTAAAAGGTATCCAGACTTAAGAAAAATAATGACTAGTATAGAAAAAACCCCAGAGACATGAAGACATTTGAAGTGATAATGTCTGAGAATTTTCCAAAACTGATGAAAGATACTAAACTCAAAATTTAAAAAGCATTTTATACCCCAAGCAGATAAATGCCAAGAAAAATCCATCTAGGCACATCCTAGTGAAACTAATGAGACACAAAGACAAAGGGAAAAGTCTTGAAGGCAGCCAATAAAAAGGCACATTATCTGCAAAGGAGCAACAAGTCTGACATCTTAACAGTAAAAATGGAAGCCAAAAGACAATACATCTTTAAAGTGCTGGAAGAAAATAACTTTCTACCTAGAAAGCTATACACCTAGCAAGGAATTTTTTCAAGAGTGAAGGCAAAATAAAGAAATTTCCTGGCAAACAAAAACTTTCAAAAACTTGTTAGTAGTCCCATACTGTAAGAAATACTAGAAGAAGTTTTCAGTGAGACGACATATATTCCCACATGGAAAAGTGGAAATATAAGAAGTAAAGAAGAGCAACATAAAGGGTAAATACTTGAGTAAACTTTTTCAAAAAATGTAAATTTTATAAAATACCTAGGAATGTCTTTTGGACTTAAAATTTGTGAAGGATGAAAACACATGAGCACAAGAACAAAAAAGCTGTGAAGAGGGTAAATTTGATTAAAGTGTTTAAAGACCCATTGCTTGGAAAAGCACAAAAATATGAATTTAGTCTAGATGCTATAAATGCAGGGCACATAGCATAATCTGTAAGATAAGTACTTTAAAAAGAGTAGAAGAATACAGAACCAAAAAGCTAATAAAGGAAAAAATGGCCAAGAAACTGTTTAGTCCAAAAGAAGGCAAGAAGGGGTGGAAAAGAAATACAGAATAGGCAGAAAAAAAGAAAAAGAGTTAGATGATGGATTCAAACCCTAAATAAGTGGACCGAACTCCAGTGATAAAAGAAAAGATGTGAGATTGCATTTAAAACATCAATTTCATCTCTTTAGTTCCGCTTCTTCATCCTTTTATTATAGCTTTCTAAACCTGGATTCTCCTTTCTTCCTAATTTTCAAGAGAACATCCTCTCATCTCTCAGCTCTTTCTGGAATTTCCTATGCTTGGCGCAATCTTCTAATCTGTGAGACAGGATGGGGAAATGGGAGGAGAACAGCACTCTGCAGCTGTCTATGACACTTCCAGATTGAGCATGGAAAAAAATCACTTCACCTCTGTAGGTTTCCATTCATTCCTTCATCTGAAAACTAAATCTAAGCGAGCCTGGGTGGCTCAGTGGGTTAAGCGTCTGCTTTTGGCTCAGGTCATGATCTCAGGTGCTGGGATTGAACCCTGTTACAGGCTCCCTACTCAGTGGGGGGTCTGCTTCATCCTTGCCCTCTGCCCCTCCCCCCACTCATGCTCACTCGCTCATGTTCTTTCTCTAATAAATCAATAAAATCTTAAAAACAAAATTAAACCTATTGGAATCCATTTTCTCCTGCCTTTTTCTGCCCCAGGTTTCTTTTAACTAGCTCTGTCCCTACACCATGGGACTGAGGTTCTTGGGAAGAAAAGGCAACTGAAATTTTGTCTAGCATCCATCCCTGATCATATATTCTACACCTGCAATGACTCAGGTACAAAGCGTAAAGATGAACTGTGCAGCAGGAATGCAGTAGAAAGGTGAAAGCCAAGTGGTAGAAGGATCTGAATGAGGCTCAGGAGAGCTGGGGTCTAGTCCTGACTCTGCTATTAATTAGCCACGGGGTACTGAGCAAGTCACTTAAATTCTTGGGCTCTTTGGTAAACACACTATTGCTATCTTCATAATTTGGGACCATGTTACACATGGTGCCCAGTGGGAACTTTGTGTTCTTCAATAACTGTATTCCTTCAGTTGGGTCTAAGATGGACTCATAGTATATAAAGTTTATTAACCACAGTATTTCCGTTCATTGAGCTTCACTCTGCTGTATGATAGGCAGTGAAGATAGGGTCAGTACTCTTCCAGTTGTGAGATCTTAGATAATCCATTTAATCCTGCCTCACCTGGAAAATGAGGGTATTAGCATTTGCTCAGTTTTCCTGACCAAAGGCAATCATGAGGAAGAAAGTACGTTGTAAACTGTATAGTATTTCACAGTCATGAAGTGTTATTATTGATGTCTTTTGTAAGTAAACTCTAAAGAAGTCTACCAATGTGATCTGAGCCAATAACAGGGAACTGGAGACAAGAATGATGATTTCTGTTAATCAAGCACTGTCTCCACATCTTGACTCTGCCAATGAGATATGTGACAGGGTCAAGTTGGCTGGCTGAAGTGACCTTCACCCTTCCACCCCCATCTTCCCCCTCACTGCATAAGAGGTTGGAGCATATTTTTCATTTTTCTCCATACGTTTACACAAATATTTGGGGATTTAAAACAAAATAATTATTCTATACTTTGTGCTCTGAAATTTGCTTTTTTTTTTTAAACGTAACAACATGCCTGGCAGATCATTAAAAAGCAGTAAATGAAAACCTATTTTATTCTTTTTATTGTTGCATAATATTCCATAGAATAGAAATGCCATTAATGTTATTAAAGATACTTAAACTTATTGACAGTTAAGTTTGTTTTAGATTTTGTGTAATTATGTGGGAATATTTTTATAAAAGAGATTTCTAAGAATGTAGCTGATCAAGCAAATAGTTATTACATGTAATTAGGTACATATTGCCAAATTACCTTCCAAAGGTAGAGTTCAGGTTCTCCAAATTGCACTCCCATCAACAAATCATGAAATGACGTTCCCCCCACACCCTCTTCAACGCTGCACATTATCAATATGTACATTTTGGCTTATCTATTGGGTGAGAAAATAATTCATTGGTTAACAGGGAAGTGGGACATATTTTTATATATGCTTTATATATATGCTTTCATTTCTTTTTCTGTGAATGGCTTCTTTATATACTTCATCCATTTTTTGGTTAATTTGTCTCTTACTGATTTGTAACATTCCTATATTTTATAGATCGCTATCCCTTGTCCTTTAAATATGTTGTAAATATTTTTCCAGGCTATTACACACATTTTAATTTATTAATATCATCGTTTCATTACAAGTTTTAATTTTTCATTATTTTTTTCTTTGTGATGTCCATAAAATGTTTTCCAATGCGCTTTTCTAATACTTTTATTGTTTTGTTAGAGTTTTCATTTTTTAGTTTTTGTGTGTGCTTTTTTTTTTTAAGTCATCTGGAATTTATTTTTGTGTATAATAGGAATTAAGAGTATAACTCGATTTTTTCCCTAAATAGGTGGCCAGTAAATAGCAAATTATTTCAACATGATTTTCTTTAATAATTTAGCTCTTTCTATTGTTGTGGAATATAGCATTTTGTATATTAAATTTCCATTGACATGAGTCTATCTATAGAACTCTCTATTCTATTTCATTAATCTAATTGTGCAATCTTGCATTATAATGCATTTTCTCCAGTTTTATTGAGAAATAATTGACATACATCACCGTATAAGTTTAAGGCGTACAGCATGATGGTTTGATTCACATACATTGTGAAATGATTGCCAGAGTAGGTTCAGTTAACATCTATCTTTTCCTACAGATACAATAAAAAGAAAAGAGAGAAGAATAGAATAAAGGAAAACATTTTTTCTCCCTGTGATGAGAACTCTTAGGATTTACTCTATTTACAACTTTCCTATACCCCATACATCAATGCTAGTATGGTCATCCTGGTGTACATTACATGCCTCCTACATATTTCTCTTATAACTGAAAGTTTGTATCTTTTGATCACTTTCCTCCAATTACCCCACTCCCTACACTCCCCACCCCCTTCCCTGGCCTCTCGTAACTACAAGCTTGGTGTCTTTTTCTATGAGTTCGTGTTTTTTGTTTTGTTTTGTTTTGTTTGTTTGTTTTTTAGATTCCACACGTAAGCGAGATCATACAGTATGCTTTTCTCTGTCTGACTTATTTCACTTAACATATGCCTTCAAGGTCCATCCATGTTGTTGCAAATGATAGGATGTCCTTGTGTTTTTTTATGGCTGAATAATATTCATATATATATATATATATATATATATATATATATATATCACAACTTTTTTTTTTATCCATTCATCTGTTGATGGACAACTAGGTTGTTTCCATGTCTTGGCAATTGTAAACGATGCTGGTAGTCCCATATTTAGTGTTTTGAGGATCCTCCATACTGTTTTCCATAGTAGCTACACCAATTTACAACCCCACCAATAGTGCACAAGTGTTCTCCTTTCTCCACATCCATGCCAGGTTTTGTTATCTCTTGCGGTTTTGATGATGGCAATTCTAACAGGTGTGAGATGATATCTTATTGTAGTTATAATGTGCATTTCCCTAATGACTAGTAATGTTGAATCTCTTTTCATGTAGCTGCTGCCCTTTTATATATATATATATATATATTTTTTAAAGATTTTATTTATTTATATGACAGAGACAGCGAGAGCAGGAACACAAGCAGGGGGAGTGGGAGAGGGAGAAGCAGGCTTCCTGCTGAGCAGGGAGCCTGATGTGGGACTCGATCCCAGGACTCTGGGATCATGACCTGAGCCGAAGGCAGCCACTTAACGACTGAACCACCCAGGCGCCTGCTATATATTTTTTTTTTTTTGGAGAAATGTCTATTCAGGTTCTTTGCTCATTTTTAAATTGGGTTATTATTATTACTAATTCTTTTTTCTTTTGCTAATGAGTGGTATAATTCTTTATATGTTTGGATATTAACCCCTTATCAGGCATATGGTTTGCAAATATTTTTTCCCATTCCATATGTCTTTTCACTTTGTTGGTGGTTTCTTTTGCTATGTCGAAGCATTTTAGCTTGATGTAGTCCCACTTGTTTATTTTTTATTTTGTTGCTTGTGCTTTAGGTGTCATATCCAAAATTCATTACCAAGACCCCATTCAAAGAGCCTTTTCCCATGTTTTCTTCTAGGAGTCATGGTTTCAGGTCTTACATTTAAGACTTTAACCCATTTTCGATTCATTTTTATGAGTGGTATAAGAGATGGGTCCAGTTTCACTCTCTTACTTGTGAATATCCAATTATTACAGCACCATTTATTGAAGATACTGTTTTTTCTCCATTGAGTATTCTTGGCTCCCTCATCAAAGATTAGTTGACTATGCTTGGGTTTATTTCTGAGCTTTTGATTCTGTTCCATTTGTCTATTTGTCTGTTTTTATGCAGTACCATATTGTTTTGATGACAGAACTGTACAGTATAGCTTGAAATCAGGAAGTGTGATATATCCTGCTTTATTCTTCTTTCTCAGGGATTTCTTTAGCTATTCAGGGTCTTTGTGTTTCCATATAAATTATAGAAGTGTTTTTCCTACTTCTGTAAAAAAGTCATTGGAATCTCGATAGGGAATGCATTGAATCTATAGATGGCTTTTGGTAGCATTGACATTTTATCAATATTAATTCTTCCAATCCATGAATATGAGATACCTTTCCATTTCTGTCTTCTTTGATTTCTTTCCTCAGTGTCTTCTAGTTTTCAGTGTAGAGATCTTTCACCTTTTTAGTTAAATTTATTCCTGTTTTTATTGTTTTTAATGCTATTGTAAATGAGATAGATTTATTTCTTTTTCAGAAATTTTATTGGTAGTGTATAGAAATGCTGCTGATTTTTGTATGTTAATTTTGTACCCTGCAACTTTACTGAATTCATCCATTGATATAACAGTTTTTGCTTGAGTCTAGGATTTTCAGTGTATAAAATCATGCTGTCTGGAAATAGACACAATTTTACTTCTTCCTTTTCAATTCTGATATCTCTTTTATCTTGCCTGATAGCTCTAGCTAAGACTTCCAGTAGTATGTTGCATAGGAATGGTGAGAATGGGCACCCTTGTCTTTTTCCTGATCTTAGAAGAAAAGCTTTCAGTTTTTCATCATTTGATATGATGTCAGATGTGTGCTTGTCACATATGGCCTTTGTTACGTTGAGGTATGTTCCCACTGTACCTACTCTGTTGAGAGATTTTGTCATGAATGAATGTTCAATTTTGTCAAATGCTTTTTCTGCATCTATTGAGATGATTGTTTCTTTTCTTTCATTCTATCAATGTCATGTTTCACATTATTTAATTTGTGTATGTTGAAACATCATTGTATCCCAGGGATAAATCCTACTTGATTATGGTGAATGATGCTTTTAATATGCTGCTGTTTCAGTTTGCTAGTGTTTGCTCGTGTTTTATTGAGAACTTCCACATCCATATTCATCAGAGATATTGGCCTGTAGTTTTCTTTTCTAGTGTCATTTTCTGGTTTTGGTATCTGGATAATGCTGGCCTTGTAAAATGAGTTTGGAGTGGTCCCTCCTCTTCAATTTTTTGGGATAATTTGAGAAGGATTGGTGTTAATTCTTTTTTTTTTTTAAAGATTTTATTTATTTATTTGACAGAGAGAGACACAGTGAGAGAGGGAACACAAGCAGGGGGAGTGGGAGAGGGAGAAGCAGGCTTCCCGCGGAGCAGGGAGCCCGATGCGGGGCTCGATCCCAGGACCCTGGGATCATGACCTGAGCCGAAGGCAGACGCTTAACGACTGAGCCACCCAGGCGCCCCGGTGTTAATTCTTTAAACGTTTAGTAAAATTCACCAGTGAAGCCATCTGGTCCTGGGCTTTTCTACATTGGGAGATATTTCATTCTGTTGCAATTTCTTTACTGGTAATTGGTCTATTCAAATTTTCCATTTCTCCTTCTCAGTCTTAGTATGTTGTATGTTTCTAGAATTTTTCCATTACTCCTGGGTCATCCAGTTTGTTAGTGTATACTTGTTCATAGTAGCCTCTTATGATCCTTTGAATTTCTGTGGTATTAGTTGTAATATGTCCTTTTTCATTTATAATTTTGTTGATTTGGGTCCTTTCTCTGTTTTTCTTGATTAGTCTAACAAAGGGTTTGTCAATTTTGTTTATCTTTTCAAAGAACCAGCTCAGCTTTGTTATTCTTTTTTATTTTTCTGGTCTCTATTTCATTTATTTTTGCTCTAATCTATTATTTCCTCCCTTATGCTAACTTTGGGCTCAGTTTGTTCTTCTTTTTCTAGCACCTTAAGATGTCAAATTAAGTTGTTTATTTGGGATCTTTCTTGCTTCCTAAAGTGGGTGTTTCTTTTTACAAATTTCCCTCTTAGTACGCCTTTGCTGCATTTTCATTAAGTTCTGGTATGTTGTGTTTTCATCTTCATTTGTCTTATGACATTTTTATTTTCCCTTCAATTTCTTCTTTCATCCATTGATAGTTCAAGTCAGTGTTGTTTAATTTCCATGTGTTTGTGAATTTTCGTTTTCCTCTTGTTTTTGTTTTCTAGTTTCATGCCATTGTGGTCAGAGAAGATACTTGGTATGATTTCAATCTTTCTGAATTTGCTAAAATTTGTTTTGTGACCCAACATATGATCTATCCTGGGAGATGTTCCATGTGTGCTTGAGAAGTATGTGTATTCTGTTATTATTGGACAGAATGTTCTATACATGTTTGTTAGCTTCATTTGTTCTGTAGTGTTGCTCAAATTGATGTTTCCATATTGATTCTCTGTCTGAATGATCTATCCATTGTTGAGAGTGGATATTAAAGTCCCCATTTATTATTGTATAAGTGTTTATTTCCTCTTTTAGCTCTTTTAGTTTTTGCTTTATATAATTAGATGCTCTGATGTTGGACACATAGATACTTATAATTGTTATATCTTTTTGAAATATTGACCTCTTTATCATTACATAAAGACCTCTTTGTCTCTTTTTCCCACTTTTATTATTTTTAAGATTTATTTATTTATTTTAGAGAGCGAGAGACAGAGTGGGGGGAGGGGCAGAGGGAAAGGGAGAGAATCTCAAGCAGACTCCCTGTTGAGTGTGGAGCCCCACGTAGGGCTTGATCTCACTACCCTGAAGTCATGACCTGAACCAAAACCAAGAGTCAGACACTCAACCAACTGATCCACTGAGGTGTTCCTCTTTTTACCACCTTTAACTTAAAGTCCATTTTGTCTGATATAAGTATACTAACCCCTAATTTTTTTTTTTTTTTTGGTTAGCATTTGTTTGAAATGTCTTTTCCCATACTTTCACTCTTGGTCTATGTATCTTTCAGGCTAAAGTCTCTTGTAGGCAGAATATTGTTGGATCTTTTATTCTATCCATTCAGCCATTCTATGTTTCTTGCTTAGAGTATTTGGTCCATTTATGTTTAAAGTAATTATTGATAGGTATGTGCTTATTGCCATTTTGTTAATTGTTTTCTGGTGGTATTGTTGATCCATTGTTTCTTATTTCTTATCCTGAGATCTTTTTTTTGTTTGTTTGTTTGTTTTTGATGTCTTTTGGTACTAGTATTCTTTGATATCTTTGTTGTGTCTCTAGTGTAATTGCTGTAAGAGTTTCCTTTGTGGTTACCATGGTGCTTATATAAGAAATCTGAAACTTATAACACTCTGTTTTAATCTGATAACTGGTTAACTTGAATAGAATTTGTATACTTTACACTTTACTTCTTCTCCCTCTCACATTTTAGATTATTGCTGTTACAATTTACAAGTTTTTTTTTTAATATTGTGTAACTAATAACAGATTACTGCATTTATAGTTACTTTTGCTGTGTAGGTTTTTGTTTTGTTTTAAGCTAGAGTTGTGAGTTGCACCACTATTACCATATTGCCGATCTATGAACATATATTTACTTTATCTGTAATATTTATATTTCTTTTGTATGTTTTTGTGATGTTAATTGGTGTTCTTTTACTTCCATTCATTTCTTATAAGGCAGGTCTCCTTCAGCTTTTGTTTATTTGGGAAAGTTTTTATCCCTTCTTT
The DNA here is from genome assembly GCF_002201575.2 of Neomonachus schauinslandi. NCBI lineage: Eukaryota > Metazoa > Chordata > Mammalia > Carnivora > Phocidae > Neomonachus > Neomonachus schauinslandi. The sequence goes on along the minus strand of NC_058415.1, from coordinate 39,780,090 downwards.
GTTTCTGAAGGACAGCTTAGTCAGGTATAGAATTCTTGGTTGAGAGTTATTTTCTTTTAGTATTTTGAGTTTTATGTGCGCAGCAATCCCATTCTCTCCTGGCCTGAAAATTTCTGTTGAGAAATCCTCTTGGTTTTATGAGAGTTCCCTTATACGTAACGTCTCTCTTTTGTCTTGCTGCTCTTAAAATTCTTTGTCTTTGACTTTTGACAATTTAATTATAATGTGTCTTGATGTAACCTTATTCACGTTCAACTTCTTTGGAATCCTTTGGGTCTCATGGATCTGGATGTTCATTTCTATTTCCAGGTGTGGAAGTTTTCAGCTATTATTGCTTCAAAAATATTTTCTGTCCCTTTCTTGTTCTCTTCTTCTTTTGGAATTCTTACAATGCAAATATTCTTTCTTTTCATTGTGTTCTATAATTCTCTTAGGCTTTCTTCACTCTTTTTCCTTCCTTTTTTTTCTTTTTGTTCCTCTGTGTAATTTCTAATGCCTCATTCTCCAAGTTGCTGATTTTTTTCTTGGGCATGGTTGAGTCTACTTTTGAAACTCTCTATTGGATTCTTTAGCTCAGTAATTGTAGTTTTCAACCCTATGATTGATTGATTTACTTATTTTTTGATGATTGCTATTTCCTTGTCAAACTTGTCTTTCTTTTCTTCTAGTTCCCTAGACTTCTTTAGAGGGATTATTCTGAATTCTTTATCTGACAGTTTATACAATTCATTTTCTTTAGGATTAGTTGTTGGAGTTTTATTAGTTTCTGTTGGTGGTGTCATGCTTATCTGATTTTTTATGATCCATGATTCCTTATATTGGTATCTGCACATTTGAGTAATGGGGCTCTTCTTCCAGACTTTGCAGTGTTACTTTGGCAGAGACAGTTTTTCACCAGTCCGCTCACTTTGGGTTTCTGGGTGTGTGTGCTGATAACGTCTTTGGGCATATGGCGTCTGCTATTATGGTCTATTTTTGGGTGGGGCACCTGTTTGAACTCTGAGAATGGGAATGGGGGTATGTACTGTTGGCTGAGAAGAGTTGAATAGGACTACTGGCTTTGTTCCTTACCCAAGTGAGGTTGTAGGAAAGGCTCTACAGTTGTCTGAATTCTCTGGTTAGTCTTACTGGATGGCCAGGATGGGGTAGTGTTTTAGTAGTAGATGGGTATAATAATTAGCTTCTCTGACTTTGCAGGGCATCAAGTCAAGGCCCAGAGCCTATACAGTTCATTGTTTGAGAGCCTGAATTAGGCTTGAGTGTGCTCTGAGTTCCCTGGTGAGGTGAGGCCCCTGGGTTTTGCTCTGCAGATGGGGGAAGCCATGGCTGTGTTCTCTGTTCCAGTACCACTGTACGTAGGGCAGTTGGATGGGCTATTCAGCTTCCCCCCGTGCCCTGGTTAGGTTCCCTGGATTTGATTCTGCAGATGAGTAAAGCCACAGGTTGATATTACTACTTGGGCACTGCAAGTATGAACTCGGTCTGCCAAAATCCACGTGGTGATTGTTGCAAACTCCTCCCTTCTCTGTCACAGTCAATTCCCAGTGGCTATGCCTTACAGATTCCCCTGTAATCCCTTTATTGTGAGATCAGAGTAGGGGCTCCCACAAAGCAACCCACAATGCTGGGAGAGGCTGATTGTCCTCTTGGATTTTTTTCCCCTCCTGGAAGAATTGGCATCTTGGGAGAGACCTCTCTGTGTGGTGTTGTGTTGTCCTAGGGGAGGGCAATGTGGTCAATGTGTACCCTTACCCTTCTAATGCAGTTTGCCTTGGTCTCTGGGGTGCAGGGGGTTGCTTCAGCCTCACCCCAGGTGCTAGGATTCTTTCAACAGTGCCTTGTTCTTGAATAGATGTGAGTAGTTCTTCTTGTGAGGAGTAGCAAAGTCAGGAATGACCCATGTAGCCGTCTTGGTGATGTCAGTTTCTATAATACAGTTTTAATTATGTATCTTTTCTTCTTGAGATTTAAAAAAAAACCCTTTTCCTAAATTAAATAATTTTTATCTATTTCTTTAGGTAATTTAAAAATTTCTCCTTCAGTCTCTCCATTTCATGGAATTATAGATTTCCTGATGTTGAACTATCCTTATATTTCGGAGAAAAATCTTATTTCATTGTGATCACTATCATACAAAGCTGGATTGGATTTTCTTATACTTTAAGGTTTTTTCCTCTATGCACATAAATGAGATTGACCTAGTTGAAGTATACCCTTCCAAGTCTTCCTCTATACATTTCCATAAATGTCCTTACACATTTTGATATAAGGATTATGCTAGATTTTTGTAGTGAGCTGAGAAGCTTCCCAACTTTTTATATACTCTGGAGGCATTTATACAATATAGGAATTATCTGTCCTTTGAAAGCTAGGTAGACCTTACCCATTACTTTGCTTGGGCTAACTCGAATTTTACAGATAGATTTTATTTCTATTGTGATTATGATTACATTTTTAGCCACTTTATTTATTTATTTATTTAAGACTTTATTCATTTATTTGACGGAGAGAGACAGCGAGAGAGGGAACACAAGAGGGGGGTGCTGGAGAGGGAAAAGCAGGCTCCCTGCCGAGCATCCCAGAATGCTGGGATCATGACCTGAGCCCAAGGCAGACGTTCAATGACTGAGCCACTAGGCGCCCCTAGCCACTATATTTAAACATATTTGCTTGGTTGTGAATTTTTTTTTTAATGTTTTATATGTAAATGTTGTTAAGGCTTGCCGATTCACTAGCTACTGGATCTCTGTGAAGAGCACACTATGACCTTAGCACTTCCGTATCAATTACATCACAAAAAGCAGATTCACTGCAAATAACAACTAAAAACTCAAAATCTTGATCATGTTTCATGTTTGGCAGGAATCATTTATTTTTTTTTCCTCTTACAAATCTAATATAAAATTTCAAATGTATATTTAGGAGAAGGATGAAATGCTGGTGACCAAAATAGAGTCCTTCAGATGATTCAGGCTGCCTTATCTCAAAGCATGACCATCAGGAATGAGAAGCTGCAGATAAATATTTAATTAATTAAAGATAATTGTGTGCCTCATCCCTCTTTTTTAAATCACAGAAGCAATGAATATTATTAATAAAGTAGAGCATAGTAAGAAATAACAAAGAAAAAAATGAGTTAATTCACCCTAAATCCATCACTCAGAGGAAAATCATTTACTGTACAATCTGCCAGAACTTTTGTGCAAGTTAAACCCATAAATACATTTAACAAGTGTTCATTTTAGGTGTACGAGTGTGTTTGTAACCTACACTTTTCATTTACCATTATGAACATTTTTCCAGGTCAGTAAATACAGACCTGCCTCCTAACGGCCACCCACTATTCCATTGTATGAGTCATTACAATTTATATAGTCTTACTCTTATGTTTGGACATTTACGTTGTTTCTAATTTTTCACTCCTTTAAACATGCTGTGACAAAAATAATTTGAAACATTCTGTCTTAAATATTTGGTGCTAATTATATAGTGGGTCTGTGTGAAAGGAGATACTCAGGGTATGAAGAACTCTGAGTCCTGAAGTCAGCTGATGTCATCCGTTTTACTTTACGCTTTATAACTGCCATTTTATAAGACAACAACAACAACAAAAAAATCCTAGATGATAACAATCCACTCCCTGTATCTAGAACCTTAAGATGAGATTAAAGTTGGGCAAACGTGTCCAGAACTGCTCTCTGCCCCCAATTCCACATCCTACATTCTTTTATTGTATTTAATACCATCTGGCCTTATTTTTATATCATTTTTTCTTTTTTTAAATTTTTGCTTTTTTATTGATTTTTATTATTTATTTATTTGAGAGAGAGGGAGAGACAGAGAGAACATGAGACGGGGTGAAGGGCAGACTCCATGCTGAGCAGGGAGCCCCAAGCGGGGATTGAACCAGGGATTCCTGGATCATGACCTGAGCTGAAGGCAGACGCTTAACCGATTGAGCCACCCAGGTGCCCCTCATTTTTTCTTTTTATAAATTAAGAGGTAAACAAAATTCAAAGCAGGGGTTTGACATACCCAGAGCATTAGCAAACAAGTAATTGAATGTTTGCCTTGTGGGGTTGCTAAGAATAAAAATGGGTCAGGGAGCTAATATTTATTGAGTGCTTCCTCTGTGCCCAATTTTGTATATTCATTGTTTTACACAGTCTTCAGGACACCTCTGCAAAGTTGCTGCTCCAGATGAGGAAACTGAGTTCCAGAGAGGTTCTGTGACTTAACCAAGATCAAACCTAGTGAGTGAGTAGAGTTGGGCTGGAACTCAGGACTGCTTGGCTTCATCACACAGCCTTGATGTGGAGAAACACGGTCCCTGCCCCTAGGTTATTCACTCAATGGTGGGATACTAAGGAAGTTGTGTCCTCACCATGATTCACTGGCATGCACACTTCTGTGCCTTGTCTATTTACTCCTTTCTAGTTTTGAGGAGGAAACCCAGGTAGTTCTCTACAACAAAGAAATGCTATTTTAAGCAGAACTTACACTGAAACTATTACAACGAAAATACGTTATGCATCAACAAAATGCGTGCTGACAAAACCCACCTGCTGTAGCAGATGATGCATTCCTGGGGGATAGGCTTTTTCAAGAATTACAAACACAGTTTTAAAAATTAGCCAATCACATGCGGTCACCAAATACTCAATGATGAGAATAAAAACAACAAAAAATAAACAGTAAAAAAAAAAGAAAAAGAACAATTTACTTCCCTCCCTCCAAGGCTGAAAAGGAACGGGGGCTGATCAGTAGCCTTTGGATTGTTTTAAAAGGATCAGTACATTTTAAGAAGTTAGTATGTTAGGGTTCCTGGGATGGGGATGTCTTAGGGTCTTTCCTCAATATCTGTTTGTTCACCTCTTCAGATCTTTCCGCTTGAAGGAAATAGTGTTATTTAGCTGGAAGAAGACATGCCTTGTAAGCAAGACAATAGCCTCTTCAAGTTCTATTCAAGAAGCAAAACAAAAACACACATGAAACTGTTCCTTTTTTTCCCTATTAAACTCTAGGAATCGGAAATAATCCCACCCAGGGGGAATTACAGTGAGAATTTTTTTTTTAAGATTTTTAAATTTATTTGACAGAGATGTATCAAAATCTGTAATACGATGGAAAGAGCAGGAAACTGAAGTCTAGATGTCTCAATTTCATGCCCTCCCCTGAATAAACATGTGAACTTGGGCAAATGCTTTAACCTGTCTGGACCTCAGGTTGTTTATCTAGGCATGGGGAAAAATATTTGCCTCACCTACCACTTAAGATTGCTAATGACAATGAAATTAAATAACACTTGTGAAAGCCATCTGTGAAATGTTGAGTGCCATATAAAATTTGTTATTATTGTTACAGTTGATATTATTAGCCTCACAATGCCTGATATAACTGGGTACTTGGTTCCAACTTGTTTTCGTTGTTTTAGTAACATTCCCTTAGCAAAGAGCCATAGTTTGGGAGCTCTGTGCTGTCAGGCTGGCACATTATGGGAACCCGTTGAAAAGTGATGGCTGATAACCGAAAAGAGGAATGTGAGAAATTTGTGGGCTGCTCACCTCCAGCCTGAATTTATCCTTCCCGCCCAGCGGGCCAGATTCTCTCTTAAAGCTCTGACCCTTCTGAGTCAACATGTCAGAAAAGAAGACAAGAGAGAGGGTTCTTCAGACTCAGATCAGTATTCAAAACCCACAAATATACACCCAAAGAGCCAAAGCCATGATGATGGCAAAGCATAGGTCACCGGATCTTCGATGCAGTTTATGTTTGGGGTGTGGGCGTGGCTTAGAAAGACCTCCCGTCTCAGGTAGCCGGGCCTGGAGACGGGGGGCCTGGCCTCCCCTTCTCGAGAGGAGGTCGGGGGCCTGGGGCAGAAATTAAGAGAATGGGTTCTGACCTCTTATACTCTCCGCAATCTCCCGGAGGGTTAGCCAGAGACACCTGATGCAGAATTCAACACCTGATGCAGAATTCAACACCTGATGCAAAATTCAACACCTGATGCAGAATTCGACCCCCGAAGCTGGTTCTGAAATCCCATACAGTAAGAATACAACCTGGCCAGGTAGCAGATGTGCTCCTGGGCTCGGGCCCAAGAAAGGTCCACACGCTCAGGGAAGGGCCAGGCTTGTGTGGTCCCAGGGCCGCACGGGGTTTATGCGGAACGGCCCTGCTGCCCTCTTTCTCTTCAATGACATTCTTGGCCTGCCTTCCCTCCTCCGGTACATTCCTTTCTCCCCTCATCCTTACACTTCACTCTTCGGGATCTCCTTTTCTTTCCTCTTTTTATTCCCGTTACTTAGTGGATGCACACATTGATGCAACTGTGCCAACTGCTTTCGGTTGCATTTTCCTTATCCGCAAAACCAGAATAAGATACTCACTAGAGGCTGGGTGCAGATTTCATATGTCTTGGCTCCCTCCCCTCCCTGACCCTGTCCTCTCTGCCTCTTATCTTTAAACGCTCTCATTTTTGGTCAGCAGGCTTGGCTGGGATAGAGCCCGGAGGGCACCGGGCGGCTCCTGGAGAGAAGGTAGGTGAGTCTTTTCATTTTTCCCTCTTGTTTGCCTTTCCTTTTTTTCTTCCTCCTTTCTGTCTCTCCCTGTCTTCCTGATGTGCAGGGCTCTCTCCCACCCACTTAGCTTTATGCTTTCAGAAGTCACCTTGGAGCATCATGTTTTAGGAGCTGTCCACCCCTCCTCCACTCCTGAGGCAAGCAGCGTGGCTTTCGAGAGCGCAGGGCTTTCAGCATTCACGACAGGCCCTCATTTATCTGGATGCTCATAACATTGATGCTGAACCCCAGGTCGTCACAAAGGCAGAGAAGGATTTGATGGTCTAAATCTCTTCCCATGCTCCATTACATCTTGTCTTGACTGATGCAGCAGAGGTCTTTACCTTCTTAGGAGGAGACCTGCCAGACCCTTTGACTCCTGACACCAAAGCTAACTGCTGACCCCTCGAGGCTGCCTTAGTATGAGTTCAGTGGAACTGCAGAACGTTGGCCATTTGTATGCACCACAGGGAAAGTAGGTTGGATTTTACTGAAACTATTCAAGTGTTCCGGGAGATACGCTCAGCTGGGAGTGGTATAACACTGAATTGGAAAGTGAAGGGGCCGAGATGGCTGGGACCACTCAGCCCTTGTTCATTCTGTGCTTTCAGCATGGGCAAGGTGCCGAACTGGGTGTCAAGGACACGATGATGGACAAGGCATCGACTTTGCTCCCGATGGTTTACAAGCCAATGGAAGAGCAAGCACGTAAATGGGCTGTCTTTCTACCTGGACTAGAGTTAAACACAGGATTTGGAGAGAACACGAGTGGCAATAGGCATGTTCTTTACCTATATTCCAGATAAATCTAGGGTTTGGGGGACATACCTAGTGGTGGTGAACAGCTATCCCAGTGTGGGCCTTCCTAAGGAGAAAGGCCAGACTTGAATCCAAAGGCGAATGAGAAGTTAGATTTGAGAAGGTCCTGGGCCGGGGGCAAGAGAATCTTCCAGCCTAACAGAGCAGCACGTTGCAAGGCTAGGATGCGTGCACATGAGCCTTCAGGTGGTTCTGTTTGGTGGGGTTGGTGAATGTGGAGGCAGGGATTGGCCGGAAGTGCAGCTAGAGAAGGAAACAGAGGCCAGGAAGACTTAATGGTCCTGCTAAGGTATTTGGATATTTTCCTGTAGGCATTAAGGAACCCTTAAGCCCTCTTAAACAGGGAGAAAACCTGACCGGATGTGTAACTTTAGAAACCTAGCTCCTAACTTCAATGGGATCGTTGCTCAGAGGAGAGCAAGACTGGACACAACAGTCAGAATGGTGGTTTTCACTCTGGCTGCACCTGGAATCTCCTGGGGAGCTTTAAAAAATACTGTTGCCTCTGTTCCACCCACAGAGACTCTGATATAATTGGTCTGGGAGGTAGCCTGGGCTTTGGAAATTTTTAAATGCTTCCCAGGGGATTCTAATTTGCAGCCCAGGCAGAGAACCACTAATTTAAGAGGTGGGGAAGTGGAGGTGGCTGAGGGACGTTAGATGTGTCAGGCTTGGGCAGGACCATTCCCCAGGGCTTCCTTACAAAGTGTTTTTTTTTTTTTCCTTCTAGAAGTGGTTAGGAGGTCAAGTCTTGAACCTGATGGCTGGTTCTCAAGTGACTGTGGGGGAGCAGGGAGCCTCCGAGTTCATCAGCACCAGGCTTGAGACATTGCTGCTGGGAAGCAGCAGAATCTCAAGAATGAACTGACTGGTGACAGCAGGGGGCGGGGGGGGGGGGGGGAGGGAGGGGATGGAAATGAACAACTTAAGCAAAGTATAAGCTGTTTTTGAATTAGCACACACGTACCTCTCCCCCCACCCCCCATTTCGTCTACATTTTGCTTTAATTTTCTTCCTCAGATGGATTGGGATTGGACAGAAAAAATCTAAATAAACTGCATTGGAAGTTTTATATTTAGCCTCTCTGAACTCTGGCTAATTTGTGAACACCACCACCAACAAAAGCAGCGTTTATTTTAAACTCGAGAAAGGGTTTATTCAGTTTCTTTCTTTTGTTTTTCCATGCATTGTTTTCCTGCCTCCGAGAGAGCTCCAGGCCACACTGTGCAGTCTGCATCCCCCCCCCCCCCCCATTCTCCTTAGCCCTTCTAAGAATTGCTCAACCCAAGAACACTGAGAACATTGGGGCAGGTCCCAGCCCCAGCACCGTGGCGTTAACCCCTCCATGCACAGAGGGGGCTCTCCGGGCTTGGCAGCAGAGGCTGGACCCGGGGATGCTATGCTCCCACGGGGCCCCTGGTATCTGCCTTGATGGTGTGGCTTAGGGGTTAAACGCAGTTTGCAATTTCCAAAAAAAAAAAAAAAAAAAGCTTGATTTGTCAAAAGAGGCTCCCGAGGAAGAACATGCGAGTCTGAAATGGTGTGCAACATCTGAGAAGGTGGGAGTGCACGCCCAGGGCCCTCGAAAGCTCGGATTTGGGCCCGGAATCAGGAGAAAGACTCTATTGGGGTTTCTCCGATCCCCATCAACTTCTAAGCCTTCCTGTTGAAATCCCTGACAGTGCCCTTGACAGCCTGTTATTATCTTACAATAAAATCTGTCCCCAACCCCCTGGTCCTGCTGCTCGCCCAGTTTCCAAAAAGGTGTCGAATGGTGAACCGTTGGGGGGCATGGAGAGTTACAAAGCAGATTCTAGAAGTGCCCGGGGACTTGGCTCTTTCAGGGGGCTGCATTAGGCTCAAACTCTCTCATTTTATTTTATTTTTTTCATTTTCACCGGAGTGGAATTAACCACGGCAAGAGAGCGAACGCCTCCAGGTTTACGGTTGTGTGGCTTATTGTGTGTATATCCTATAAAACCAAAAACCATATGGAGAATTCTGCTTTCTTGGCTTTTTGTGCGTGTGTACCAGGAAGTAGTAAAATGTTTTGAGGTGCTATTAAGTCTTTAAGTTACAAAATCAAGATTCCACCTTAAAAATTTTCCATACTGTATGTTGTTGCCTAGCCTGGGGGGGCTGAGTGCCTGCCAAATATCTATCAGAGAGTGATTTATGATATATGATACGCTCCCCAGCCCAAGTGGAGACTGTGTCGTTGAAACATGAGAAAGGGGAGGCCTTGCTCTCTCTCTCTCTCTCAACCATCATGACTGGTTTCTGTTAGGCTTTTCTGAGAGCGCACGCAGTCTAAAACGTGCCGCATTTTATAGCACCAAAACTGAGGCAAGAAACAAAACACAATCCGGCTAAAGAAAACCTTCATTTTTCTTTGCCCTGTGTTAGGGGGTCATTTTTACTTCTAATGACGGCTGTTTTGTCCTCCAATCACCACCCCCCCAGCTTCGTGGCTGCTCATCTGAGGAGCTCTTAAAGAAAATAGAACAGTGCTGTGCTGGCAATTAAAATATTTAAAAATGAAACCTCAACTCCATGTTTTAAATGTTTCATGCGCTTTCCAGTCTACTATGACTAAGACTATATTGTGATTTTGGGTGTTTTCTGTTCTGCAAATGTTTCCTTTGCAGCTGTGAAGAAGTACATCTTCCATATGGCTCTCGGGGCACTTTTCAGTTTGCTTAGATAAAGCAATATGGACCTAAAAAAAAAATTAAAAAGGCAGTCATTTTTTTCCTTCCTACCAAGATCCTTTTGGCCTCTGACTTGATATTTTAATGAACTGCAATTTAAAGCATAGTGTAGTTTGCTCTCAAAATTACTGTGAGTGGGGATATTGCTACAGGTTATTGAGAACGCCTCTTAGTGAAGGCTGAGATTTTTGTTGATGTTGATGTGCACTGCTTGTTTTTTAAATACATACTTGGGTTTCCAGGTTCTCTTCCATCATAATTATTTTTCGAGGTCCACATGTTCTTTGAAAACATGATTTCTAACAGCTCCATAATTTATGACAACATCATGATATATGTAACTGTTTCCTTATTATAGAACATTCGGGGCATTTCCATTTTTAATGGAAGTGTCATTATAAATAACAATGTGATAAATAACTGGCTATGGAGTTTCGGCCGTATTTCTGTTTGCTTTGTTAGGACAGATATGCCATTAATTGGCATGACTAGGTAAAAAATTGTGAACCTATTTTAACCATCTTGCTATGTATTTGCACCTGGGTTTAGAAAGTCTACACGGCATTTTACTACCACCGCTCTCGGTCGAGTTTGTGACAAGCTCATCCTTATATTCTTCAGTACTCTGGTGGTTGGTGGTTATTTTTTAAATCTTTGGCAGTTCAATATATATAAAATGATAAAATTAATTTGAATCAGCATTATTTTAATCATTAAACCAATGTATCTTTTTCTCTTGTGCGCAGTGCATGAATTTTGAGCTTTTAGTGACTTGGTTTAGGAAGCTTTCCCCAAACCCACATTTGGTATATTAGACATTTCTTTTGAAACCTCTCAGACTACACATGTCCCTCTGACAACCTGGGAATTAACTTTCTTTTAGAGCCGCTGAGTACTGTATGGAAATCTAGCCAGAACTTGAACAAGTGGTACCAACACATAGGGTATCTTAAGCCTCCCAAGTCAGTCTAACTCAGGACCTACCCCGTCTACCCAGTGCAAGCCAGTCTCTCGTAAGGACTGTGAAAGTCTTTCTTTTGTGGTAGCATTCCTTCACAGGTGTGTGTTAATGGTCCGGAGAGACTGGGGCAGACTGCTTTTTGTTTTTGATTCTGCTTATGAACTTGTAACCCATTTGACAAACAATTCTTAAACTTAGGATGCTTTAGATAATGCATTTTTGGATCATCTTTACCTGCCTTTTTTTTTTTTTTCTTAAAGATTTTATTTATTTGAGAGTGAGAGAGAGAGAGAGGAGGGGGAGGGACAGAGGGAGAGGGAGAAACAGAATCCCCACTGAGCAGGGAGCCTGATGAGATGTGGGACTTGATCCCAGGACCCTGGGATCATGACCTGAGCCCAAGGCAGACACTTAACCAACTGAGCTACCCAGGCGCCCCTCAACTTTACCTGTCTTACGTCAAAACTGAAGACCTCTGGGATTTTCTTTAATGTACAAGATTATTGCCAGGTCATCCTTACTACTTGGTTGAGAGGCTGAAAGTGGTAGTTGGAGACATTTTAAAGCCATTCCTGGGAATGCTTCTCAAATTCCCCCCTGCTTTTCTATCTTCTAGGTTACCATTTATTGAGCACCTATTGCATACCTTTCACACTTGGTCTCGCTTCAGCTTCACTACCATCCAATGGAGTTTTGTATAATGATCCATTTTTACAGGCAAAAATAACCTCAGATAGATTAGGTCACCTCCCCACAGATAAAAAAAGATTATAAGTGGTAGCTAGTAAATGCACAGAGGTTCAAATGCCTGTTTAGTAATTATATAGAAGCTGTAGGAATAGACATGCCAAGGCTCTTGAGTAAACTACTGAGTGACTCAGGAAGACAATTGGGTGATCTTTTCATTATTAACATGCAGGGAAACTCTTCCCTGCTCCCTGAAGAACATATATCACAGTGTTTTGAAGTCATTTTTCAAACATAATTGCTTCATATGTAATCATTAAAGTCTCAAACATAACATTTCTTAGAAAGTCTACAAACTCTGGAAGGATTGCCGAAATTTACACAGTGACCTCAGGCTATTGAATTTATCCCACAGCTTTGATTGAACACCTTGAATTTCTGTGCACATGTGTCTTGCAAATTCTTTTGCTTTGTGGCTTAGTAGCAAGGCATTTACCCTCTAAGCAGTGCCCATAAAAACAGGGGTTGATCATTTATGGAAGCTGACCATGGAATATACTAAAGGTGCTTCAAGGACATGCTTTTAGTGTGTCCACACTCGGAAACCTATAGTTCAACTTCCCAGGGGCTCAGGATTTTAAGGACCAGGCTTCCTAGCCTCTTCAGTTTCTGCAAGCTGAGATAACCTGTTGCTATTTTTGAATATAAATAGACTGTATTAGGTATTAAAAGAACTACCCAAGGGTTTTCCCCCCTTTTCCATTTTGGTGTTTGCATTGGCAGTGGAAGTCTTGAGCTTTGAGACTTGGAAGGCAGTGCCTGCAAACAAACATCCTGTGGACAAAATTGTCGAGCCGGCACTCCGTGTTCCAGGATGATTGACAGGAAGCAGGGTGTGCAGTGAGGACGGAGGATGGACACTCTGAGCACGGTGGCTTCCAGTTCCCCCGAACAATAGCCAGGATCCCAGGGAACATCACACATTCCCTTTTCCATCTACCGGCGTGGAAGTTTGAATGTCGATTGTGGTGGTAGTTAGGGAGGATATGGGCTGGGCAGGAGGTGAAGAGAACCTAGTACTCAACCCAGCAATTACAAAGAATTGAAACCTTTTGATAATGCTCCCATTTGAGCAACAGGAACAAGGAGATACGCAGAGATCGGGGAGGGTGGCTTGAATCAGACAGTGGCAAAAAAGAGTCATCCACAGCCATTATGACCAAAGCTAACAGTGGTCCCTCCCGGGGACCGGGCGTGAGGCAGGCGGTGCTGACAGAGAGACCAGGGGGAAGTTCAAGGAAGTGAAATGGAATTCACAAGGAAGAGAAAATGGATGTGTTTTAAAGCCCAGCTACGGGCTGGGATTTTGCATATTGTTTTGCTTTTGGTCTTATTGCGGGCTTTTATATGGAGGCTGGTATTAGATGAATTGTTTCCCATGATGAAACTGAGGCTCCGAGAGGTTAAATAACTTTGTTCGACATGACAAAGTTAGACCGTGGAACAACTGGTATTAAAGCGTCTGCCCTTTGGACTCCCCCCCTCTCCCCCAACTCTTTCTGTGTCCTCCCTCATGCTTCCTCCCTAAACCAGCCTGGGTCCTGCCCTCTTCTTTCTCTGCTTCTTCCCTGTGGGGAATACAAAAAGAATTTCTCTCTTTAGCTCAGTCTCCTACAGTTTCCAGTTTATACCTCCCTTCCCAGTCTTCCCAAACCTTTCGTGGCTGTCTGGCTCATCAGCCCTTTCGTATCTCTGGGTCTTTCCCTGTTGTTGCTTCTGCCACCCTGACTTTCTCTCCCTTCACACGAACACAACCCACTGCCCACTCTTTGAAGCCCAGTCCAAATGCCGGCGTCTTCAAAGAGCTCACGTATCCCAGCCTCCCTCACTCCCCAGGTGGGATCCCACCTTCCCAACACCCTAGTCTCACAGCAACTTGTGTCTACCTCTGTTACAATCAGCGCATGTCATTTCAAAGCTGAAGAACCCTTGTTCTTACTAATCCATGTGTAACACACACAATAAATTTAAATTTCGTCCTGTCTTTTGATAGCTTGATGATGGCCCATTTAGGTAAATATTAGACTTTAATCCTCCTTTTTAGATCTGTCTATTTTTGAGAATCACTAAGAATAGTTGTCTGTTTTTCCTCAGTAGTTGCTCTTATGGGATTACTTGAATTGATGTAAGAAAAAATAATAGGCAGAAGCATTGAAGGAGCCAGTTCTTTCTTTCCTTACTTCTTTCCTTCCTTCCTTCCTTCCTTCCTTCCTTCCTTCCTTCCTTCCTTCCTTCCTTCCTTCCTCCCTCCCTTCTTCCCTCCCTCCCTCTCTCTTTTCCCTCCGTAAGGATTTATTGAGTATCACTTAAGTGTTTGGTTACTGGGATAGACACTGAGGATACAGTGCCCCTATGGAGCTGCGGTCCATTGGGGAAGATAAACATTACAAATACAACATACAGAACATACAATCTTGAATGGTGATAAACACTGTGGAAAGAAGTCTAGGGGGCTATGTAAACATAATTCTGGTGGACCTGAGCTGGTCAGGGGAGCTGATGGGTAGTGGTTGGCAGTCAAAAGTGCACTGTTAGAGAAAGGAGTTAAATCAATCTGAAAGAGTTCCTGAGTTGGCCATGGGGCCCCTTAAGGGAAGATCTATGGCTGTTGTTCATGGGAGGCAAGGGGTGACGGGAATTCCTCTTCCAACCAGGGAGTAGAGGAATGGAAGTCTCATAACTGTGCTTGATTTTGTTGACTTTGCTCATGTGGTAGAATCTCACAAAAGCCAAGTGATCAAACATAGAAGGGTGCACAGCTCAAATTCTTATATACTTGGTCAGAAAAACAGTAGAGCATTGAAGGCTGGTGATGAAATGTATAGAGTTTTTTCAAGTTGCATTTACCTGGAAATTCCCTGTGTCTATACACACGCACACACACACACCACACCATTTTCTTTGCACTGAACTTTGTAGAAGACTAGTTACTCTTTTTAAAAAAATTTTTATTGTTATGTTAATCACCATACATTACATCATTTTTTTTTTTTAAAGATTTTATTTATTTATTTGAGAGAGAGAATGAGAGACAGAGAGCATGAGAGGGAAGAGGATCAGAGGGAGAAGCAGACTCCCCGCTGAGCAGGGAGCCCGATGCGGGACTCGATCCCGGGACTCCAGGATCATGACCTGAGCCGAAGGCAGTCGCTTAACCAACTGAGCCACCCAGGCGCCCCACATTACATCATTTGTTCTTGATGTAGTGTTCCATGATTCATTGTTTGTGCATAACACCCAGTGCTCCATGCAGAACATGCCCTCTTTAATACCCATCACCAGGCTAACCCATCCTCCCACCCCCCTCCCCTCTAGAACCCTCAGTTTGTTTTTCAGAGTCCACCGTCTCTCATGGTTTGTCTCCCCCTCCAATTTCCCCCCTTCATTCTTCCCCTCCTGCTATCTTCCTCTTCTTTTTTTTTTTTTTCTTAACATATATTGCATTATTTGTTTCAGAGGTACAGATCTGTGATTCAACAGAAAGACTAGTTACTCTTTGTTTTAGGTGTTCCTGGGATTGCTGAGAAACAAGGGTAAATGGGCAGTGATGGGCATGGTAGAGGAGGCAGTGAAATAGGCAGAATAGGTCACCCAGACTCATCCCATGAATCAGAATGCTTAGGGGTAATTCACAAAAGATTTCATGGACTGTTGTCCTACACATGAACATCCCATCTGGGGCCCTGTGTCCCTTCGCTGTGTGTGTGGGCCTTACAAGTCACTTGTGATTTGGAGAGAGCCAGTGAATAGAGTGCCAGAGGCAGACACTGGAGCACAGATGACGTCCCCCAAGACACTAAAAGCCAACATGCTCTTTATCTGCATACTTTAGGGAGTCACGGAGATACGATTCAACCACACATTTATACGCAACGTGAAACCTTTATGAGGCATAGGCTGTTTGCCAGATGTCTATTGTCTTTCCTTCTCCTCCCTCCCTCCCTCTTCCTCTCTCTCTCTCTCTCCCTACCTTCTTTCCTTCTTTCCTCCCTTCCTCCCTCCCTCCCTTCCTCCCTTCCTTCCACCCCTCCCTTTCTTCCTTTGAAGTGCAATTTTGGAGAAACTTAGGGATGAAATTGAAGCTATATTGTATTTAAATTCAAAATGGTTGTGATACATCTAGATTTGTAAAAGTTTATATTTCCCTATTTCCGTTCAGAGAAGAAAGTCAAAATTCTATACCTTGGCATTGGAAACTCTATACACCTGGTTCTTAACTACACTCCCAACCTTATCTACTCTGACTCCCCTGCCCCAGGCAACATGGTCTCCCTATTGTTCTTGGAACAATCTTGCTGCCTTTGTTCTTGGTTCCTGCATCTTACCAGAGCTGACCAACGCCCCCTACTTATACGCACTTCCAGTTGTTCACCCACTTCTAGTCTACCTCCTAGAGCACCCCACCCAAGTCCTACCCACTTCCACCTTGAATGATCTCCCTCTTCCCTGAACTCATAGCACTTTTAGCTTATTTGGCAATTGATCATGCGTGGGTTTGTGAAAAAGCTTGTTTTGTTGGATGATATTGTTGTGTAACTCACATTATCATTTCATTTTTCTACTTTGTATTTTCTACTGCCTCATAACCTCCAAAAGAGCCTGAAAAAACTTGTCTTCTATATTTTAGTTACCCCAGCTGTTTGAAACACTGCATTATCTAAGCAAATCATATGTCTTTAATAAATTACTTATTTATTTATTGAAAAGATCATTTTCATTATTCAGTCTACCAGATGAGAGGTTATAGAGAAGCAAGCTGATATCTATTAAGATACTATTTATAAGGCACAGGGATAAAAGTTTCATGACACACCCTGATTTAACCCTTCCTCAAATCTGTTAAATCCATTATGTTTGATATTAGTTTTACAGATAAAGATATTTCACTTAGAAGTTTTGAACTTTTTGCTTGGGATCACACAGAGTGTATGTCAGAGCTTGCTTATCTTTCTTCCTCCACAACCCTGCGTTCACTGAAACATTCATGAAAACAAATGTTCATGGAGTGCCTCCATGAGTCAGGCAGTAGAGATGTAATGAAGAGCAAAAATCTACCCAGCTTCCGTTTTCATGGTACTTCAGTGAGTGGAAAAATACACACAAACCACACAATGACTTAAATAAATGTAAAAGTGCAATTTTGTGAAATTCTAGGATAGAGAGATCCCTGCTATAGGGAAAATGAATGATAGACTGTTGAACCAGCTCAGAGAAGGAGGGAAAGATTTTCTTGTTGAAATAATACTTGGGCTGAATGTGTAGGGTGAGTAAGAGTCAACCAAATGGAGAGGGAAGGAAGAACATATCCAGAGAGACACCCACAGGTGTAAAGGCCTTGTGGCAGAGAGAGGCATGTCAGGTAAGAAAGACTGGAAGATTCTAGTGTGACTGGAATGTGTGTGTGTGTGGGGGGGGTAGGGTAGAGGAAGGGGGGGGAGAGAGAGAGAGAGAAGAGAGAGATGAGGTGTGAAGCTAGAAATACAAGTCTTTCTGCTTGTCTTTGTCTTGCTCCTGTAAACAGTGAAGGCATTCAGGACTTTCGGGCATGGGCATGACATGATTACTCTGGTTGCAACGCAGAGAGCAGGCAGAAGGACAAGAGTGGTTGAACATAAACCAGGCAGGAAACTACTGTAATAGGTCTGGTGGTGGAGAAAACAGTTGGTCAAATGCAGGGTTGGTGCCAGGAGGTCAATGGAAAACAGAGACAGGTTAGAGAGCTAGTTAGGTGCTCTAACAGAGAGGACTTGCTGATGGATGAGACATGGGGATGAGGAAGAGGAAGGTGACACAGACAGTTCTAAAATTTCTGCCTACAAAGCTTGCTGGATGATAGGGCCATTCTTTCTTCAGGGAACTATGAAGATGATCAGGTTTGAGGTGGACATTTATAGCAATGGATTTGTATATATTGTAAGATATCATTTAGATATCTAAGATGAGATGTTAATTTGCATAAAAATGCCTGGGGTTTGTTTATTTATTTATTCAAAGATTTTATTTATTTATTAGAGAGAGAGAGAGAGCTGGGAGGGGGGGGGCAGAGGGAGAGGGACAA
The DNA here is from genome assembly GCF_002201575.2 of Neomonachus schauinslandi. Lineage (NCBI taxonomy): Eukaryota > Metazoa > Chordata > Mammalia > Carnivora > Phocidae > Neomonachus > Neomonachus schauinslandi. The sequence continues at coordinate 39,762,234 of NC_058415.1, read as the reverse complement.
GCAGACTCCATGCTGAGCACAGAGTTGGAGTCGGGGCTCAATCTCAGGACCCTGAGATCATGACCTGAGCCGAAACCAAGAGTCAGACGCTCAACAGACTGAGCCACCCAGGAGCCCCTATCTGGGGTTTAAATAAATGAGAGGTCTGAGATAGAAAACCATGAGAATCTACAAAGGGGTAGTTATGAAAGCCATGAGAATGGAGAAGGTGGTCCAGGGAGCCTTCTGAGTGATCCCAGATTTCAGCTTCTGTTGGGGGCCCTGAAGGCCCCACAACAATGATACCCAGCCCCTGGTTTAAAGGGACTCTCAGTTGAGGGGTCTATACTTTGATTTGCTAGATTCCAAGTCCACAGTTTTTCAGTGACATCATCCTTTGAGAAAGCAAAGGCTAGAGTGAGTGGGAGTCAATGCTGTAATCCTTGACCTTTAAGGGTTTTTTTTTTCAGCTTTGTTTTCTAAGACGTGGTTTCCTGCCACTGTTTTGGCACATTTGTTGTTGGATTGAGAAACAGTAGTGTGTATTATATTTGGCAATTATGCTCATTACCTTACAGTGTTTGTGTGAACTTAGGAGGTATAAACTTTTTACTTTGCAAACAGGAAAACAGAGGCCCAGGCAGGGTAAGGAGAGTTTTGAGTGAGATCACCAGAGGCCCAGAAATAAAGATTAGAATCCACCACATCTCAACTCCCAAAGCAATTTCCATGCCTCTGAAGTATGCTGTCTTGACATGCTGTGTTTTTATATATATATGTATATATATGTATACTTCACAAGACCAGGAAGAGTGACTAGAAAAGGGGCTGGTGTTGCTGTCCCAAAAGGACTCTTGACCTGTCCTGTGTGCTCAAGACGAGAACCCGATTGTCAAGGTTATTATTAGTCCCTGAATCATCAGTGTCAATCATCACATTTGTGCACTAAAAAGAGTGAAGGAGAAAATAATAAACTTCTTCCGTTCCAATAACATGTAGTTCGTGGTAATAGCAATAAACCACAATAGGACTAGTTTTAGAGCAATTGAAAAGATAAATTTAAAAAAGTGAATATGACTTAAAGAAACTTTGAGGAATAGTGATTCTCCAAAATCATTGTATGCAAGGGAGAAGTTTTAAAAGTGATTAACTTTATTTTTTTTTTTTAAAGATTTTATTTATTTATTTGAGAGAGAGAATGAGAGACAGAGAGCACGAGAGGGAAGAGGGCAGAAGGGGAAGCAGACCCCCCGTGGAGTAGGGAGCCCGATGCGGGACTTGATCCCGGGACTCCAGGATCATGACCTGAGCCGAAGGCAGTCGCTTAACTGACTGAGCCACCCAGGCGCCCAAAAGTGATTAACTTTAAATGGCATTCCCATTTGGCAAAAGATTCCAAACAGTGCAGAGGGTACATGGTGCAAAGCCTCCATTACAGCACTGCTCCCCAGAGCCCAATTCCCCTCCTCCAATGCAACAATCATTACCAGGATTTTTATTTACTTCTCCAGAGATATTCTATGTGTATCTACCTTTTTTATACAAATCGAAGCTTGTGACACCTAGTGCTTTGTGATTGTGTTTTTTTCACTATCTGCCTAGTTCTCTGTTTTGTTTATTATTATGTTATGTTAATCACCATACATTACATCATTAGTTTTTGATGTAGTGTTCCATGATTCATTGTTTGCGTATAACACCCAGTGCTCCATGCAGAACGTGCCCTCCTTAATACCCATTACCAGGCTAACCCATCCCCCCACCCCCTCCCCTCTAGAACCCTCAGTTTGTTTCTCAGAGTCCATCGTCTCTCATGGTTCGTCTCCCCCTCCGATTTCCCCCATTCCATTCCTCCCCTACTGTAATCTTCTTCTTCTTTTTTTTTTTTTAACATACAATGTATTATTTGTTTCAGAGGTACAGGTCTGTGATTCAACAGTCTTGCACAATTCACAGCGCTCACCATAGCACATACCCTCCCCAGTGTCCATCACCCAGGCACCCCATCCCTCCCACCCCCCACCACTCCAGCAACCCTCAGTTTGTTTCCTGAGATTAAGAATTCCTCATATCAGTAAGGTCATATGATACATATCTTTTTCTGTTGACTTATTTCGCTCAGCATAATACCCTCCAGTTCCATCCATGTTGTTGCAAATGGCAAGATCTCATTCCTTTTGCTGGCTGCATAATATTCCATTGTATATATATACCACCTCTTCTTTATCCATTCATCTGTCGATGGACATCTTGGCTTTTTCCACAGTTTGGCTATTGTGGACATTGCTGCTATAAACATCGGGGTGCACGTACCCCTTCGGATCCCTACATTTGTATCTTTGGGGTAAATACCCAGTAGTGCAATTGCTGGGTTATAGGGTAGCTCTATTTTCAACTTTTTGAGGAACCTCCATACCGTTTTCCAGAGTGGTTGCCCCAGCTTGCATTCCCACCAACAGTGTAGGACGGTTCCCCTTTCTCCACATCCCCGCCAACATCTGTTCTTTCCTGACTTGTTAATTTTAGCCATTCTGACTGGTGTGAGGTGGTATCTCATTGAAGTTTTGAGTTGGATTTCCCTGATGCCGAGCGATGTTGAGCACTTTTTCATGTGTCTGTTGGCCATTTGGATGTCTTCTTTGGAAAAATGTCTGTTCATGTCTTCTGCCCATTTCTTGATTGGATCATTTGTTCTTTGGGTGTTGAGTTTGATAAGTTCTTTATAGATTTTGGATACTAGCCCTTTATCTGATATGTCATTTGCAAGTATCTTCTCCCATTCTGTCAGTTGTCTTTTGGTTTTGTTGACTGTTTCTTTCACTGTGCAAAAGCTTTTTATCTTGATGAAGTCCCAATAGTTCATTTTTGCCCTTGCTTCCCTTGCCTTTGGCGATGTTTCTAGGAAGAAGTTGCTGCAGCTGAGGTGGAAGAGGTTGCTGCCTGTGTTCTCCTTTAGGATTTTGATGTGAGACTCGTGTCTCACATTGAGGTCTTTCAACCATTTGGAGTCTATTTTTGTGTGTGGTGTAAGGAAATGGTCCAGTTTCATTCTTCTGCATGTGGCTGTCCAATTTTCCCAACACCATTTGTTGAAGAGACTGTCCTTTTTCCATTATTACGTTCTTTCTTGCTTTGTCAAAGATGAGTTGACCATAGAGTTGAGGGTCCATTTCTGGGCTCTCTATTCTGTTCCATGGATCTATGTGTCTGTTTTTGTGCCAGGACCATACTGTCTTGATGATGACAGCTTTGTAATAGAGCTGGAAGTCCGGAATTGTGATGCCGCCAGCTTTGCTTTTCTTTTTCAACATTCTTCTGGCTATGCGGGGTCTTTTCTTGTTCCATACACATTTTAGGATTATTTGTTCCATTTCTTTGAAAAAAGTGGATGGTATTTTGATAGGGATTGCATTAAATGTGTAGATGACTCTAGGTAGCATTGACATCTTCACAATATTTGTTCTTCCAATCCATGGGCATGGAACATTCTCCCATTTCTTTGTGTCTTCCTCAATTTCTTTCATGAGTATTTTATAGTTTTCTGGGTACAGATTCATTGCTTCCTTGGTTATATTTATTCCTAGGTATCTTATGGTTTTGGGTGCATTTGTAAATGGGATTGACTCCTTAATTTCTCTTTCTTCTGTCTTGTTGTTGGTGTATAAGAATGCCACTGATTTCTTTTTTTTAAAAATTTTTTATTGTTATGTTATTCACCATACATTACATCATTAGCTTTTGATGTAGTGTTCCATGATTCATTGTTTGTGCATAACACCCAGTGCTCCATGCAGAATGTGCCCTCTTTAATACCCATCACCAGGCTAACCCATCCTCCCACCCCCCTCCTCTCTAGAACCCTCAGTTTGTTTCTCAGAGTCCATTGTCTCTCATGGTTCATCTCCCCCTCTGATTTCCCCCCCTTCATTCTTCCCCTCCTGCTATCTTCTTCTTTTCTTTTTTTTTTTTTTTTTAACATATATTGCATTATTTGTTTCAGAGGTACAGGTCTGTGATTCAACAGTCTTGCAAAATTCACAGTGCTCACCATAGCACATACCCTCCCAGTGTCTATCACCCAGCCACCACATCCCTCCCACCCCACCCCATACTCCAGCAACCCTCAGTTTGTTTCCTGAGATTAAGAATTCCTCATATCAGTGAGGTCATATGATACATGTCTTTCTCTGATTGACTTATTTTGCTCAGCATACCACCCTCCAGTTCCAACCACGTCATTGCAAATGGCAAGATCTCATTCCTTTTGATGGCTGCATAATATTCCATTGTATATGTATACCACATCTTCTTTATCCATTCATCTGTCGATGGACATCTTATGCCACTGATTTCTGTGCATTGATTTTATATCCTGCCACTTTACTGAATTTCTGTATGAGTTCTAGCAGTTTTGTGGTGGAGTCTTTTGGGTTTTCCACATAATGTATCATATCATCTGCAAAGAGTGAGAGTTTGACTTCTTTGCCAATCTGGATGCCTTTTATTTCTTTTTGTTGTCTGATGTTGTGTTCCTGACCTTAGGGGGAAAGCTCTCAGTTTTTCCCCATTGAGAATGATATTTGCTGTGGGTTTTTCATAGATGGCTTTTCTGATATTGAGGTATGTACCCTCTATGCCTATACTCTGAAGAGTTTTGATCAAAAAAGGATGCTGTACTTTGTCAAATGCTTTTTCTGCATCTATTGAGAGGATCATATGGTTCTTGTTCTTTCTTTTATTAATGTATTGTATCACATTGATTGATTTGTGGATGTTGAACCAAACTTGCAGCCCAGGGATAAATCCCACTTGGTCGTGGTGAATAATCCTTTTAATGTACTGTTGGATCCTATTGGCTAGTATTTTGGTGATAATTTTGGCATCCATGTTCATCAGGGATATTGGTCTGTAATTCTCCTTTTTGATGGGGTCTTTGTCTGGTTTGGGGATCAAGGTAATGGTGGCCTCATAAAACAAGTTTGGAAGTTTTCCTTCCATTTCTATTTTTTGGAAGAGTTTCGGAAGAATAGGTATTAATTCTTCTTGAAATGTTTGGTAGAATTCCCCTGGGAAGCCATCTGGCCCTGGGCTCTTGTTTTTTGGGAGATTTTTGATGACTGCTTCAATTTCCTTAGTGGTTATAGGTCTGTTCAGGTTTTCTATTTCTTCCTGGTTCAGTTTTGGTAGTTGATACATCTCTAGGAATGCATCCATTTCTTCCAGATTATCTAATTTGCTGACATATAGTTCTCATAATATGTTCTTAAAATTGTTTCTATTTCTTTGGTGATGGTTGTGATCTCACCTCTTTCCTTCATGATTTTATTTATTTGGGTCATTTCTCTTTTCTTTTTGATAAGTCTGGCCAGGGGTTTATCAGTCTTGTTAATTCTTTCAAAGAACCAGCTCCTAGTTTCATTGATCTGTTCTACTGTTCTTTTGGTTTCTACTTCATTGATTTCTGCTCTGATCTTTATTATTTCTCTTCTCCTGCTGGGTTTAGGCCTTATTTGATGTTCTTTCACACAGTTGTGTTTTCATTTTCATCAGTTTCCATGAATTTTTTAAATTCTTCTTTAATTTCCTGGTTGACCCATTCATTCTTCAGTAGGATGCTCTTTAGCCTCCATGTACTTGAGTTCTTTCCAAGTTTCCTCTTGTGATTGCGTTCTAGTTTCAAAGCATTGTGGTCTGAAAATAGGCAGGGAATGATCCCAATCTTTTGGTACTGATTGAGACCTGATTTGTGACCTAGGATGTGATCTATTCTGGAGAATGTTCCATGGGCACTAGAGAAGAATGTGTATTCTGTTGCTTTGGGATGGAATATTCTGAATACATCTGTGAGGTCCATTTGGTCCAGTGTGTCATTTAAAATCTTTATTTCCTTGTTGATCTTTTGCTTAGATGATCTGTCCATTTCAGTGAGGGGGGTGTTAAAGTCCCCCACTATTATTGTATTGTTGTCGATGTGTTTCTTTGCTTTTGCTATTAATTGCCTTATATAGTTGGCTGCTCCCATGTTAGGGGCATAGATATTTACAATTGTTAGATCTTCTTGTTGGATAGACCCTTTAAGTAGGATATAGTGTCCTTCCTCATCTCTTATTACAGTCTTTGGTTTAAAATCTAATTTGTCTGATATAAGGATTGCCACCCCAGCTTTCTTTTGGTGTCCATTAGCATGGTAAATGGTTGTCCACCCCCGCACTTTCAATCTGGGGGTGTCTTTGGGTCTAAAATGAGTCTCTTGCAGACAGCATATTGATGGGTCTTGTTTTTTTTATCCAATCTGATAGTCTGTGTCTTTTAATTTGGGCATTTAGCCCATTTACATTCAGGGTAACTATTGAAAGATATGAATTTAGTGCCATTGTATTTCCTGTAAGATGACTGTTACTGTATATTGTCTATGTTCCTTCCTGGTCTATGTTGCTTTTAGGCTCTCTCTTTGCTTAGAGGACCCCTTTCAATATTTCTTGTAGGGCTGGTTTTGTGTTTGCAAATTCCTTTAGTTTTTGTTTGTCCTGGAAGCTTTTTATCTCTCCTTCTATTTTCAATGACAGCCTAGCTGGCTATAGTATTCTTGGCTGCCTATTTTTCTCATTTAGTGCTCTGAATATATCATGCCAGTCCTTTCTGGCCTGCCAGGTCTCTGTGGATAAGTCTGTTGCCAACCTAATGTTTCTACCACTGTAGGTTACAGATCTCTTCTCCCGAGCTGCTTTCAGGATTTTCTCTTTGTCTCTGAGACTTGTAAGTTTTACCATAAATTTTGGGGTGTTGACCTATATTTATTGATTTTTAGAGGGGTTCTCCGTGCCTCCTGGATTTTGATACTTGTTTCCTTCCCCAAATTAGGGAAGTTCTCTGCTATAATTTGCTCCAATATACCTTCTGCCCCTCTCTCTCTTTCTTCTTCTTCTGGGATCCCAATTATTCTAATGTTGTTTCATCTTATGGTATTGCTTATCTCTCGAATTCTGCCCTCGTGATCCAGTAGTTGTTTATCTCTCTTTTTCTCAGCTTCTTTATTTTCCATCATTTGGTCTTCTATATCACTAATTCTCTCTTCTGCCTCATTTATCCTAGCAGTTAGAGCCTCCATTTTTGATAGCACCTCATTAATAGCCTTTTTGATTTCAACTTGGTTAGATTTTAGTTATTTCTCCAGAAAGGGTTTCCCTAATAACTTCCATGCTTTTTTCAAGCTCAGCTAGTATCTTTAAAATAATCATTCTGAACTCTAGTTCTGACATCTTACTAATGTCCGTATTTATTAGGTCCCTAGCAGTCGGTATTGCCTCTTGTTCATTTTGTTGAGGTGACTTTTTCCATCTTGTTATTTTGTCTAGAGGAGAAGAGATGAATGAGAGAACAAAATGCTAACAGGGTAACAATGTCCCCAGATAATATGCACTAAACAAATCAGAAAAGACCTGAAACCGGGGAGAAAGAAAGGGAAAGAAAGAAAAAAGAAAAAAAAAAAAAGAAAAAGATAAAAACAAACAAAAACAGAACAAAACAAAAGAAAAAAACAGCATATGGTCAAATATGATCAGGCTGGTGCATAGATCAGTGCCATACACTAGATTTTGGGCATATTTTGGTCTGTTAGAAGAAAGTGACTCCCAAAATTTTAAAGAAAGAAAAACTTATATATGTACAAAAATAAGGGTTAATAGGATGAAGGGATGGAATATGACTGTAAAGATGAAAATTATAGAAGATTTTATAAAAGGAATTGATAAGAAGTTGGTTGAAAAAAGAAAGAAGAGGATTAAAAAAAAGGGGGGGGGGGCAGAATGTGACCAGGCAGCAGACTAGAACAAAGCCATACACTAGAGATTTAGGGTATATTTTGATCTGTTAGAAGAAACTGTATCCCAAAATTTTAAAGAGAAAATAACTTATATATATATATATATACCAAAAATAAGGGTAACTACTATGAAGGGATAGAATATGACTCTAAAAATGAAAAATAAATAAGATTTTTTTAAAAAGGGATTGATAAGATGTTGATTGAAAAAGGGAAAAAATTTAAAAAAAAAGACAGTTAAAAAAAATTAACTTTGAAAGACTAAAGAATCATGGGAAAAAAGCCATGAATTCTATGTGCATTATTCCCCTAGCGCTGGAGTTCTGCCGTTCTCATTGATCGGTAAACTTGGTCTTGGCTGGCTGTTCTCGCTGATCTTCTGCGGGAGGGGCCTGTTGCCGTGGTTCCCAAATGTCTTTGCCGGAGGCGGAGTTGCTCTGCCCTTGCCCCCTCCCGGCTAAGTAATCTGCTCCGGTTTGCTCTCAGGAGCTTTTGTTCCCTGCAAGCTTTCCGTACAGCTTTGGAGGATGAGAGTGAAAATGGCGGCCTCCCAATCTCCGCCCTGGAGGAGCCGAGAACTCAGGGCCCTGCTCCTCAGTGCACCCCCAGAGAAAAGCCGTCAGTCACTCCCGTCTCCCCGGTCTCCGGCCGCACTCTGTGCTCACCTGGCCTGTGACCGAGCGTTTCTATCTCTGGCATCCGACCCCGGGTGGAGTCTCCAAACCCAGCAGATCCCTGTGGTGCACTCTCGCGCCGCTCCTCCGGGGGGAGGAGGGAGAGTCTCCCCGGATCTGCCGCTTGTTGGGTCCCTGCTGGAGGAGCAGTGGCCCGACTGTGCACGGATCATGGTTTATGGCAACCCCGAGCTGAGAGCCCGTGCCTGGGCTCCGCCTCTGCAGCCGGCTTCCCCACTCCGATCCCTGGGAGCTCTGCTGCACTCAGGCACGCCCGGTCTTTCTGTGACCCTGAGGGTCCTGAGATCACACTGTCCCAGCGAGGGTTCTACCCCCCGCTTAGCCACTGGAGCAACGTCCCTCAGCGGAGCCGACTTCTAAAAAAGTTCCGATTTTGTGCTCCGCGGCTCTATCACTTGCCAGAAGTGGCCGATGGAGGCCCGTCCCCCGCCGTCTATCCTCCTGAATATCGCCTCGGATTCACTTCTCCACACGTCCTACCTTCCAGAAAGTGGTTGTTTTTCTGTTCAGGGAGTTGTTGCTATTCTTTTCTTCGATCTCCTGTTGAGTTCGTAGGTGTCCAGAATGGTTTGCTCCCTATCCAGCTGAATTCCTGGGACCAGATGAAGTCCAGGTCTCCTACACCTCTGCCATCTTGCTCCTCCCTGCCTTGTTCTCTTTAACGGCTGCAGAATATTCCACTGTAAGTGTCCCCAAAGTTACTGAACCAGTCTCCTACCAATGGATATTTAGATTGTTTCCAGTCTTTGGCTGTTAAAACAGTGTCAAAAGGAACATATATTCTCGTATATTCTGCTTGATACATAGGTGAGTGTATGTGTACGAGAAATTCCTAGATGTGTAATTGGTGAGTCAAAGAGTATTTATGTATTTATAATTTTGAGGGGTATTAGAAGTAGCCTTATAAAGATGAACTAATTATTACTCTCTCAAGAAATGCATGAGAGGGGCCCCTGGGTGGCTCAGTCGTTAAGCGTCTGCCTTTGGCTCAGGTCATGATCCCAGGGTCCTGGGATTGAGCCCTGCATTGGGCTCCCTGCTCTGTGGGATGCTTGCTTCTCTCTCTCCCACTCCCCCTGCTTCTGTTCCCTCTCTTGCTGTGTCTCTCTCTGTCAAATAAATAAAATCTTAAAAAAAAAAAAAAAGAAAAAAAGAAGTGCATGAGGATGCTTGTTTCCCCCAACCATATTATCAAACTTTTTATTTTATTAAAATGTCAGATGTTTTTTAAAGATATGGACGTTATCTGATTTGTCCCAGGGTCTTCCTCAGGAATTAGGAGGCTTCTAGATTCTGCTCTTTTAGCTACTCAGAGATATTTAAGAATTTCTCAGTGCTCTCTATGGCAAATGGCCCAACGTTCATGAGACAATAAAAGGAGAGGAAGTTAACATTTATCGTGTGTTAAACTGTGTCATCCAATTTGTTTTATTCATTCAGCTAATATTTATTGAATACCTACTCTGTGCTCTGTCCTTGGTGTGCTTGAGATTCATTAGAAACAATGCAGACCTAGACTCTTGACCTCTGAGAGCTTACTTTTTGGCAGGGGAATAGGAGCATAAGAAAAATTTGATAAATGCCTAAGTGAAAAGGGGGTAGAACAAGGTAATGCAGATTAAAAGTGCCGGGGGCAGAGAAGTTTGATAGAATAGATAGGGCCGTCAGGGAGGGCCTAATAGATAAGGTGATGCTTGACGAAGACTTACAAGTGTTAGGAAGTTAGCCCAGTATTATTGAGGGAAGACCTTTCTGACCACAGTCTATGAGTAGAGCCAGGGCCTAAGGTGCGAGTGTGACTGGGGACTTCCAGTGTGGCTGGATCTCGGCAGGTGATGCGGGAGGGCCATGCAGGCGATACGGAGCCTTGTCAGTCATTCCCTCTGAGTGAAATGGGGATAGCATGGCAAGGTTTTGAGCATGTGATGTGGTCTCTGTTTTCAAAAGCGTGACTCTGAATCGTGTGTTGAAATAGACCGAGGAAGAGGAGGCTGTTGTGGTGGGCTCATAAAGCAGACAGGGGCTTTATGAGAGGTTGGGACACCAGCTGTCAGAGTAAAAGAAGAAGTAAGAACTAAAATCTTGGAATTTCTACATGAAATATTCTTGTAGATTTTCTACAGGAGTTTCCATCCATCGATAGGGTGACAGACAATGAGCTATTCAGTTTACAGATGGGGAGAAAAAACTCCCAGGAACTTACCCTGATTATCTGAACTTGCTTGGTTCTACCTTGGTATAACTTGGTTCTACTTTGAGGCACATAGCTGCTGGTGAGAACACTGACAGAGCGTGCGCTGTGGAGACCAGGCCCCAAGGTTTGTGGGTCCCACTGAGATGGTCCCACGTGTAGAAGGCAAATTTTGAGGCAGGACCAGTTTCCCTGGCGCTAGCCTATTTTGGGTAATATCTAGTTTTTCTTCTCCAACTTTGAGCCTCACTCATGTCAGAATGGGGCAATTCTCAGTTTATTTTGGTATCCGAAAATCATTTCTCAAGTCAGTGGTTACATTATTGGTTATTCCATTGAGAAACTAAGATCCCCCTGACCTCCAGGTGTGGGAGATTTTGTTTTAGAACCACTTCTGTCAGACCATTGCAACCCAGGAGACCTGCGTGAGAAAGGAACCGTGGCCTAAAAAATGACACATGGTTATGGATAAAGTTCCATTGTTTTCTAAAGTGACTCAAGATCATACCTTGTCGACTTAATTTGGTGTTTATTTATTTATTTTTAAGATTTTATTTATTAATCAGATAGAGAGAGAGAGAGCAAGCACAAGCAGGGGGAGCGGCAGGCAGAGGGAAAGGGAGATGCAGGCTCCCTGCTGGGCAAGGAGCCCGACATGGGACTCGATCCCAGGACCCTGGATCATGACCTGAGCCAAAGGCAGATGCTTAATGACTGAGCCACCCATGCATCCCTTAATTTGGTGTTTAGAGCTCTCTTACTGGCTTTTTCATTTATCTTTCTTAAATTAGGCTTTAACAGATTTTGGAGGAAAAAAAACCTCTGTAGTGGGTAAAGGTTCAGGCTTTCAAGTCACATAGCTCCCATATTCTCACCTCTCTGACTTGGGACAAGTTAGTTAAGTCTGTTTTCTCAAATGTTAAAATGGAGGTCACAGGAGGATCGGCCTCAAAGAGTTGAGAGGAAGATTCAGAGAGAATAGAAGCAAATTCTTAGCACTTCTCCTTGCACAGAACACCAACCAAGAAAGAGTTATTCACTGTGGAAGCCCCTCAAAAAATTAAAAATAGAAATACCATATGAGCCAGCAGTGCCACTTCTGGGTATTTATTCAAAGAATTAAAATCAGGATCTCGAAGAGATACTGGCACACCCATGTTCCTTGCAGCACCCTTGACAATAGCTAAGATGTGGAAACAAACCAAATGTCCGTGATGAATAAATGGATAAGGTTGGTGTGGTATATATGTACAATGAAATACAATTCAGCTTTAAAAAAAGAAGGAAATTCCTTAATGTGTGGCAACATGAATGGACCTTGAGGACAGGTTGCTAAGTGAAATTAGCAAGACTTAGAAGACAAGGATGACATAATTCCACGTATATGAGGTACCAAAATAGTCAAATTCATAGAAGTAAAGAGTGGAATGGTGGTCACCAAGGGCTAAGGAGAAGGAGAATTAGGGAGTTAGGAATCAATAGGCACAAAGTTTCATTTAAGGAAGATAAGTAAAGTCTAGAGTTCTGCTGTACAGTGTGAGAGTCAACAACACTGTCCTGTACACTTAATTTTTGTTAAGAGGGTAGATCTCATGTTTAGTGTTCTTACCACAAGACAAAAAGAAAATAATTACTGTCTGTAGTATTAAGCTAATATGCACAAAATGACATATATAAACAGTTTATATAATAAAGGTGATGTTTGCCAAAACCCTGTATTTATAAAATAAATAGATAATATTCAAAATGCCTTTAAAGTTAGAAGCATTTGGTAAGTTTAAATACACATCAATTATTAAAAAGTCAATTGACGAACAGCATGCACTTGTTTTGATGGACATAAATTAACCAGAAGTTAAATAACAGTGTCTGTCCCATACTTGTTTTGATATCCTGCTTACACCTACATTTTATTTTGGTTGTAATGTATGAAGGAAATCTTGATTCACACCTGTAAGTGGTTGCAGATTATAACTTAAAAAAAACCAAACAAACACCTTACCTTGCAATTCTCAAGATATGTTTCAAATATTCTGAGTTACAAGCCTGAAAGAAGAGCAATAGGAAAGTTTTGTTTTGAAGGTGAATAGTGAATTATTGGAGCAGGGGACCCGCTCACATTCCTTGTCAATCCAAACAGACCCCTGACTTTTTGGGAAACACTAACACCATTTATACAGAACATATATGAGGTTTCCATATAATCAGGGGTGCAAAATATGTAATTTTGTTTTTCTCTAATGGGGCTTATTTTTGTATTTCAAACCTCCTATTACTCCAGGTGGCTCGATGCAAATTTCAGGTAACGCAAGGTCTTCTCTCCTTCCATGGAATTGTGTCTGTATCTCTTGAAGGCTTAAAAAGTGCCCAGGCAGGGTGGGGAGAAGAACATCTGGTTCCCTATCATCAACGATTCCCGCTGGTTTTCCCAACCGGTGGTTGCTTGCTCACCCAGGTCATTCACTTCCAGTTCAGTTCCAGCCATATGGCCACTCGAGGCTCAGCTCCTGAGTCTTCTCTGCCTCCTCCCTTTCCCTTCCCCCCTCCCTCTTCTGTCCTGTGGTTGTGTCTTTCTCTGACACATGGGAAGCATTTTGTTGAACTAACTACTTCACCATAATGATGGATGTGTGGGGACATTCCAAGGCTCTTCTGCTAGATTATTTGTAGCTTACCTTCCTGGTTCCACCTGCCCTTGGTGCTGTGGACACCTGGGGGTTTCGGCAATCTGGGTCTCAAACAGGAGGACAAATGTCTCTGCTCTCAGGCCCTTAAACCTCTCTGGGGACTTCTATGTACCTATCCTCTTCCAAGATTTAGTTTGGGGTTTGCCACAGGGATTGTAGGTACCCATACCAGCATGGAAATTGCAACCTCACCTCTGACATTCCTCTTCCTTCCCTAGACTGAGTTTCTTTCTTACTGTGAGCAAGCCACCTTGGACAGTTAAGCAATCTCTAATAGAGTGTCCTTCTTTGTATGTGTAGATATGCAGAAGAATCTAGAGCAATTCAAGTATACGCACAAAGATAGAAGGAGAAATGTTATCTCAGTCTAGACCATAAATAAAGTTAAATTGGCCATCACATGTTTATGACCTGCGTTCTTGCCCCAGCCCCAAAATACTTGCCTCTCCTCCATTGGTCCCAACAGAATTGTGTACAACATTCTATGAACATTCTGCCAATTGTTCAGGTAAAAAAATCTAGGTGTTATCTTTAGTTTTTCTTTGTCTCTCGTTTTTGAAAATAAACTTTATGTTTTAGAACAGTTTTAGGTTCACAGAAAAATTTAGAAGGTACAGACATTTCCCATATACCCCGTCTCCCGGTTATTAACATCCTTCCCCAAGAGTGGTACATTTGTTACAACTGATGAATCTACACTGATACATCATTATCAACCAGAATTCATAGTTTCTTTTTTTTTTAGATTTTATTTATTTATTTGAGAAAGAGAATGAGATAGAGAGTGCATGAGAGGGGGGAGGGTCAGAGGGAGAAGCAGACCTCCCGCCGAGCAGGGAGCCCGACGCGGGACTCGATCCCGGGACTCCAGGATCATGACCTGAGCCGAAGGCAGTCGCTTAACCAACTGAGCCACCCAGGCGCCCCTGGAATTCATAGTTTCCATTAGAGTCTGTAGAATGTTGTACACTCTGTGGGTTTTGATAAATTTCTCATGACATGTAGCCACCAGTATAGAATCATTCAGAGTAGTTTTATTGCCCTAAAAATCCTCTGTGCTCTGCCAATTCATCCCTGGGAATCACTGATCTTTTTACTGTATCCATAGTTCTGCCTTTTATAGAATGTCATATTGTTGGAATTGTATGTATAGTATGTAGTCTTTTCAGACTGGCTTCTTTCACATGCATTTAAGGTTACTCCATGTTTTTTTTCAGGACTTGGTAGATCATGTCTTTTTAGTGCTGAATAATATTCCATTATCTGCATGTATCACAGTTTATATCCACTCACCCACCGAGTGACATCTTGGTTGCTTCCAAGTCTTGGCAATTGTGAATAAAGCTGCTACAAGTATTTGTGTGCCGGTTTTTGTGTGGATATAAGTTTCAACCCCTTTGGGTAAATACCAAGGAATATAATTGCATATACTTAGTTTTGTAAGAAACCGCCAAACTGTCTTCCAAAGTGACTGAGCTATTTTGCATTTTCACCAGCCATGAATTAGAGTTCTTGTAGCTCCTTCCCTTCATCAGCAGTTGGAATTGTCAGTGTTCTGGATTTTGGCCATTCTATAGGTATATAATGATATCTCATCATTGTTTTAATTTGCATTTTCCTGATGAATATGATGTGGAGCATCATTTTTGTTAAGATTTTATTTATTTATTTGATAGAGAGAGGGAGCACGCACAAGCAGGGGGAGCAGGAGAGGGAGAAGCATGCTCCCCGTGAACAAGGAGCCCGATTTGGGGCTCGATCCCAGGACCCTGGGATCATGACCTGAGCTGAAGGCAGACGCTTAACCGACTGCCCTTGGAACATCTTTTCATGTGCTTATTTTTGTCATCTATATTTTTTCTTTGCTGTAGTGTCTGTTAAGGCCTTTGTAGCATTTTTTAATCTGGTTGTTGAATTTTAAGAGTTCTTTTTATTTTGTATAACAATCCTTTATCCAGTGTGTCTTTTGCAAACATTTTTTCCCAGTCTGTGACTTGAATTCTCATTCTCTTGACAGTGTCTTTCCCAGAGGAGAAATTTTTAATTTTAAATGAAGTCCAGCTTATCAATTGTTTGTTTCATGGATTGTGCCATTTTATTTTATTTTTTTAATTGAAGTATAATTGATGTACCATGTTACATTAGTTTCAGGTGTATAACATAGTGATTCAACAAGTCTATACACTATGCTCTATTCACAAGCATAGCTCTGATCTGTCACCATACAATGCTATTACTGTACCATTGACTATATTCTCCGTGACTTATTCATTCTGTAACTGGAAGCCTATATCTCCCACTCCCCTTCACCCATTCTGCCTATTCTCCTCCCATCCCCTCTCCTCTGGGCAACCATCAGTTTGTTCTCTGTATTTATGAGTCTCTTTCTGCTTTTTGTCATTTGTTTATTCACTTTTTTGTTGTTGTTGTTCAGATTCCACATATAAGTGAGGTCATATGGTATTTACTCTTCTCTGACTTATTTCACTTAGCATAATACCTTCTAGGTCCATCTATGTTGTTGCGAATGGCAAGATCTCATCCTTTTTTCATGGCTGAATAATATTCTGTTGCACACACACACACACACACACACACCTCTACATCTTTATCCATTCATCTGCTGATGGACACTTGGGTTGATCCCATATCTTGGCTATTGTAAATGATGCTGCGATAAACATAGGAGTGCATATCTTTTTTCAAATTAGTGTTTTTGTTTTCTTTGGGTAAATACCCAGTAGTGGAATTACTGGATCATATGGCAATTCTATTTTTAAGCTTTTGTGGAACCTCTGTACTGTTTTCTACTGTGGCTGCACCAGCTTGCATTCCCTCCAACAGTGCATAAGGGTTTTCTCCACATACTTGCTAATACCTGTTATTTCTTATGTTTTTGATTTTACCATTCTGTCAGGTGTGAGGTGATATTGTGGTTTTGATTTGCATTTCCCTGATGATTAGTAATCTTGAGCATCGTTTCACATGTCTCTTGGCCATCTGTATGTCTTTTTTGGAAAAATGTCTATTCAACTCCTCTGTCCATTTTTAAATAGGATTATTTGTTTTTGGTTTTTTTTGATGTTGAGTCATGTAAGTTCTTTATACGTTTTGGATATTAACCCCTTATTGAATATATCATTTGCAAATGTCTTCTCCCATTCAGTAGGTTGCCTCTTCATTTTGTTGATAGTTTCATTTGCTATCCAAAGTCTTTTTATTTTAGTGTAATCCCAATAGTTTATTTTTGATTTTATTTCCCTTGCTTGAGGAGAGATATCTAGAAAAACGTTACAAAGGCATTACTGCTTATATTTTCTTCTAGAAGTTTTATGGTTTCAGGTCCTATATTTTGGTCTTTAATCCACTTGAGTTTATTTTTGTGTATAGTGTAAGAAAGTGGTCCAGTATTATTCTTTGTAGTAGCTATACAGTTTCCCCAGGACCATTTATTGAAGAGACTGTCTTTTCCCCATTGTATGTTCTTGTGTCCTTTGTCATAGATTAATTGGCCATAAAAGCATGGGTTTATTTCTGAGGTCTCTATTCTGCTTCATTGACCTATGTGTCTATTTTTGTCCTAATTTCATACTGTTTTGATTATTACAGCTTTGTAGTATATCTTGAAATCTGGGATTGTGATGGACCATGCCTTTTTAAAAAATCATTACCAAACTCAGGGTCATCTAGATTTTCTCCTGTGTTATCTTCTGAGGCTTTCATAATTTAGTATTTTATATTTAGATCTGTTATCCATTTTGAGTTTTGTGAAGGGCTTAAGATCGGTGTTTTGATTCATTTTTTTTGCATGTGGATGTCCAGTTGTTTCAGCACCAGCTGTTGAAAAGACTATCTTTTCTCTATTGTATTTCCTTTCATCCTTTGCCAAAGATCAGTGAGTATGCTTATGACTTATTTATATTTATTTCTGGGCTTTCTGTTCTGTTTTATTGATCAATTTGTTGTTCTTTCACCAATACTACACTGTCTTGGTTACTGTAGCTTTATAGTAAATCTTAAAGTTGGGTAAGATCAGGCTTCCAACTTTGTTCTTTTTTAATATTGTGTTGGTTATTTTGGGTCTTTTGTCTCTTCATATTACCTTTGGACTCAGCCTGTTAATATACACAAAATACTTGTTGGGATTTTTAAATGGACTTCACTGAATCTATAGATCAAGTTGGGAAGAACTGACATGTTGACAATATTGAGTCTTCCTATCTATAAACATGGAATATCTATTTATTTAGTTCTTTGATTTAGTTAAGAATTTTTATCAAAGTTTTGATTAATGTTTTACAGTTTTCTTCCTATAGCTATCATAAATATTTTATTAGATTTTTATCTAAGTATATATTTATTTTTGGTGTGAATGTAAATAACAATTTGTTTTCAAAGTTCAAATTCTACTTGCTCATTATTGGTATGTAGGAAAGCTGAATTTTCCACCTTGTATCTTATAACATTGCTGTAATTATTTATCAGTTCCAGGAATTTTTTTGTTGTTGATTCTTTCAGATTTTCTACAAAGATGATCATGACATCTGTGAATAAAGATAGTTTTATTTCTTCCTTCCCAATCTACATATGTTTTATTATATTTTCTTGTCTTATTGCATTATCTAGGACTTCCAGTACAATGTTGAAAAACATTCATGAAAGGAAACATCCTTGCCTTGCTCCCGATCTTACTAGGAAAGCTTTGAGTTTCCCATCATTAAGTGTAATGTTAGCTGTAGGGTTTTTTTGTAGTGGCTATTCATTATCAAATCCAGGGAATTTCCCTGTATTTCTAGTTTACTTAGAAGTCGCCTCACAAATAGTTGTCAGATTTTGTCAAATGATTTTTCTGCATCTACTGGTATGATTATGTGATACTCTTCTTTAGCCTGTTGATAAGATGGACTATACCTTCAAATGCTGGACCAGCTTTGCATATCTGGGATAAAGGTCCTTGACACTTTGCAACCATCAACAAGTTCAGGTCCATCTCCAATACATTCCTTGAATCTGAACACTACTGCTCCCTTGCTTTTCAGGCTCTAATCCACCATCATATCTCTCCTAGATGGTGACAACTTCCTAGTCACTTTCCCAGTCTACTCTTACTATGCCCCCATATCCTTTATTTAGAGAGTAAAAGCAATCCTTTAGACATGTAAATCAAAACATATCACTCCTTTTTGTAAATGCTCCAAAAGCTCACCATGAGCAGAAGGATGAAATTCAATCTTTTCCTTACTGCTCATATGATATAGCTCCTGTCAACCTCCTTGATCTTTTCACCACTTTGATGCTCAAATTTTAGATTTTTAAAAAATTTTTGGAGTAAGACAGGTTTTTGTTTATTTGTTTGTTTGTTTTTACTGTTTATTAGGTTATTCATGAGTTGCAAAAATTTTCTATCTTTTTTTAAATCTATATTACCATATTTTTCTCCTCTAGTCCTCTATTGAATCTTGGCTGCTACAACCAGACAGACAGAAAATGTGGGGACACTTTTTTCTTGATTCTATAGTGAAAATTCTGCAGTAGAGAGTAACTGCTCCAGGTCTGTCAAAACAGTTGTGTCTACTTTTTCACCATGCTCTACCTGTGTGGTTCTTTTTGTTCTTTGAAATTTTCAAACATATCCTGAATTAAATTCTCCACACATGGAATATTTAATTACCTGATCTTTGCACAATTGGCCTCTTCTCAACATTCAGATTCAAGTGCTATGTCCTCAAAGAGCCTTTTCTGAACACCCCTTTGAAATAGTTATATGCTCATGTCCCCACTGCTGTTGCACTATCTCTTTACCCTACTTTCTTTTTTTTTTTTTTTAAGATTTTATTTATTTATTTGACAGAGAGAGACAGAAAGAGAGGGAACACAAGCAGGGGGAGGGAACACAAGCAGGGGGAGTGGGAGAGGGAGAAGCAGGCCTCACGTTGAGCAGAGAGCCCGACGTAGGGCTCGATCCCAGGACCCCGGGACCATGACCTGAGCCGAAGGCAGACGCCCAACGACTGAGCCACCCAGGCGCCCCCCTACTTTCTTTCATACCTCCCGTCTACAAATATCTGTGCCACAGAATGTCCTGGGTAAGAGAACAGCAGAACAAGAGAAATCTACAACCTGGTCTCATGGGACTTACATTCTGGTTAAGGAGACAGACAATGAACAGATACATACTAAATACATAGTCTATCAGGTAGTGGTAAGTGTTGTGGAGAAAAATAATGCAGGGAACAGAAATGCAAAGCGCTGGGATTGACACGAAAGGTTTCAGCTTTAAATTGTGTGATTAGAAAAAAAGTAAAATAAAAATAAATTGTGTGGTTAGAGAAGGCCTCACCAAAAAAAAAAAAAAAAAGAAAGAAGGAAAGAAAGAAAAAAAAAAGACCTAAAGCAGGTGAGAAAGAGACTTACTTTCGGGGGAGGAGCAAGAAGAGGAAACCTCAAATGCAAAGGCCCTGAGGCAGCAGCATACCTTAGGTGTTTGAGTAACAGCAAGGGGACCTGCCTGGCTGGAGTGGAGTGAGCAAGTGGGGGATAGGCATAGAAAATGAGTTCGGCAAGGCAAAAGGGTTGGGAATGGGCAAGCTCCTGTAGGTCATCAAAGGGGTTTTGGGTTTTCTCAAAATAAGACGAGACCCTTTTGGCAGATTTTGAGAGATATAATCTGAGAGACACGATCTGACTTACTTTTAAAGGGATCAATTTGAGTGCTGGATTGAGAATAGATGATCACAGGGAAAGGTCAGATGAAAGAAGACCAATTAGGAAGCTACCGCAGTGCTCCAAGTGAGAGATGTTGGTGACTTGCGCAGGATCCGGGCAGTGGAGGTGTGATGTGAACTGGTCATGTGATGGTACATTTGCATGTGAAATGAAAGGGAAGAGATGAGTTAGGAAAGATGCTAAGCCACTGGAAGGACAGCTTGCCCCTAATGAATTGTGGAACACTGCAGGTGGAACAAGTTCGGGGACAGGGTGGGAAAGAGTATGATTTTGCACACATTATGGTTAAGATCAATGTCATGTAGGCAGCTGGATACATAAGTCTGGAGTTCAGGATGGATGTGTGTGTGTGCTGTGTGAATTTGAATATGCATATGGTTTTAAAATGGCCTTAGAATAATTTAAGAAATATATTTAAACATGAATTTGAATCATATTTTTGCAGAATTTCTGAGCTATAATTGCAGAACTTGCATGGAGCTCAGTTTTAAAACTCGGCATACTGTTGATGTAAAAAGTACGACTTGATACAACTATCACGACCAATTTTTTTTTTTTTTTTGATGTGTGGTATGGCAAGAAGAAACTATAGAATTTAGCAATTCATACCCAAAAGGGGCTTGTCTTAATGATATTTTTATTCCCTCCTGTTGGATTCTTTTCTCAGAAAAATGTCTGGATTTTTCTTATATTGTTGAATATGCGATGCAAACCATCAATTGCTGACAGGTGCTCTTGATAGAACATGTGCAATGGGACAGATCACACACTCCTTTTTAGGGTTTTATTGGCATGACCCAATGAAGGGATTTTGTGTGATGTGCAAGTCGTCATGATGTACTTTTTAAAAATAGTGTCACTGACACATATCCACCAAAATAAATTAACCTTCCTATCTAGGCTGATTCACATTTTGGAAACAGCAACTTCACATACCAGTGATGAGATGAGCAGAAGAGCTGGGTAGGGGTGACAAGGCAAGAGCCCAGCAAGAAGACAGAAGTGTGATAGACCTTTTAATAGAGCAGTTCAGAGGCAATGAGCATAAACCTAAATTTATATCAGCCTAGGTTATAATTCAAGCTCTGTGGCTTTATAGATGGGCAGAGCCTAGCCTCTCCAAACTCAAGTTTTGAGAACTAAGATATACTAGGGAATAATTACAACTCTCTAGTGAGAGGAACTAATGAGCAGCAAATGAGCAAATTGCAAAATACTTGGAAGAGCACCTAGCACATAGCCCGATTTCAATGAGTGGTGGCTATTATTACCAATGACTATTTTATTTCAATCTAAAGAGTTTGGTCTTTTGTGATATCTGAAGAGTGTAATGGAAAGACTCACTGGTCTCTCTCTCTCTTATCTTCTTACAACCAATTCTTAAAAAAACAAAACAAAACAAAACATTTAAACCACACCTTAATTTCCTCCAGAGCTTACTTTCAGAATGTGATTTGATAAGTTGTGGGCTGGTCTCCTCAGATTCAGGGA
The DNA here is from genome assembly GCF_002201575.2 of Neomonachus schauinslandi. Lineage (NCBI taxonomy): Eukaryota > Metazoa > Chordata > Mammalia > Carnivora > Phocidae > Neomonachus > Neomonachus schauinslandi. The sequence continues at coordinate 39,740,643 of NC_058415.1, read as the reverse complement.
AGGCTTCTTGTGGAAGTGAGCCCAAGCGAGATGCAGGAACATGCCTTTGAACAGAGATGATTTCAGATTGTCATCTCTTAATTGGTGAGCAAGCCTGTCACCCCAGCCTCAGATTTAGCTGGGACAGATAGTCCTAGTGAAGATGGGTCTCCAGATCATTAAATCTTACAGTTGAAACCCTTCCACTGCATACTTGAGCATTTGACACACAAATAGTTCATCTTTCTTGGCTGTGATTTGGACTTATTAAGCATTTTTGTAACACTTTTTTTTTTTTTTCTAAGTTAGCTGCTTTTCATTAGCAGTTCCTCACATCACTCTCTGTGAAAGGTGAATACAACAGTCCATATTTTATAGACAAGGAAATTGAGGTCCAAGTAAGGCTAGTGTGGTTTGGCTGAGGACACCAGAAAATTATAAACCCTGGAACTAGTAACTAAAGCCAGAGTGCCTTACTGTTGAGTCATGGTTGACTTTATCAAGGAGACCATTCTTCATAGATGACTCAACAGCTTCAAATAAAACACGAAATTGATGTCCCCTGCCGTCCCTGAGAACACAAAATACTTCATAATTTTATGCAGTTATGATGTAGTAACCAGAGTGATCATTTGAAAATCGAATCTGATCAAATCACTTTTCCACAAAGGGCCGGGTTCTGGTTCTCCATTGTCCCGGGATCAAGTCTGATCTCCCTAATGACACAGGCAGCCTGCTCTGTGTCCCTCTGCATCCCCACTGTCAGCCCCACCACTCATCCCAGCATCTGTACCGTAGACATGCTGAAGACTGCCAGTTCTCTTCATGTGCCTTTGTACATAGAATGGAGGAAAGAACTTTCCTCTATCTCATTTCCTCCCCCTTTAGTTATAGGTTACATGTTCCAGGAAGTCTCCCTACACTTCTCAAGGCCAGGTTAGTTGGCCCTTCTGTACACCCAGTCACACTTCAAGCACCAAAATTGGATCTTAAATTAGCCGTTCCCATGAGACTAAAATCTCCTTAAGGACAGAGTCTCGTCCTCGACCTGCTTCATTGTAGATCCCCGGTTCCTAGAACAGTGCCTGCAAACAGTGGGGATACAATAAGTATGTATGGATCGTATGAATGAGCAACATGCCTTGTGATTTGCCATTTTCCATGTCACAAAATTATAAGGTTGCTAGGCTTTGTGTCAGACTGTGTGACAAATGCTAGCGCTACGGTAAGTTACGGTTTGATGCTTGAACAGTGGAATTGTTGGCAATTGCCAAGAGGGAGGGGAGGTGAGCTATGAAGTTCACCAGTGTAGATGTTCGACCAAGGAAATTTCTCATCCCGGTCCCTCGATCTTTTAGAGGTCTAATCAGGGTGACCCTACAGTTCTCCAAACTGGTACAAGTTTGCGAGTAGACGTGGGGACCATCGCTAATCATACCCGGACAGTCGGTGTCTCCTGGGCCTGTTTCAGGCAAAGTGAGTGTGTGGTCACTCCTGGTATGTGGATTAGCCGGATGTGTTCTTAGTCCTGAGCTGAATTCCTGGTTTAACGGATCCATCTCAGGGGCACAGTGCTGCTGCTGGGTGCGAAACCACACAGTTGCACTCACTGACACGGTCACTTCGCGACCTACGGCTTGACAATCCTTTTCCTGCAGGAGCTCTAAACATAGTAGTGGTTATAGCTCTGTGACAGTAGCAGGTGAGAGAGGCAGTGAAGCAGTAGTTCTATCGCTGAGTAAAAGTTTTGGCACCTGGATCTGGACACGAAGAATGTTAACTAGGGAGCTGAAAGATTTCCAGATCTACCAAATCGCTCGAAGCTGCCAAGTTGGCCTGAGAACTTTCCTTTGTAAGTGGGAATAGGGATGATAGCTGAGACCACTCCTTAGCTGGAAAATGCAATTTAAACATATGTTTTAAAAAGCACTGATTAAAATATTACGTTTGCAAAGCCCTTCCGTGCTCCCGAATCCAAGGCTGTGCCAAACGCCTAACTGTGCAGAGGGTGATTTCGAGGGCAGGATAATAGCTTCCCAGTTGCTGCAGTGTAGGTCTCAGCCCTGGCAAGAGTTTAGGAGGTGAAAGAGGAGGACTTGCACATTAGTAATAAAGGTGAAAATCCTTGACACCTAGAAGGTGTCGAAATTCTGGTGAGCTTACTTATCTTGTTTTGCAAATCTCCCGTGTATCGAATGGAAGATGGCATGTTCCCATTACTAAATTTCTCTTTTCTTTCCTGATAGGATTTCTCCAAATTTATGTCCATCATCTATGTCTGGAAGACGTAATATTTTGTACCTAACAAATTCAGTGGCAGAATACAGTATTAATGGTCACTGTAATGACTGTGGGTCGGAATTAGGAACTCTCTTGTATTAACAGAAGATTAGGAAATGGATTACCATTTCAGCTGGGCCCTACAAACAAACATACATGGAGAGAGCAAAACAAACAAACAAACAAAAAATAGAAAACAAAACCCCCCAAATGGCATGAAGCTGGTTGAAATCCATCGAACCCTAGACTTTCAGCTTCATAGCTTATCTGGTCCTTTCGCTAGTTTTGTATTAGAGTCTTTTCAGAAAGTCTTGATTTGACAGTAGATACCTTTTTTTTTTTTAAAGATTTTATTTATTTATTTGAGAGAGAGAATGAGAGAGAGAGAGCATGAGAGGGGGGAGGGTCAGAGGGAGAAGCAGACTCCCTGCCGAGCAGGAAGCCCGATGCGGGACTCGATCCCGGGACTCCAGGATCATGACCTGAGCCGAAGGCAGTCGCTTAACCAACTGAGCCACCCAGGCGCCCTGACAGTAGATACCTTTGTACATGGTACTCTTAATTCCCTCGCTCAAACTTCTAGGTCAGCATTGTATGGTTGCATTAGGACTGGGGTCCTCCAAGAGGAATAAAACCATCAACAAAATAAACTACAGGAAATGTTAGTTGCTACACAAGTCAATTGAACCACTCTATGCCATGTACTTTTTATGAGAAAGACTACACTGTATACAAAAAGAAAGCAACTCACTGCCTGGTGTAAAGAACTGTAACTGACAGGATGTATATGAATATAATGTAATCAGGAAGCAAATTGTGGCTTATACCCTTTGACTTTCCATTGTAAAACAATACAGGAATTTCGTATGCTCAGAAGGACGGAGGGGTTTAGAACAGGAACTGGAAAAAAAAAAGTCATCCTTCCAATGACACAGAAGAAAACAGCACTGGTTATGAATGTGTTTTTAGTATTAAACAGCCTGGGTTCATATCACAGCTCCATTCGTTAGTCGCGTGACCTTGGGGAAGGCACTTAACCTCTTAGCTTCAATTTCCCCATCTTCAGGAAATAGGAATAGTAAAAGTAACTACCATACATAGTTTTGGTGAGTAGTTCATAAGTTTATACATAAAAGCACTTAGTAAAGTATTTGACACATAGTTCAATAAATAAATATCAATTATAATTGTTCAAAATCGAGTTATTTGACACTATGGCTACAATTTTTATTTTAGGTTGTGCTTGAGTATATGGTTAACACTTGTGTACGTTTGTGTCTCAGTTTTGTAGTTCACTAAGAACAGTCAGTCCTCCAACAGTGCATTATTTCCAGGTCAGGAAGCCCCTGAAAACAAAGGACATCCAGAGATTCCCCCTTTCCCAAAGTGCTTTGGTGGGCCTGGGTCCTCCTTCCCCACTTGGTTCTGTCACACCTGGCTCAGAAGAGCAAATGGCCAGGGATGGTTATATTTCTTAAGAATGCCTTTAAACCTCGTATACGCACTGTGCTCTATGTTACTATGTTTTTAATTTTTTTCTTCTTTTTGTGTTTTTATTCTAACGCAAAAATCAATAAAGAGGCCGGGTTAAATGTCACAAGATGTGCATATTGAGTTTCCCTAAAAACCATATATTTGGATGGTGAATTGGCACCAAGACCTCTCACCAGACTCTAAGAACATCTCGTTCTTTTTCGCTTCATTCTTCTTTTCTCCTTCCAACAACTTTAACCACAAGAATACTCACCACTTTCTGCTTGTGTTGCTTCCCTCCTATTTTGTTTCTTCAGCCTTTCCAACTAGTTTGTAGGCGATTCCTTGTATTATATTCCTTCTGTCTGAAATACAGCAAGGGATAGGCTGAAGTAAGAAGTGGGGAGATTTGGAAGGGGATTCCGAATCCTCTGGTAATTTACTATTATCTTAGTCTTCTTATTCGTCTCCCTGAGTCCCTGTTGTATAAGGATGGGGGAATAAAAGCTCACTTTACCTTTTTCACAGGATTGTTAGGAAGACAAACTAAAATATTAGGTATGCTAACCTTTTCAAATGTTCTTATTATTCCCGACGGAACTCTTTATCATTAATTGCATTTACATAATATCTCAAAACAAAGAATAAAACAATTTGTAAAATACAAATATGCTGCCCAAATTTAAAAAAAATGAAGGCAAATTTGAAGTTATATTTCCTTATGAAATATGCCTAGACTGACCTAGTTTTCCTTCTATTTTTTAAAAGACTTAATTTTTTAGAATAGTCTTAGGGTCACAGAAAAATCTAACAGAGGCACAGAGCTTCCTCTAAGCATTAAGCTGAAATGTGAAAAAACTTTTTCTGATTTATCAATCCTTAAAAAAACGCGTTCTTCCTTTGCTAGCCCAAACTTCTCTTGGAATTTTTTGTTTTTTTGGTTTGTTTGTTTTGTGTAAGTGGAAAAGTAAATAGCTGGCCTAGAGGCCTGTTACACTTCCCTTTCAGCAATCTCGATCCACTGTGTAAAGTGTGCTTAAATGTTATTTGCCTAGCGGCTACCCTGGTCTATTCCTAACCTCTGCAACATTTTTGATGACCATGAGAAAATTTCATTTATCGTATGTTGGCAAGGAGCTGGAATAGACATAGTTCAAGAAATGTGAATCTGTTCATTAGAAAATCGGGTCAAAACGAAGGCTATTTATTATTGGAACAAATAATTAGCAAATTAGGTCAAATGAGTCAAATAATTGACTGGAGTATTCTTTTTTTCTTTCCTTTTTTTCCTAAACAGGGACCTCTTCAGTAGTACCCTGCTATAAAGACCACTGAGATCACTAGAGAATGATTTAAAAAGCCAGAGTAGTCACAATAAAGCTCTTTATCGCGATCCAGGTCCTGCACTAGTTGCTTCATATTTGCTAACTCATTTGAACAGCACAGAATCCCTATGTGCTATATCTTATGAGCCCCATTTTACTGATAAGGAGACTAAGGCTCAGAGAGATGAAGGAATTTCTCCATAGCGTGAAGCATCCCAGTTGAACAACTAGGATTTCTTTTTTTTTTTTTTTAAAGATTTTATTTATTTTTTAGAGAGCGAGTGAGAGAGAAATAGCATGAGAGGGGAGAGGGTCAGAGGGAGAAGCAGGCTCCCCGCCGAGCGGGGAGCCCGATGTGGGACTCGATCCCAGGACCCTGGGATCATGACCCAAGCCGAAGGCAGACGCTTAACCATCTGAGCCACCCAGGCGCCCGAACAACTAGGATTTCTTGTCACGTCTGCTTTTAGCTAGTCCTGAGAAAACCAAGTAGCCTTTTCTACTCACAGTATAGCGGATAATTTTCTATTACATGCACACAAATGAAATGTACATTCTGTGAAAAAAAAATGCGTGAACGGAGACTACTTGGACAAATGCTCCTCCTCTTAAAGAATAATAACAAACATCATCATCTTATACCTTATGCTAAATATATCCTGTATCTTACCTCTTTTAAGCTTTGCAGTAACTCACTGAGGTGGGATCAGATGTGAACCTTGAGACTCACTGTGGTGAAATGTTTGCCCAGTTCAGATGCACGTGTTTTTTAGACTCCCTAGACTGTGGCCTTCTGTCTGTGTCCTACTGGTGTTTACCCACCTCTTCCTTGAAGGAATGGTCTCCTCAGAAATTTAAATCATCGCTGTGCCACGCAGTAGCTCCCACTGCAGCATCCTTTTATCTCTGACTTTTTGGTGGTGGTGACGGGGTGGGGGCGGGTGGTTACTGTGGGAAGCTGGCAGGACTCTTGTCTTTTGGCTGTGTTGGGGACCTTTGTCAAAGACTCTGTCAGGACAGTATCTAAGGGATCCTTTCCTTCTCAAATATTGTCCTTTACTTCTGATTCATTCCACAGAAACAGAGAATTTCTAAATAAACAAGCAGAAAGTACGTTGGAATGACTTCATGCTCAAGTTTCTGATTGCTTGCACAGATGACATCCCAGCTCTGTCTCACCACACATTATTTTTTGAATCATTTTCCCTAACCCAAGTAAGTATCTCTGGTAACCAAATTTTGGTTACTTCCCCAAGGCAACCCGAGGTTTGGAAACCAAGTGGGCAGTTCCAAGTTCTCAGTGGACCGTTCCAAGGCATGCAACCACAGAGCGAAGGTCAGACCCCATTAGAATGGGGGTGGGGAGAGAGGATATGTGGAGAGAGGTTCGGGTCCTTCCAATGTACTGGAATTTAACTGGAATGAGTGAAGGCAATTTCATTTTAAAATCATTCCCCCCCTGTCACCTCATTAACACCTCCAGTGAAAGGCAGCTGTGAGACTGTTAACTCTTTGCTTGCACATTCTTGAAAGTGCTATTGGCTGGGAACTCTTGTCCTTGTGAGAAGCCACCCTGCTGTCACCAATCTGGGGATCTGTAGCACTGAAATGAGGGTTTTTCCAAGACTCGGATTTATACCCCAATAGCGTACCATTCCATAGAGTGAGACATGCATTTCTGCCAGATTTTGCATATTTCGAGCTACTCCTCCATCAGCTGCAGTATGTTGGGTTTTTGGAACTTGGCTGCCTCAAATTCTTTTTGGAAATAAAGTGAGAACGTATGTGAACATTCATTAAATTATTAACTCATTCATTTACTCATTCACACTTTTAATAAATCGCATTGGATGAGTGCCTGTTACATGTCAGGCAGCATGTCAGCATCAGGGGTATGAGGGAAAATAAGACGTTGTCCCTTCCCTCAAGGAGTTTGCAATTGAATGTGGGTTTAAGTCATTATTCCAACATACTGTGATGAAATTATGATAAAGGTGACTACAGGAGCACAAAGGGAGAGGCCGCAAAGCAGAGTAGCCCAAGGGAGATCAGAGAAGACAGAAGATACTTGAGTGGTTTTGAAGAAAAAGTAGGAGTTAGCTGTATGGGAAGAGCTGAGATGGGAGAGCGACATGGGCGAAGTCAGGAGCGAATCGTTTTGGCATGATGTTAGGGACAAGCTCTGAGTGCAGTATAGTGAATATTCGTGCAGTCGGGGCTGCTATATACAGCTCAGACCCCTACTTCAGGATTTAAACATACGTTCTGCCAGGTGCTGGAAAGGGTGGGATGGCTATAAGTTCTCAGCTGGACCTTTTTGGGAATTGCCTTCAACCAGAGGGAGCTGCCTTGTCCAAGTTCATACTCCCTCCCCTGGGACAGTATGTATTCAAGATACCCCATGGTATAAAGACCAGTTCTCCTTACTTCAAGGTAGACAATTCTGAATATCTATCCCATTTCAAAAGCTCCCAGTAAGATCTTCTGAGGTCTTTGCTACAACTGTACCATAGTTCAACTTCTCTATCTAATCTTGCTTACCACCCTTCTTTTTTTATTTGTATTTGTATTCTTTTATTTTTAATTTTTATTTATTTATTTATTTGCCTACCACATTTCTCCCAGCTGGTGTCCTCTGGAAAATGGTACAGGAAGGGATCAAAAAGTTCAGAGAAGGGGCTATGTTTGAGTGGAAATATTAGGCTGGAAAACCTGTCAGCTGACTATAATTACCAGGAGGGCTTGGTGGGTACCCTATTTAATTAAGCAATCAGGAATATGCTGGGGACACAGGCTCCAGCATTGCTGAGAAACTCAGTGGTGGCTCATGGTAGGGGATGTTGTTAGAAAACTGGGTTTACTGATGGCACCGAGCATGGTAGAATTCCAAGCAATAGAGACCGGGGGGACATTTGATATTGGAAACACTGATATTTCTATAATGAGTCACAAGACCAGGATGTCAGCTTGGTATGGAAGTTATGGAGGTGGTCAATGGAATATAGTGGCCCTGGGGGCAAAACAGATGGAAAGCCCAACAAAAGTATTGCTTACTCTACACAGTCAAAAGAAATCAAGGATGGATGATCAGAAGGTTGAGTGCAGCCAACTCCCTTGCCTCGTCTCCAGACTTAAAACAGATTTTGGACCTGGAGCCTTGAAAGAAATGCCAGGTATACAGCAGTTGCTGAAAAAGGAGGAAAAGCTCAATCTTGGTTTATGTATGGGTCAGCTCAACATGTGCATGCCAATTAAAAATAGACTGTGGCTGCATTATAGTCCCATTCAGGGAGGGCCTTAAGGGGGCCATAGTGAGAAGAAACCCTTCCAAAGAGCAGAGCTTCTAATGGTGTACCTGGTTATCTATTTTCTGTGGGAATAGAAGTAGCCCAAGATAAAAATATATACAAACTCATGGGTAGTGGTGAATGGGTTGGTTGGTTGGTCAAGGGCCTGGAAAGAGAAATGTTAGAAGATATGGTACAGAATGATCTGGTGGAGAGACATGTGTACAGACCTATGGGGTGGAGTACAAAGAGTAAATACTTGGTGTCGTGTGTTAAAGTCTCCAGAAAGCATCCACCAAGGAAGAAGCAATAAAGAAGTAGACAGAAGGACTTCACCAGTTGATGTTATCCAGCTCCCTCATCCACATAGTAGATGCATGAATGAATAATTTTGAATGAATAATTATATTGGAATGGAAGAGGCTCTTCATGGACTCAACTGCATGGACCCCAACTCACCAAGGCTGACCTAGCTACTGCCAGTTAATATCCCATGTGTCAGCAGCATAGATCACAGCTCAGCTGCTGATATAACACAGTCCTTTGAGGAGGGCAGGTACTGTGTGGTGGCAAGTTTGTTCCATTGGAATCCTACCACCCTGGAAGGGACACCATTTATCTTGACTGGAACTGTCACATATTCACCTATGAGTTTGACTTAGTCATCATTACAGTATATAGACACCAACAAAGAATCTCATATAATATCATGTAAGACCAAGGCACACTTTTCAGCAAAGGAAGTGATATGGTAGGTTATGACCATGGAATACACTGGTTCTATCACTCACTATACCCAGAAGCTGCCAACTTGACAGGCCTATGCATTGGCCTAGCACAAGTGAAGCACTAGTCTAGAGATAATACCCAGTAAGAATAGAGCACCATCCTCTAGGATGTACTATCCACTCTATATCAGTGATGATTAAATGTTTTGTTTACAAAAGGAAGAACACACGAATCCAGGAACATATGAGTGGAAACAGAAGTGGATTCTTTTATCATTACTTCCAGCAAACCACTTGGGAAATTTGCACTTTTTCTCTGCACAACACTGGGATCCATGTATTTAGGATTCCTGGTTTTCAAGGGGGAAACACTTCCACCAGGAGGCACGGCAAAAGTCCCATTAAAATATAGGCTATAGTTATCATCTGATCACTAGGGCTCCTTGTGCCAAGTGACAGGCAAAAGAATGGAATCACCATCCCACCAGAGTAGTTGACCCTGATTATCAGGTGGAAGCAGAGATGTTGCTATATTAAGAATGCAGGGAAGTGTATGTTTTGTACCAGGTGATCCATGGAGTGTCTCATAGTACTCCCTTGCCCAAGGGACAAAGGTTATGGCAAAAGCCTGAGAAGAACCTGGAAACCAGAGACTCAGAAGTTCTTTTAGGGATGCAGTTCTGAATCATTAAGCTATCTGGACCAGTGGAGATGTTAGCTGAAGAGTGAGGGGATTTCCAAAAGATGACAGAAGAGGGGATGGTAAGAATTAGACCCAGTGGTTGGATCTGGAGTTTGTGTACTTTTCTGGGTAAGTTTCCCCAAGGGAAGAGACCAACCAGAATCTAGGATTTGCTGTTCTAAGAACTTATGATATGAAACAAGAGAGTCTGAGAGATGCCTGGCATAGACTGTAGTGGTTACTGCTGTGGGGTGTTACCCAGATCTGCCTCTGAAGGCTGAGGTGCTCATCCTCAACTGCTGGACATGTTGGTGGCTCTAGACTGTTGACTGAGCCCATACCCAGGTATTTTCCTTAGCCAAAGATAGGATGCTCACTCATATTCCTCTCTTTTCCCCAAGAGCAACCTGCATGTAATGACTGGTCAATATGGAGATCTCAATATCTAGTCTTCTTGCCTCAACAAGAAAAATCATTTCAAATTCAGGGTTTCCTCTAGAATTACCTGTGGCTACTGTTACTACTGCATGTAGTTCAAATCTTCCTCTGCCAAATGCTCTGCCCCTTCTCCCTCTTAATATTGAGAACCCTTCCCAATAAACCTCCTGCATATATGTATTTTTTATGGCTCGGAATCTGATTCGTAGGAAACCCAACCTATGACAAATGGGTATGTATTAGGGTAAAGGCTATGCTATTCTATCAAAGAGAGCTAAACATGAAATAGCTTCAGTAAGAAAGAATGTTATTTCTCTGCAGTGTTAGAGTCTGGGTGGTCTCGGCTGGCAAGCAACTCTGCTTTATGTGATTATTCAAGGACTCAGTTTCCTTCTATTCATTGTTTCATCCCTCCCTTGACTGTTGCCCCATTTAATTGGTTGAAGCGGTTTTCTCACTATGTTCCAGGCCATGGGAAGGGGAAAAGGAGTTTGGGAGAACACGTGTGTTGCTTTAAAGCTCAGACCTGGGTTTCACGTACCCTTTCTTCTTGCATTAGGAGGACTTAATCAAAGACGCTGGAAAATGTAAGGTTTCTAACTTACATGCCTTGCTTCAGCTCTATGAAGAAAGAAAGAACAGGTTTTGGGGGCAATGCTTCCAGCATAGGTAAGGAGGAGAGGGTGGGAAACAGAAATCATATCATGTATAAATAGTGTGCTAAGGTAAGGTGTTAGAACTTTCTTCTGAAAACTGTGGAGTGCCATCGAGTATGGTAGGAATCAGATAGCAAATAATTTGTGAGGGAGAATTGTATTGTGAGGTGAGCCAAACACCTGTATTAATCTTCATGTGGAAATGCTGTTTGTCATGGTATCTTTAGTAACAGATGTGATCTCTTGTCTGAACATAGTTGATGTTTCTGTTCCCTACTTACTCTTCACCTGAAGTAAAAATGGATGTTGCTCTGTCAGAACAACTGTGAATGAGTTGTTCTCAACTTTTCTTTGAAAGAGGAATTAACAGAGCAGTTTCCTCCTTCCTATTCCTCCAAAGCACAAGGTCAGGGGGAGGGTAAGTCTCACTAGGGGTGAGACTTAGTGCATTAAAAAAAAAAAAAAAAAGTAGAATGTAGATGGAGATGAAGGAATGTGGAAGAGAGAGCGCTAGTCTCTTTTGGGTCCAGTCAAGAGGTCTGAGCTTGGCTTTGCCCTGGCTCTGCCTCTAGATTTATGATTTTTCCCAAATTGCTTGGCTTCTCTAGCATTCACCTCTAAATTAGGTTGTTCGACAAGGTAAACTGGAAATTGCCTTTCAGTTTAGAAATGTACTTCAATTTGAGTAGGCATTAAAACTGAAGGTAGGAACCAGTTAGGGTTGGAGCTCAGGAAATGTTGGTTGAATTTAATTAAATTTTTGGTTTTAATTTTAGCTAAGTAAATCATTGCTTGACCCTCAGCCCACATGGGAAGCCTACCCCCCTAACATCAAAAAAGAAGCAACCACAAGCAACAGCCTACTGGGTGGTCTATGATCTCTACTCAGCTGTCTGAGGAGACGAGTTTTCTTCTTATCTGCCTATTCCAGATGCCCATTTCTCTGAATGATGAGCCAAGGAGAAGTTCCAAGAGAAGGCCCGTGGACAGCCAACGGCCACCTGGAGCCTATCTCATCCATCACAAAGGTTTCGAGATAAGGAGTACACAACGCACCATCTACTGTGCTCTTTTCCTTGTGGTATTTTGGTGTCTATGGCAGGAGTTATGAGAGATTGGCATTTTGGCCAGAAGCAAACCAGATCTCTGGGTTGGCATGTAGTTTGGGCAGCAGAGCACCTTCTCAGTTTCATGGGGCTGCCGTGGGAGCGGCAGACACACTTCTGCTCTTCTGGGCCTGGTTCACAAAGGAAGAATAGTGGTTATCGTCTACCCATGGCAGTGGCTTCAGGAGCCAATGAAGGGGTGAGGGACTGAGGCAGAGTTGGAAATTCACCAGAATGCCAGGACTCACGTGGGCAAAAAGAACCACGTGACCTCCTCCTTCGGCTTGCGACCCTGACACTTCAGTGTCTCCACCTGCTAGACGTTCAGTCTTAACTGACTTTAATAAACCCTCGCTGTCGTCTGAAGGGCAAGAATTATACATTTGTGCTTAGCATCAGCAGGCAGCAAGGTCTGCGTGGCCCAACCGGCAAATGCTTTGAGGGCAGGTCGTTTCTTCTCAGATACTTTTGAAAGGCCACTTTACTTATAAAGTTCAGTGTCCCCCAGATTAGTGGTCATGCCAGCACTTAACATGCTGGCTGGGGGGAAAAGAATCAGTATCATGCTTGTCATGAACATGGGAGGCGTAGGACACCTGGCCCTCTGTTATTCCTGGGACACTGTACCAGAATCAACTGGGGCACAATGCACTTCTTATTCTGAACCAGAATCCATCTGTACCCTACAGTAGGGAGACAAAAGAGGATTGTTAGCACTTAAAGGCACCTTGACAGAGTCATACTGCTTGACTCTTTTATTAATTGCCCCATCTGCTAAGTGAGAACTCTCTGACACAGGTTGGTGCAGGACTCTTAAAGCCCTTAGTCCGCTTCCTATTGGTTCCACCTGTGTTTGTGTTTTTGCTCAGTGGGCAGAGATTCCAGGGAGAAAATGAACCGCTGCAGATCGATTGCAGTACCAGTCATGCAGAAGACGTGGTGAAGCGTGCCATTTGATTTTGATCTGGCTTTAACCCTTGCCGGGCGCTTGCCCCGCTTCCCGGCTTTTGTTTGCCTCGGTTTGTGTTCGAAGCCTCGGAGGCTCGAGGTAAAGGGAGGAGAAGAGGCAGCAGGATGCCCTCATCTTAGGAAACACACCATTTCCCCTTTAAGTCAGTCAGACCCCCTCAAACCTTTCAGTCACAGTCTGGGACAGAGCAGTAGAATGGCCAGAAAGCAGTAGTGTGTGTGTGTGTGTGTGTGTGTGTGTGTGTGTGTGTGGCGGAGGGGGGGTGTTATTGCTGCCATGGAAAGATATGCCTTGTTTATGCAGCCAACGATAATTCTCAACAAAAGTACATCGGCAGAGCAGGCAGAGTCTGGGCCCGCACTGACAAAAGACAGACCGACCAAGCTCGACGGTTTACTTAGGCGACCATTCTCCCCAGGATGATTTGTCTTTGTCCTTTCCTTTCTTATTTTGTTTTAAAGAGATTGAGTTAAGGATGTGGTGTCGATTTCAGCCACAGCTTTGCAATTTCTGCATTTAGCCTGGATTATGTTACAGCCGTCACGATGCTGGGATATTTTTCTCTGTACAGTTTGGAGATAGAGGAGAGAAACAGGAAAAGGCGTGGTGTCTCCTCTCAAAGATCCTTTATGGTGGGGTCTGGAGGTTGCATGGATGTGTGTGTGTGCATGTGTGTGTGTGCGTGTGAGAGAGACAGAGAGAGAGAGAGAGGGAGGGAGGGAGGGAGAAGAGGGAAGAGAGAGAAAGTTTTGCACAGCCAAACAAAACTTTTGCCCCTTGATTATGCTCCTTATCTTCTCCATAGGAATATTTGAGCTCCCTGCTGTTTCCTGAAACTCCAGGAACCTAAAGATGGAGACCGAGAGGAATGAGTCCTCATCTTATTGTACAGTGGGGAGAGGGGCGCTGAAGTGCAGGAATGACTTATTGCAGCTTTTTTGGCCCCTGAACCCACATTTTCTGTTCTATACCCCTCTTTAAGATTCTGAGCCCTGCTCTGCTTGCTTACGTGGGCCTGTCCCTCTCCTATCCTGCCTTTCCTGGGAGGGAGAATGGTATCCCTTGGGACTTACGCTGTTGAAAGCAACAGAAAACAGTCTAAATTGGCTTACATAAAATGGTGTTTTATAAGTTCATGTCAAAGTGTGGGGGCAGGGCTGGCTTTGGTCATGACTGAATTGAGGGACTCAAAAGTCCTCAGGAGCTGGTCCATTTCCATCTCTGACCCATATCTGCTTTTTCTAAGTCTGGCTTCTTTCTCAAACTCCATCTGTTGGCATGATGACTGAATTAGTCCCTTCCAATGTCATGTTGGCAAGGAAGGAGAACCCGGCTTTCTCCCTGTAGCCCCAGAAAATGTCTCCCCAGGTCTGGCTTCGATTAGTTCACATGCACAACCACGAACTAGCCCTGTGGCCACGGGAATGCGGGTCTCTGGCCAAGACTGAAGTGATCATGTTCTTGAAGCTGGAGTAGAAGGCAGCCTGGAGTTCATCTGGGAGAAGGCTGTTTCTAAGAGAAAGATTTGGGTACTGTTGTTAAAGGAAGAGGGAACAGAGGCTGCTTGTCCAAACAACAGTCCAAAACTTATCCACTGCAGGAGTCTTAGATATTTAAAGGGGACAAATGGTAATTTGGTCAATCAGCTCCATAATGTATGTATGTATTGTGTGAGTGTATGTGTGTGCGTGTGCATGTGTGTGTGTGTGTGTGAGCCTCTGTGTGTGTATGTGTTGATAAGGATGCTGGCCCAACACACTAACTTTAGAATCCTGGGCCCAAATCCTAATTCTAGCAGTAACTTAATTCATTGACTTTTTGATGAGCTACTTAAAATTTCCGGTTTGGCTTTATTCTACAGAGATTTGGGGTGGAGTTAACTCAGCATCATTTCTGAAGACATAAGTAACTACTTTGTCAATGACCTCATTTGTCTATTTTTGCTTAGTCCTGCCATGAATAAAAATAACATCTCAGGATCACTAAACAATTGCTTAAAAACACTTGAGGTACTTTCAGCTAATATCTTGAAGGTTGTCCAAAATTCTACCTTTCTAAATTACCTCTGTTTCAGAAGGAGAAACTGCTTTTCCTTCCTAGATAGATCTTCTCCACTGTCCAACACCCTTCTTGGGAGAATAAATTTTGCTTAAGCAGGCCCAGAATGACTGTGTGTCTATGAAGAATGAGATGATTTGTCTTTTTAGTGAAAACATCTTTGCTGCATGAAGCGTATGCCCTGCCGCAGGAATCTATTAGTCCACAAAACTTTCACCTTCCCACAAATGTTTCAACAGCTGGGACGCAAGGTCCCATTCAGAGACAAATGTGCACACCACATTTACAGTCTGAAATTCAATCTTCGAGCATCACTTGATTAGAATGAACATTATGGTGCATTGTAATTCTTTTCATTTAAATAGCAGCCAATAAATTTATACCACAACCCATCCCCTGTCTCACAGCATATTCAAAAAGGTTCCAGTTAATGCTATTTTAACCAGCTGGCATCTAAATATTTACCAAACTCTTCAGGTGCCCAAGGCAAGCATACCCCAATATTTACAGGGTTGGTGCACACACACACATACACACGCGTGTATGCGCACGTGCGAAAAGTCACACACATATTTTTGTGGAAATTAAGAACACATTTCTGATTCTGTTCTTACAAAGTGCTTCAGTAGGGTGTCCTGCTACCCAAGGACCCTCTCCTCTGAGAGTTCATCTCTGCTAAGCAATTAGCACAGTAGGAGCTCAAAAACCATGAGCTATATTAAAATGATTATAGTTATTATATGATTTTAATTATTAAACAGTATCTTCAGTAATTTAATTCTATTGGGCTTTTTATTTTTCTAAAGTAGGAAGTTCTTATGCATGTTTAGATCAACCACTCAGGTAATCTCATTGACCCAAAGAGAGTAAATGCCTTTATCATTATTCTTGCAAATTAATCTAGAGTAAAGACATAACTTTTTTGGATGTTTGCAAACTTCTTTTCTAGAAAGTTCCATATACTCTAGCAAAGTATGGATCTTGCTGAATGAATATTGCTCCCCCCCGCCTAGTCCCACGAGGTCACTGCTGGTCCCACGTGCTCTTTTTTCCTCCCTCTTTTACAGAGAATGTATCACTAACATACCAGACTTTACTGATCATGTGTGTTGTTCTTTGCTGGCCTTTCTTTTGCAGAATGTAAGCTCTGTGAAGGAAGGTGTCTTTGTTTCTTTTGTTGACTGATGTGTCCTAGTCACCTTCAGCCCCATTTCTTTCTACCCCAATAACTTTTTTTTTCTTTTAATGAAATGGTATAGGTTGATAGTGTATCTGAGATAAGAGCAACTCTATTTCTGGTAAGAGAGGAACTGAAATGTTGACCTTGGCCGGCCTTCTCTTATGACCATCTTATGCGTACCATGAACTTTTTCTACCTTGCTGCATTTGGGAATGGGCAACCGTTCTGCACTTGTCCTTGTGGGGTTCAGAGCACAGAATGCGAAGGCCGACTGCCCACATGCCCATGATTGAATAACTCCCTGGTGTGTTGGTTGTGGAGTAGGAACTGAGTAGATAAAAGAGAGAAAATGCTGTAGTGACTCTCATCACCCAAATTCAAAACTTTTTAAATTTGCGGACATCGTCTTGGTCTCCTCTACCTCAGTAGACGCCAAGGTTCTCTGGTGCCTCCTTCCCTACATCTTCCCTGCCCTCATTTCTCTGGGTAGCTGCTGACTTGCATGTGACAAAACTCCAAAGTAATGGTAGTTTAATTGAGATGATAGTTCACCTTCTTCTTTTTTCTTTCTTTCTTTCTTTTTTTTTTTTAAAGATTTTATTTGTCAGAGAGAGAGAGAGCACAATCAGGGGGAGCAGCAGGCAGAGGGAGAGGGAGAAGCAGGCTCCCCGCTGAGCAGTGAGCCCCATGTGGGACTCGATCCCAGGACCCTGGGATCATGACCTGAGCCAAAGGCAGCTGCTTAACCGACTGAGCCACTCAGGCGCCCCAATAGTTCACCTTTTTCTGACATAAGAATAAAGCTGTGGTGGGAGGGTTGGGATGGTGGCATCATGGGGACATCAGCAATGCAGCTATCTGTCAGCTCTACTATATCAAATGTGTGGCCCTTGTCTTCATGATCAGCGGATGAGTGTGAGTCTGCATATCTGTGCTTTCGGCTGACAGTACTATGAAAAAGCAAGGAGAAGAGGGGCAAAAGAAGCTCCCATATAACACTTCTGCTGTAATTGAAGAGCCAGAACATAGTCTGATGGCCATAACTATAAACAAGGGAGGTTTAGAAATGGAGCTTTTATTCTGGATGGCCATATGATCAGGAAATTTGGGGGTCTCTATTAAGAAAGAAGGAGAGCAGAAAATGAGGCAGGCAATTAGCATTCTCAGTCTAAACTACCTCTTTAATACTCATGAATGAGACCTTGGATTATTGCAATCACTTATGAAGTGCCTCTACTTTCTTCTCCAGAAATTTAGAATGCCAACCTAATTGTTTTAGAGAGTACTCTCTTCATTTCATTCCATAGCTCAAATACTTCAATAATTCTCAATTAATAACTGGATAAAGTCCAATCTCACTACCCTGACATTTCAGGAAGTGGCATTGTATGATAGAAAGAATTTGGCTTAGAAAACATCCCCACAACAAAAACATCCCCACAACAAAAACCCCCCAAACCCATGGATTATTACTTCTCATGGTCCTGCATGGTGGGTGAGTGGTTCCTCTGCTGGTTTCACCTGGGCTGTCCTGTACAGCATTCAGCTGGAGGGATGGCTGGACTGGAAGGTCCCAGATGTCCCCACTCATATCTGGGAAGAGAGGCTGTCTATTGGCTGTGGTGCCTCAGCTCTGCTCCATATGGCTTCTCATCCTTCAGGAGGCTAGGCCAGCTGCCTTATGTTGTGGTCTCAGGGTAATGTTTCTTTTTTAATTTTTTTAAAGATTTTATTTATTTATTTGACGGAGAGAGACACAGCGAGAGAGGGAACACAAGCAGGGGGAGTGGGAGAGGGGGAAGCAGGCTTCCCGCGGAGCAGGGAGCCCGATGCGGGGCTCGATCCCAGGACCCCGGGATCATGACCTGAGCTGAAGGCAGACACTTAATGACTGAGGCACCCAGGCACCCCAAGGGTAATATTTCAATGGACAAAAACTAAAGTGGCAAGGTCTCTTAAGACCTAGCCTTGGGAGTCATATAATGTCACTTTTGCCACATTTCCATCACAAATCCAGTTCTGATTCAAGGGATGAAGAAATAGACCGCATTTCTTTTTGGAAGGAGAGGTAAAGACATAATGAAATAGGGAATGCTTTCCAGGACAGCAGGAATTTGTGGTCTTTTTTTTTTTTTTTTTTTTTTTTTTGCAGTTGAACATAACATCTCTGTGATCTTTGACAAACCATTTAACCTGGCTGAAACCTCAGTTTCCCCATTTGGAAAATAGGCAATATAACCACCTCTAGAGTGCTTTGAGATGTAAGTGATATCAGGCTTTTAAAGTGCCTCGGGGGCCCCTAGGTCCTCAATAGGGTAAGGTGTCTAACTATTGATCTCAGCTCAGGTCTTGATCTTAGGGGTTTGATCTCAGGGTCGTGAGTTCAGGCCCTGGCTTAGGCTTGGCACCAGGAGTGGAGCATACTTAAAAAAATAAAAAAATAAAGTGCCTCAAGTAAGACCCTCAGTCAATATTAATTCTGCCTCCATTCAAGATTCTTCCAGATCCCACTGACCATGTGAACACTGCACTCCTGCTAATCTCTTCATGGTCCTCTGAAACCCCAGTGATATTCCCACTGAGTGTTTCTGCCATTTTCTTTACCTGAAACATTTTCCCTTCATTTCTTAGTCTACAAAACTTTATCCATATTTCAGGATATCAAGTCCCATTTCCTTCATCAAGCCTTGACCCTTCAGGCCACCATGATTTCTTGGCTTTCTAAATTCTAGCAGCCTTTGTGATTTATGCCACTCTTTAGCCATTTGATTGTATGGATTCCTGTGACATTGCATTGCCTTATGGAGTTATTTAATCTTAATACTCTTTACCTTTTGGACTGCATGTCACCAAGTATTCTGTAAAACCCTAAAAGATGGAGAATGTAGGATGGAATGGTGAAATACAAAAAGATGTGAAAGATTAGTCTTGTGGCCTCAAATTTAGTCTTAAATGCTTATGAGCAGGATAGACATGAGTAAGTCATTTAACTTTTCCTAAAGTTAGTTTCGCAGAATCTTTAAAAAGATAATAGTCTGGGCCTGCTTAGCAATATTGTTGTAAGGATCAGATAAGATTATACATATGGACGTTCTTTGTTGTAAAATATCACATAAATGTTTGGCCTGTTGTAATATGTCTAATGAACATTCGTTGACTAAATACTAAATAAGTATGAAATATGGGAAACTAGATCTATTGAGTTTATTTGTGCAGGAACATGGATATTCTTTTAATTTACCCCTAAAAAGGAAACCAGAATACCATGGTTTTGGCAACATCAATTTAATGGGTTCCAGTTAAATGACTCCACCATGTCCAATTATAATTCCAGTTTTTAATACAGTTCAGCAAGAGAGAAATCATGAGCAGAGATCCAATATTATTCTAGAATAGTTTCTGTTACAAAGTTTCTTTCAGAGGGAACATTTTGGAGGAGATTGTTTTGTTGAACTGTTTCATAAGTGAGATGTTAATGTGGTTACAATTGAGTTCACTCTTAAGCACATCAGGGAGAAATTTTGTTTTGCTTACAACACCACATGAAGCTCTCCCACCCTAGCTCCAATGCAAATGCAGTAGATTAAGTCCACCAGAGCTAGGTTAGAATTGCAAGATTGTAACGTGTCAGACTCCATGCAAAACTATCACATGCAGACCAAAAGAGTTGCCTGTTTATATTAGTTTTAAGTATTTCCAGGGACAGAGAGCCATGAACTTTCAGGGTCTGTCACATTTATCCTCAGGAAGGTCATCTTGTTGAACAGCAACTCTCACTGCAATGTGAGACATATTTCCTTGTGTTGTCCCAAATGGGGATGGTGAACAGCTGGTCAATGTCATTTTTATGACAATTTTCATACACTTGAATTCAGTTAAGTTGTCTCTCTTATTTTGCTTCATCCCAGCTTTCTTAACCTTCCTAGAGAGGTCCTGTTTTTCTTCCCCCAAATCATTTTTATTACCATTTTCAGGGCTCGGAGAAGTCAGGCCTCAAACTGGACAGAAAAATCAAGTAAGTCCTGGCCAGCATTTGTGATGACATTACTTCCTGTCTTGCCATGGCATTTGTGATGACATTACTTCCTGTCCTGTCCACAGTCACCACAGACACTGATTGTAATGTGTCCTGGCATCCTATAGTTTACTGTTGAATCAAATTCGTGTCATGGGCTATAGCATCTTTCTTTCTTTAAAAAACGGTTCTTCAGTGTTTTTCTTGATATCTTTTAAAAGTAATACACGTTCATTGTTTGATAGTTAGACTATCACACACAAAAGACAAAGATAGAAATGACTCGCAATCCCTCTGTTGAGAGATAGCCCCCATTAAGATTTTGGCTTTACGGTCTTCAGGGCAGAGAAGGTTGGCCTTCTAATACCTTCTGGCAGTTTCCCTCTTGCTGCCAGGGTCCTTTCTCTCTCCCATGGGAGACTCGTTATGAGCTCAGTTAGACAGCCATGGCCCTTGGTAGTGGAAGAATGGACTGGCGAGGAATTGGGTATTCTCAGGAACAAAAGAGATATTAAATTAAATTCTGCAAATGTCAGAAAACTAGTATTAGCTCTACTGAGGGAGTCTGTAAGTATTAAATGCAAGTGTGTGTGACTGTGTGTGTGTGTGTGTGCGTGCGTGTCTGTGTGTGTGTTTGTAGAAGTGTATATATTACATGTAATTCTTAGAAATGTGTCTGGAACATAGTAAGAGCTGAATAAATATTAAATACTGTTATTTCAGTTGCAATAACTATTATTCTTCTTATTCCTGTCATCACAGTCTTTGGCATCATCATTATTAAAGGCTTCCTGTAAGCTGGGCCTGGCTCCGGACCCCGGGACCCTAATAGTAGATAGTAGATCCTAGCCCACTAGGTCATCTTGGTTTGGTAAGCGTGACAGACACAATTTTATAATTGTGGTCTCCAGCAGATCTAAAGCAGAACAAAACAAAGCACCCGAACAAACCAACCCTTTTACCTCTATTAGCTTCTTAGCTTCCCTAAAATACCTAGCTCCAGGCTCAGCTAAGTAGAATGCATGAGGTTTCCTAACTACCCTTTGGTCATTCTCTATCCTATCTATTTCAGATTTCATTATGTCACTCATTATTTCACCACCATTGACCATTTCCATAAAGTAAAGAAGCTATTCAGGATCCTTTGTTTTTAGTGTTCATCTGTCGTCAACTTCTTCATTCACTCATTCAAAAAGGAGGCACATCCCTTATGTACCCACTTTTGATGGCTGCCAAAAAATGGTCTGATGACTCTCATGACTTTTGCAATATAGCATTTGTTTTTTTATGACATCAAAACAAATGGTCAATCTTGTCGAAGCAGTAAAATCAATTGATCAGGTGGCTTTTCAACTTTAGGACATAATTTGCAGTGTTGTCTGATTTGGCATTCCTTAAATTTGCCCCATGTGACTTGGTAGATCTCTGTTTTGAGAATTGTCTTCGTTTTAAGCCATTTCTGTTCTTATAGACGTTTGACGATTTACCCAGATTGATTGAAATGGGGCATGGTCTCCTCTGGATCCTTCCTCTACTCAATAATGTCAGCTATGACATCGTGCAAATTAGGACATTCCATTAACAGAGGGAGGGTCTTGACCTTCTGGGAAGCGGTTGAAGAACTCAAATAAAATCCATATTTACTTGATGGGAAGTTCCTCTTGCTCCCTCTCACTCTCCCTCACTCTCTCTTTCCCTTGTGGTGCGTCTGTATTTGCATGTTTATGAAGAATGGCTGGTCAGAGAGGCGTGGAGGTGGGTGGATGGGTGGGTGAGCAGAAATATCCTATTTGAGCTCCACAGTGTGTAGCAGATAATATTTGGACCCCACTTTACAAATGACAAAACTTAGATGGAAGAGGATGGTTCACGTGCCAAGGTTGCACAGCCACTGAGGGCAAGAGCTGAAGTCAAAACCACAGTCACCTTACCCCTTAGTACAGTGGCTCCTTTTCCAAGAAGCCAAGCCCAAATCTTACAGAAGGTCCCATCTCCTGCCTCCTCTGGTGTGGTGGCTTGTGCATGGAAGGTGTTAAGAAAATGTGCATGAAGCGGCTTGGAAGAAAGAATAGGGGAAAGCAGGTTTTATTTTTATTTTATTTTTTAAATTAATTTATTATTATTATTTTTTAAATTAACATATAATGTATTATTTGTTTCAGGGGTACAGGTCTGTGATTCATCAGTCTTAGACAATTCACAGCACTCACCATAGCACATACCCTCCCCCGTGTCTATCACCCAGCCACCCCATCACTCTCAACCCCCATGACTCCAACAACCCTCGGTTTGTTTCCTGAGATTAAGAATTCCTCATATCAGTGAGGTCATATGATACATGTCTTTCTCTGTTTGATTTATTTCGCTTAGTATAATACCTTCTAGTTCCATCCACATCATTGCAAATGACAAGATTTCATTTTTTGATGGCTGCATAATATTCCAGTGTGTGTGTGTGTGTGTGTGTGTGTGTGTGTGTGTGTGTGTGTGTATACCACATCTTCTTTATCCATTCATCTGTTGATAGACATCTAGGTTATTTCCATAGTTTGGCTATTGTGGACATTGCTGCTATAAACATCGGGGCGCATGTACCCATTCCGATCCCTACATTTGTATCTTTGGGGTAAATACCCAGTAGTGTGATGCCTGGGTCGTAGGGTAGCTCTATTTTCAACTTTTTGAGGAACCTCCATACTGTTTTCCAGAGTGGCTGCACCAGTTGCATTCCCACCAGCAGTATAGGAGGGTGGGGAAAGCAGGTTTTAAAAGATGCCCGACGAGGAGGAGTCCGGGGAATTGAGGAATCCAAAATCACGAGCAGAAAGTCCAAAGCAATTACATCTATGAGTGTTAAAAATGTGTGGTGTGCTTTCTTTCCCTGCCGAAGGAGAAGGCTGTTTACATTATGGGAGATTGTTCCGGTCTGTCCCAAAGAGCTTGTTAAGGGTGACGGACAGGTTTGTTGCTCGAATGCGCACTCCAAATTAGATGAATGGAGGAATTATGAAGCAATCAAACGGCAAGGCTTTTAGCAGACCACAGTGCGTTGCCCTTTTTTGCTACCCCTAGGCCTGTTAGCATAAAAGAGGCTATGAAGATAAAGTGCACAATATTATTCAAGTCTCCGAGTTCAACAAACACGGGCAGCCGGCGCTTCGTGGCAACCATCCTCGGGATTGCTCAAAGCCACTTTGCCGTCCCCACGTGCAGAGTGAGCCCCATTTCTTACCTCCTTGCCAGGACGAAATCAGGGCCCTAGCGGGAGTTAGAACGAGGAGAAACACCTGGCTCCTTTTGAAGTTCCCGCCCTCCCTCCCCTTCTTCATGGCCCTCGGGGGACGGAGAGACCTGGGGCGGGGGCGGGGGGGGGAGGGGGGTGGTCCAAGCCTTTCATTGCAAAGGGGAGATGCTGCAATGGCACTTGGCTTGTCTGAGGCTGCCCAGCCTTGCACATTCAGTCCTGTGTGTG
Source organism: Neomonachus schauinslandi (assembly GCF_002201575.2). Taxonomy (NCBI): domain Eukaryota; kingdom Metazoa; phylum Chordata; class Mammalia; order Carnivora; family Phocidae; genus Neomonachus; species Neomonachus schauinslandi. The sequence goes on along the minus strand of NC_058415.1, from coordinate 39,716,994 downwards.
TTGTGCCTTCCAGAAGCAACTGGAGTATCGCGGGGGAGGATGATGTGCACTTAACATCTCTCCGTATCTTCTCCGGTAGGGTGTAAGCCAGTCCAGTAAACCCATTATGGAAAAGGGAAAGCTGCAAAGTCTCTCTGGCTGAGGAGCGAGTAGGTGTGGGGTGGGAGGTCCTGGAAGCCCGCCCTCCCAACTTCGCTTTGCCCCTGTGGTCTTGGAAGACTGGGCTTGAGAAACCCCGGGGCTCTGGGGGAAAACAACAGTGGCATATTTGATTTTTTTCCCCCTTTTCTGCCAATCCACTAGAAGTTATTATTTTTTTCCCCCGAATCTTCTCATTTTACCCAGTTCAAACACATTTCTTATTATTAATGCTGCTTTGGCAGGGGCTGGTGCCACACTTGTGGCTGAGCCGCCTTCGCTGACCTCGATCTCGTTACCCTGACTTGACAGGTACGGGAACGGAGACTTTGAGAGGGGAAGTGACAGTCAGGAAGGGACAGACCTGGAGTCTGACACCAGATCTGTCTGATCCTAAACTCACCACGATCCTCTGCTTCTAGCACAGAGGATTGGTCTGCAGTTTTGAAAGTTGTCTGCTTTGCGTCTTTGGATGTTTTTCCCTAGGAGGGGAAATGATGCGATTAGTCAGGATAAAGTCTAAGACCCTTTGCACTCTTTCATTCTGCTATTCAGTCAGTTTATGGTTTAAGCTAATGGTTCACTTCAGAAGAAGGGAGATTGTTCTCCCCAGAATATGCACGTATGGTTTAGACATTGAGATTCCGGAGGCCATGGCCCATGACTAGGACTTTTTTTTTTTTTTTTTTTTTTGCATGATTCTTCTTTTTACAGATCACTTCTAGTATAAAACCATGTGGAGGATCTTTTGTTCTTTCATAATCTGTTCACATCCTACCATCCCCACCATGCCGAAGTGCCTTATAAATTTGGTCCGTGGTTATCTGGGGTCTGTTTTAGAGGGCTCTTTTTTTTTTTTTAAAGATTTTATTTATTTATTTGTCAGAGAGAGAGAGAGAGAGCATGCACACAAACAGGGAGAGCTGCAGGCAGAGGGAGAAGCAATCTCCCTGCGGAGCAAGGAGCCTGATGCGGGACTTGATCCCAGGACCGATCCCAGGATCGTGACCCGAGCTGGAGGTAGACACTTAACCAACTGAGCCACCCAGGTGTCCCTAGAGGGCTTTTTAGAAACAACGGGCAAACACCTCTATGTGGCGGGAGTCTTGCTCACGTAGGAGGCCCACCACTTTGCAGCAGCATCTCATACCACTGACAATGGAGCCAGCCCAGCTGCCCGCCTCTGGATGGAAGGAATGGGTGGGTCCCTGACACCACACTGGCCCGGGAAAAAGGGAATGATTCAGTTCATCATATAGATGTTTGGTCCACATAACTGCAAACTTCAGGATCGTAACATCTGGTTTTTTGGTAAAGTCCCCTCCCCCATTCCATTGTCTTCATTTCATAAATCCACATTTAGAATAGGCTTTGGAACTTGATAGGCCCCGTGGTCGTATGGGATACAATGCAGTTGAGGGCCCAGTAACTTCCCCGCCCCACCACAGACAGGAGGAGAGCAACGCTGATCGCTGTTGAACTCTGCTGTTTGCTCCCATGAAACCGATTCATTTATAAAGCTGTGATTTCTCCTGCAGGAAAGAAAACCAAAAACCAAAAAACAAAACCAAACCCAGCTGCTATTTTTAGAGACATTTTGGAAATGAAAGGGCTCTGAAAGTAAACCTACCCAGCCAGGAAGACTATCGGTGAGCTTTCCAAATCTGTCCACTAAAGTAGGAATTTGAAAGCCCCACCACAAATTGCTTTTCACTTCAACCAGGATGCTTATTATGATCCGCTGGCTCCACTCGGCTCTCCTATTACTTACACATGAATTTAGTTACACTGTATTTTAATTACATGTGTAGAACCAGTTTTATGTTCTCTTCTCCGACTACTCATAAACTTCACTCTAAACTTAAGAACCAAATTGTTCTTAAGATAACCTTTGCCTCCTGTCCTTGCAAGGAGACCACATGACACTATCTCAGCCCAGCCCTGCCTTCTCTAAGTTCATTAGGATCCTGGCAGGCGTGTTCCTCCAAACCACAGCGTCGTTTTAATTAAGCTTGTCCCTGGTCATGGAGCTCGGTGCCTCAGACACACCATCAGAGACACATGATTAACAACAGGCCTGAGCTGGATTTGGGTGGTATCCTTCGAACCCATATGTTACCAGCGTTTGAGTCAAAACCATGGGTGCCAGAGCTGGTCCTTATTTTGCTTGTTAGCTACAATGAAAAAACAAAACAAAACAAAACAAAACAAGAATTTCATGTGTCTCCGTCCCCCAGGTATCTTTAGTCTTCTGTTCTCCATCATCATGTTGTGGTTTGCAATGCACAAGATGTACCTTTGGTAATTACATGACAACTGCGATTTCAGCTGACTTGAAAGTCCAGTCACAATATCAAATGCCCCGTGGAACTCAACATTGGAAGCTCTGCATAAAGAGAAGGCTCTCATCAAAAGGAATGAAATCTCGCCATTTGCAACGACGTGGTTGGAACTGGAGAGTGTTATGCTGAGCGAAATAAGTCAATCAGAGAAAGACATGTATCATATGACCTCACTGATAGGAGGAATTCTTAATCTCAGGAAACAAACTGAGGGTTGCTGGAGTGGTGGGGGGTGGGAGGGTTGGGGTGGCTGGGTGATAGACACTGGGGAGGGTATGTGCTATGGTGAGCGCTGTGAAGTGTGCAAGACTGTTGAATCACAGATCTGTACCTCCGAAACAAATAATAGATTATATGTTAAAAAAAAAAAAAGAAGAAGATAGCAGGAGGGGAAGAATGAAGGAGGGGAAATCAGCGGGGGAGACAAACCATGAAAGACTATGGACTCTGAGAAACAAACTGAGGGTTGTAGAGGGGAGGGGGGCAGGGGGATGGGTTAGCCTGGTGATGGGTATTAAGGAGGGCACGTTCTGCATGGAGCACTGGGTGTTATACACAAATAATGAATCATGGAACACTACATCAAAAACTAATGATGTAATGTATGGTGATTAACATAACATAATATTAAAAAAAAAGAAAGAGAAGGCTCTACGTCTTACGGCGAGGTTGTAGTGTTATCATTACCCTGTTCCCCCTTTTTACTCAAGATTATGTGACTGCCCTGGGAAGCAATATAATAAAAATATAAATCCATCTCTGGCCATATAATAACTGTTTTAGTTTTCTCCCCAACTCTCCTAAAAATACAGAAGGCAAATATCATCTCTCTAACAGATTGTGGATAAATCAGACACTAACAATAATATCCTGGGTGCAGCATGGCCATAAAATATGATTCCTGTGTGCTTTCCTTCCTGAAATTTCATGAATTGTCACATAATTCACCAACATAATTTTTTGTTTAATTCACATAAACACAGCAGCTCACAAGGCTGTTTTAATGAAGGAGTAATATCGCATTCCCATGTTTTTTTAGAAGGTAAGTATTATTGACCCAGCTGAGTGTCATTGGTGGGTGAGGGGCTGGAGTTCAGGACTCCAGGGTTCAGAAGTGTTTCTCTGATTCACCGTGGCCCCCTGGGAGATGATACTGATGTATATCTCAGACAACCCAGAGTCATAATGAAACAATTTTAAACTGGTGGTGAATCTTGGAATTTATCCATATGTCACTGCAAAATTGGGTAGAAAGAGAAAAATTCGGTGGGTCCTTTTGCACCTTTGGCTCTCTTAAGGCCAGATCACCAGTGGGACTGGTTTGCAACTTCCTTTCCTTCTCCACCCCACTGCCCAAACCTGTGACTTCGACAACTCGTTTATTTTGGGGGTAGGGGTTTGTGAATATTTTCAAGTTCCTGGGTCTTCAATCGTACTTCTGACTGATGAAACTTCATTGGGAAAAATGAATTCAGAATGAAAACAGATGTTTCAAAATTCATGTGTTTGACAATAATTTTTCTTTAAAATAACAATACAGCCCCTAGCTCAAGTCAGGGAAGCTCGTATCAGTGGTTCTGATGAAAAACACGTATCAGGTTGGAGAATTGTCGATGACACCCAAAGGTGAGTTGAGTTATGGCCCTTAGTTAAGTAACTGGTTATCTCGTTTTCTTTCTCTCTGAGATTTGTTGAAAAGTCTCAGTTAAATGAGCATGAAGGTTTCCAGGTATGCACGTGAGGTATGCAGAGATTGCCCACTGTTTGGAGAGTTAGTTGCAGGCTGGAGACCATATGTACAGCAAAGCACGGGCTCCCTCAGTGTCCTTGGCTAGAAATTCTGGGTCAGGGCCTAGAGTTGCTCCAGAGGCTTTTCCTCTTGTGGTTGCTTGGTTTCTAATTTTGGTTTCTAATTGTACTAGACATATTACCACAAGACCACAGCTGGAAGGTGGCACTTGGGCAAAAAGAAAGAAGCCTGTCAGATACCTCCCCTTCCTGTTAGATAGATTAAATGACTACATTGGATGCAAACCATGGATTTTTAACTTGCAAATGAATTTATCCGCCATGTACCCAATTTTCCCCGATTCCCCTCCATACTGTCCATCCATTCAAACACCCACATTTCATGCATGAGAAAAGAATTTAAAGAATCAAAATTACCTGCTCTCATTAAAGCAAGTGATTTTTTTTCGGGCTTTTTCCATTTTGCCAGAAAGAAGAGGGGTGGGGCTTGGTTCCTACTAAAAAGGATGGGGAACTTGAAAGTATAGTTCATGTCATTTCTCAGGGCATTGGTTTACCCATGCATAGAAAGAAGGCTATAAAATATGTGAGATCTCTTTCAGCAAAAAGATTCTGTAGCAGGGGCCTGAGGAAACAAAAATGAATTTGGGGAGAGGAACAACAACAACAAAAAAGGCAAGCAGGAGGGATGACTCTATTGAAGCAAGAAATCTTAGTATATGAGAATGAAGAGAGAACCGGAAATAAAGCTCTGGGTTGAGCTTTTTCAAAAGACATAAAATCAGGAGAGGTAGGTTGGTTCCTTGCCCCAGAAAATGGTGGAAGAAGTTATGAAAGTATGGAAGGAAAGACCTAAAGACGTGGAATAAAAATAAAAATGAATTCCAAACTTGACCAGTGGAGATTAGGAAAGAATATCTTTTGGATCCTAAACTGAAGTATAGACAGAACTTCGCTAGTGTGAAATTTTATTTTGTTCAATGCCTTCTCGGGATTTCTATTTAAAAACACTGAAAAGGGGCACCTGGGTGGCTCAGTTGGTTAGGAGGCTGCCTTCGGCTCAGGTCATGATTCCAGGGTCCTGGGATTGGACCCCGCATCGGGCTCCCTGTTCAGTGGGGAGCCTGCTTCTCCCTCTCCTCTGCCCCTCCCCCCCCCGCTTGTTCTCTCTCTCTCTGTCAAATAAATAAATAAAATCTTTAAAAAACATAAAAAAATAAAAACACTAAAAGTACATGATGACGTATGGCCTAATTCAGATCTACTGGAAGGACATTTCTCGGAGTTATCACTTGAATGATGGTGTGAAATGTTTGCTCTTTGTTTATAAAATTTATAAAAAGAGTTTTGTATGCATTCTTTTTTTATGCTGGCCAGCCTAAGGTTGGGGTACATTGAAAACATAGATGCCTCATATCCCTTCCCTCTCTGGTCTAGCCATACACTATAGCTCTGTGTACACTATGGAACCAATGAGTCAGATAATAAAGTAAAACAAAAATGAGTATTACTCACACTGTGATCGGTAGGGAGCTCAAACCATCTAGTTAAATTGCGACAAAATCCAAAGACATGGTTTGTCTTAACTCGTAAGATATAGTTGCCTAAATCAAGGCATCCTTTTTCCTTCCCTGCTTTTTAAATGTCTGACCTAATATTTTGATTCATGCTTAGAATGGGCTGCACGTATAACACTGCAAACCTCATCTCATGCTACACATCTTATCCTGACAGTTCTGTGTGAATGAAGATGTTGGTCATCTGTCATGTGTAATCTCTATACTCTGGGCTTTACTTATGTTCATTTCTTTACTATTTGTGAAAATTTGCTAGGGAGGTGTTCTTTCCATTTTGTTGACAAAGAAACTGAGGCTCAGAGAGTCAATGTAACTTGCTCAAGGTTACTCAGTCACTACGGCTTGACTCAAAATGGACGGGACTCCAAAATATTTAGACTTGCCAAGTCACCCAGAAAATTCAGGAAAGACTGTGCATCTGAGAGCAACCATTTTCAAGGTGTTGAAGACATTTCCAAGCAAAACATTAACTTGTCCCTGAAGCCACTTTTTAGAAAGCTATTTATCTTTGGGCACCCCAAAAACATTTTTCTTCTACAAAAATAATTTCTCCCGTGACCTCACATCAACAAAACCATGTATATGTATGACTGTATCCTTCTAGACAAGTGCTCCAACATGTTTGAATCCATCAATATGACATACGTGGCTGGAAAAAGTGTTTAGAAGAATCAACAATTAAAAGTCGTAACAGTGACTTTCTTAAGATCAGCAACATCACCATCACAGCAAAACCTCTGAAGACTGTCACTGGTATAATCGGGGGAATAGTTTTCAACTTCTGTGTATTTGCTTCTTTGTTTTAAGTCAGGAGCAGGGAATTAAAAGGACCATGCATGTAAATTACACTTGGCTGTTGAGGTTCTGGACCCCAAGGCGACAAGGAGGGAGCCCAGGAAATAATAGATTGAGAGGTGCTGAAACATGAGTCATCCTCAAAGGCATTTCTGTTGTACGTTAGGGGGCCCTGCATTTGATGAGAGAGCTCCTTTGGTTGCTGATCAACTCGGGAAAAGGAGGAAACATACAGAGGCTCTCTCTCTAGCTGCACAGCTGACTTAGAACCATAAGCAGTTGTAGCTGGAAAGAATTCTGCCAGCCAGCTCCCTCATTTTAGAGATAAGCCCTGGAGAGGTAGAACAGATTTCCCCAAGCAGTGCAGTCTGTTAATAGCAGAACTGGGACAAGAAGCCAGAACGAATGGAGGCTCCGCTCAGTGTTCGTGTGGATTAGCATGGTGGTGGAAATTCAAAGGAGAGGAAGCTCAGGGTGGGAGTGTGAGTAGTCTGTGATTTGAAGGCCGATCTAAACCAGATGCAACTGAACTAACAAATTTATAACAAGTTTTAGTGCTGCTGAATTAGAAGGTGCTACCTCATTAACCTGGCAAATAGAAACTTATAAGCATTGACTAAACTTGACCTTAAGCCAATCATGTCTTTCCATTTCCCAGAATCCCAAGAAAATACTCACGTCCTAAGAAAATGCACACATGCGCACAGAGGACCACTCCTCTGTGAAAACAGGAGTTCAAGATGTACTGTAGGAAGTGGTAATGATGGTAAGATTGCCTAATAAACCCTGTGTTTTTTTAAAGTAAAAAATAGTTTGGTATAATCTCTCATTTTGCAGAAAAAGTCATCTTAGATGATTCATAAATAAGACGGCCTTGCCTACAAATTAGAACTCTGTCACAAGTTCATTGTCTCTTGAAGCTTGAAAATACAAACTCTCTGTTTCCTCAGAAGGCAGTATGGAAGACGTTAGTGCTGCTTCCTGATGCCCACAATGAACCTCCCTTCCTGGGCACAGGGGAAGATCGACTCTCTACCCTCTGAAGCTAGTCTTGACCATCATAGGACTCGTCTTGGACAATATAGTGAAAGGGGAAATGGTATGTGTCACTTCTGGGTCACTTAAGAGCCAGTGTGTGTTTCTGTTCTTCATTAGTCCAGGACTCATCCAATTGATATGATGCAGAGCAGAGTGTCAGTGAGCCGGGGAGGAGCATAGAGTGTGAGAGAAAAATAATGCTTTCTGGCTTTAAGCCATACAGATTCGGGGATTGTTTGTTACCACAGCACAATTTAGGCGATCCTGACTAGCGGAGCCCTGTTGATGGGCTCACACATTTCAGTAAGAATGACATGATTCTGTAGATGTCCAATGACAAAGTTTGCACACATCTCTTGAAAAATGGGGAGAAGTCAAGAGTTGCTTCTCTCACTGTGCCCAAGAAAAATTGTGTAATTATAATGTATTTGTAAATTTGAGAGGTGCTTTAAATTTTTAAAAAGATTTTATTTTTAAGTAATCTCTACACCGAATAGGGGGCCTGAACTCACAACCCCGAGATCAAGAGCCACATGGTCCACTGACTGAGCCAGCCAGGTGCCCCTGGGGCTTTAATTTTTAAAGCCCTTTCTCGGAAATAACTATATATCATACATCTGTGAAATAGATTGGTTGGATGGTATCACCATTTTTCTTCAGATGAGGAATCTTAGAGAGTTTAAATGATGTACTTACTCACGACTGGGAGGGTGCAAGAGATCTATGTTCCATTCACTATAATATTCTACCTCTAGTCTTCAAATAGGGTGAGAAATTTTTTTCAGTTAATTCTCTTTGGGGGGTTGTGGAGGTTTGTGGGAGGCAGCCAAGAGCAAATACATTTTACCTTGGGGAAGGCCACTAAATTTTATATAACCATATCTGCTTGGTGCCCACCAAGGTGATTTGCATATGTTAGGACTCATCAATATGGCTCTAGTTTCAGTTTTTTTTTTTTAAAGATTTTATTTATTCATTTATTTGAGAGAGTGAGAGAGAGAGAGAGAGAGTGCACATGAGAGGGGGGAAGGTCAGAGGGAGAAGCAGACCCCTTGCCGAGGAGGGAGCCGGATGCGGGACTCGATCCCGGGACTCCAGGATCATGACCTGAGCCAAAGGCAGTCGCTTAACCAACTGAGCCACCCAGGCACCTGGCTCTAGTTTCAGTTTTAATGGGAGCCATAGCCTCTCTGTCCCCATTTCCACATTATTCCCTAGCTTATCACCTAACTTCTGCCCTGCGTTCAAGGAATATGCTTAAATTCCTTGTGGAGTAGACAGAACCTGGCATCCCACAATTAAAATATTACCTGTGCTGGGCGCCTGGGTGGCTCAGATGGTTAAGCGTCTGCCTTCGGCTCAGGTCATGATCCCAGGGTCCTGGAATTGAGTCCCGCATCGGGCTCCCTGCTCCGCAGGAAGCCTGCTTCTCCCTCTGCCTCTCTCTCTCTCTGACTCTCATGAATAAATAAATAAAACATTTTAAAAAAATATTACCTGTGCTGTAGTCTGAATATTTGTGTTCCCCCTAAATTCATATATCGGAATCCTAATACCAGGGTGATGGTAGTAGGAGGTGGGGCCTTTGGGAGGTGATTGATGAATGAGAATAATACCCTTATAAAAGGGGCCTGAGAGAGCTCCCTTGCCCTTGTGCCCTTCATGCAATGGGAAGTCTGTAACCCAGGGGCACTCATCTAACAAGGCTGGCACCCTGGTCTTGAACGTCTAGCCTCCAGAACCATGAGAAATAAATCTCCACTGTTTATGGGTTACCCAGTCTGTGGTATTTTGTTATAGCAGCCTGAACAGACTATGACGCCCTGATGAACACAAATATCTAAAGCCCACGGGAGTATGTAAATGATAGCTGTGTTAGGCAGTCTCTAAGATGGCCACCTATGGTCCTGCCTCCTGGTATTCACACTCTTGTGTAATCCCCAACCCCGGAGTGCGAGCTGGCTTTGTTGACCTGATTCTAACACTTAGAATATGGCAGAAGTGATGGCATGTCATTTTCAAGGATAGTTATCAAATGACCACGGCTTCTGCTTGGGCAGTCTCTAGCTCTGCCTTCTTGGACCACCAGCTGCTATGTCATGAGGACACTTAGCCCACACAGAGGTCCACAGAGCAAGAAGGTGAGGCCTGGCAACCGCCAAATGAGTGAGCTTGGAAGCAGATTCTTCAGCCTCAGTTGAGCTTGACATGACTGCCTCCCTAGCCAACAGCTTGACTGCAGCCTCATGAGAGACCCTGAGCCAGAGGCACTCAGCTAAGTTAATGCCCAGATTCTACATCCACAGAAACTGTGAGAATGCTAAGTATTTGTCGTTTTTAGCCATTAACTTTTGGGGTAATTTATTATGCAGCTATTGATAACTAATATAAAACTAAAACTGTTTCAAAGAGTTTATTATTTATTTATTTGAGAGAGAAAGAGAGAGCTCAAACGGGAGCAGCAGAGGGAAAGGGACAAGCAGACTCTGCACTGAGCATGGAGCCCGACGCGGGCCTCGATCCCAGGGTGCTGAGATCATGACCTGAGCCAAAATCAAAAGTTGGTTGCTTAACTGACTGAGCCACCCAGGTGCCCCAAAACTAACACCTTTCTTGAGGGCAGGTTTTAATGGGCAAGGACCTTAGTCAGGACAGAGCAAGCTCTGTGAGAGGCCGCCCATGAAGGTGCACAGGGCAATGTCTGCCTATCTCACTTTGATCGGGCATTTTTTTCATCCTACTTTTTAGGTCATGTAAATATAAAAATTATACTTGAATGCACAGACAGTGAGAGCTGAACTAACCTAGGCCAGCTCTTGCACTTGACAAAATACAAAACCGAGACCTGAAGAGGATGTGTTAACACATTCCACGTCATAAAAGAACCCAGTCATATGGCTTGGACTGAAACCCAGCCTTGCGGAGACCTCCTCCAGGGCTTTAAGTTGTGCCAGGCTACTTCCCTCTTCACAATTAAAAAAAAAAAAAAAAGGAAAGAAGATTAAGATGAATCATTGCAATCCTACAAAGTATTCTTGTTTTTTTAAGATTTTATTTATTTTATTTTATTTGAGAGAGAGAGAGAGCGCATGCGTGCGTGTGCAAGTAGGGCAGGGGGGCAGAACGAGAGGGAGAAAGAGTCTCAAGCAGACTCTTCTCTGAGCAGGAAGTCTGACATGGGGCTCGATCCCAGGACCCTGACATCATGACCTGAGCCCAAACCAAGAGTCGGCCGCTCAACCAACTGTGCCACCCAGGCACCCCAATTCTACAAAGTATTCTTAGAAGCTGACCATGTTTCTCATTGTAATAAATGTCAAAAACTGACTTTCCAGACTTTTTCAATAGTTTGTATAGGACAGAGTCATTCATTCATCCAACAACTATTTATTGAGCACCTACTATGTACCAGGCACTGTGCTAGACACTGGGGTTGTTGTGATGGCGAAAGCGTTAGTTGGATACCAAAAGAAACAGCACATGAATCTTGCCTCTTTTATCATGGTGTTTTCTTCTGCTACCATCAATAAATACATTTGTTCCCATAGACAGGAACCATTTAAAGGCTCAATTATTCAATCTCAATATCGATCCAAAGCTTTTAATGCTCCTTTAGACAGTTGATTGCAGTTTCAGACTCATGTGGGCAAGGAAGGCTTTTGGCAGTGGTTCCAGACAAGGCAATGTCTCTGTTGCCAGGTGCTCCTGCCTGAAGTGGAAGAATGCCCTGGGGTATTGAGCCCCATACAACTAGGGATAAAGATCCTCTCAGCATAACTGTTATGGCTTCACTTGGATTATTAGGCACCAACTAAATTCTCAAAAAGGTAAAGGAAAGTGAGATATTCTCTGAGACATTTTGTGAACCATAATATGCTGGAAGTGGAAGAGCATGAATTTTTGAAGTCTCAGATCTTAAAGGAATGTTGGTTTGATGCTCTCTAGTTAAGCAACATTGGGCAAGACACTTAATGTTAAGCCTCCCTTATTCATGAGCAAAATAACGAGGATAATAATAATTCTATCACTTGCCTGTGGGAAGTGTTTTGTAAGCTAATAAACAGTCTCCAACAGTTCCCTTATTCCTTAAAAATGATATCTCTGAAAGCAGAGATGGCAATCCATTTTTTTAAACTTTCATAGACTCTAAGGCTGTGCCTAACACTGAGTAGGTACTCCCTAATTGTTGAAAAGCTACTAACTAATAATAGTCATAATCTCTGAGTGCATACCATGTGCCTAACAATTTCCTAAATACTTCCCTTGTATTGACTTTTGATTCCTGACAGTGACTTCCTAGGTAAATATTATTATCCTATTATACAGGTGAGAAAATCTAGGCACAGAGCAATTGAATAGTCACATAGTAGGTAGCAGAGCTGTCATTTAAACCCAAACAGTCTTGGCTTACTGTCAAAATTTACTGCTTCTCCATAAGAAGTGGGTATCGATTTACTGTTCCTCATTAGGAAAAATACAGGCAGAAAGAAAAGAATTAGTTCCTTTACATTGAATTAATGAGTACTTCTTTTAAATGAGCTTTTATGCAATATCCAAAAATAAAAAACCAACCCCAAAAAAACAAGAGCAACACCCAACCCCAATAAAAAGAAAAATCCCAAATTATATCAATCCAGATAAAATCATATTGAATTCTCCCCAGTTTGATTCAGTTAGATGAGCCCTTAAAAATTGTTCATGTAGGATGCTGAACTGAAGCTGAGGTTCTTTCATCTGGGAACATATCTGAAAGGTAAGAAGAAGCAGACTGTGAGTTGTTAGCTGTGTTTGAAAATTATTTATGCAAACCAGTAGGTCTTGGTTGATTGCCTGGACTGTAGCCTGCCTATCTTCTGTCACAGGGAGCATATAGTGACAGGAGATGAAAAAATTAAAAGCCTCGGAAAGACCTCCCAGATAGGCAAATGGCAGAATACTCACAAATCCTGAAGGGAGGGAAAAGGGAGATGAAGAAGAAACTAGTATTTCTTGAAAGCAACTTATGCTAGATATATACAATTATTTCTTCTTCAACCCAGTGAGTTGGATAATGCTAAACACAGCTTACAGATAAGGAAGCTGAGGCTCAAAGAGGTTAGGTAACGGCCACCACGAAGTACTCTAGCTGGGATTCAAAACCAGGATTTCCCCTCTTATTCTGAAACCCATGGACTCTTTGTTCTGCTGCTAGTAGATTCTACCACTCCTGCCAGTAGCCTTGACTGATTGTTTTCACTAAACTTCAGTTAGTTCTAAGAAGCTACTGGTGTGCCTGAAGACTACTACAAGATGACCAAGAAAACGTTGCTATTATGTAGAGGGGAGGAGAGGAGAACAAAAGAGCGGAAAGAAAGAAGGAAAGCCAAATGGAAATCACAAAAGACTGGGAGTCAGAGAAAAGCCTTTAAGCTTTTGACAAAGTGTAGAAAGAAGAAAACAGTACCCCTAAGGAGTGAATTTTCCAGAGGATAGGTTTCTAATTCTAATAATCCTATTAAAAAGTAGACGAAAGCTCCAGGGAACCTTAGATACCCTTTTTTTTCAAAGATGTCTACTTGCTTTTTGCCTTTTGTCATTCCCACCCAACTCCCTCAGGGTCACTGCTTTGGGACCTTTCTGCATTCCCTGAACTATGAATTAGTCTTTGACTTTTTACCTCATTCTTTAATAAGTAGTCTTGCCAAGATCAAATTGCCCAAGATGTTTAGGTCAGCGGTCACCGAATGCTGGTGCGCAGATGGAACATGGACCATGATGAGGCTGTCAGTGCTTTGGGTTGGAGTGGGAAAAACGAATAATCCAGTGAGCTTTTCATAACACTAAACCCATCCAATACTGATCATTGTTTAGTCCAAGATTATGTTCTTGTTTGTTTGATGTTTCAGTGTTTCTTGTTTTATGAAATGATGGTGAAAGCAGATGACTCTCCTTACATAAAAATAAAATCTAAATGGTCTGTGAAATCCTTTCTCAGTCAATCTCAGGCACCAGTTTGAGAGACACGCCTAGTCCATTGGAAAGAATCTGGTGATGGACACTGGTTTACACTCCGAAGAATCTCTCAGTGGTGGGGCGCTATCGCTATATCTGATGGAAGAGTTCATAGCTTGTTTTAAAGATTAAATTAGATTATATACGTTAAGTTCCAACTGCAGCGTAAATAGCTGGTAAACAAGTATTTAAGAGGTCTTCTTTTTCTCCCCCAACCCTCCTTTTGTTGAGACAGGTCTGTGAATCGCATGACTTTTAACCTTCTTGGCCCTGGCCTGCTAAATGCCAGTAGTAACCCAAAGTTCCATTTAAAAAAATCTTATTATTAAAATATATTTGATATACAATGTTATATGAGTTTCAGGTGCACAGCATAATGATTTGACAATTCTACACATTACATAATGCTCACCACTCTAAGTGTAGTTGCCATCTGTCACCACACAAAGTTTTTAAAATATTATTGATTATATTCTCTTTGCTTACTTTTATTTTCTTTTTTAAAAGATTTTATTTATTTATTTGAGAGAGAGAGAGTGTACAAGTGAGGGGGAGGGGCAGAGGGAGAGGGAGAAGTGGACTTCCCACTGAGCAGGAAGCCCAACGTGGGGCCCATCCCACAACCCTGGGATCATGACCTGAGCCAAAGGTAGCCACTTAACCGACTGAGCCACCCGGGTGTGCCCCCTATGCTGTACTTTTCATTCCCCTGACTTATTTGTCTTATAACTGGAAGTTTGTACTTCTTAATCCTCTTCATCTATTTTACCCAGTCCCCCACCCCACTGTCCTCTGGCAATCACTGGTTTGTTCTCTGTATTTATAAGTCTGTTTCTGTTTTTTGCTTGTTTGCTCATTCGTTTTGTTTCTTAGATTCCATATGTAAGTGAAAACATACGGCATTTGTCTTTCTCTGCCTGACTTACTTCACCTAGTGTAATGCCTTCTAGGCCCATCCCTGTTGTCCTGAATGCCAAATTTTCATTCTCTCTCATGGCCAAGTAATAGTCCATTGTGTACACACACACACCCCCCCCCATATATATCCATATACCACATGCCATATACACATATATGTGTATAGATTTACATATATTTTACCATATATATTATTATTAATATGTTATTATTATTACTATATATATTATATACTATATATTATTATGACTATATATACTATATATAATACTATATATTACACCACATGCCCCATATATACACTATATATGCATATATAAATATATAAACACAAATACATATGTGGTATACACACACACAGACACACAAAGTGGAATATTACTTAGCCATAAAAAAGATGAGATTTTGCTATTCATGACAAATACAACATATTTACCATATACCATATATGCATATGTGTATATATTTATATATGTATATGTAGTATATATATATATGGTATGTGTATATTATTACTATATATACACTACATATACATGTATACACATATATATGTGGTATAAACACAATGGAATACTACTCAGCCATAAAAAAGAGTGAGATCTTGCTATTCACAACAACATGGATGGACCTAGAGGATATTATGCCAAGTGAAATAAGTCAGACAGAGAAAGACAAGAAGACATCTTCATGGATTCATCTATCGATGGACACTTAGGTTGCTTTCATATGTTGGCTATTCTAAATAATGAATACAGGGGTGCATATATCTTTTCAAATTAATGTTTTCATTTTCTTTGGGTAAACACCTAGAAATGGATCATATGGTATTTCCATTTTTAATTTTTTGAGGAAACTCCATATGGTCTTCCACAGTGGTCGTAGCAATTTATATTTCTACCAAGAGTGCACTAAGATTCTTCTTTCTCCACATCCACACCAATACTTGCTATTTCTTCTCTTTTTGATACTACTCATTCTGATAGGCGTGAGATGTTATATCATTGTGTTTTTGGTTTGCATTTCCTTGATGATTAGTGATGTTGAGCATCTTTTCATAAGTCTACTGACCATCTATATGTCGTCTTTGAAAAAATGTCTATTCAGGGCACCTGCTCCATTTTTTAATTGGATTATATGTTTTTTGTTTTTGGTATTGAGTTAAGTTCTTTATATACTTTGGATATTAACATTTATTGGATATATCACTTGCAAATATCTTCTCCCATTCATTAAGTTGCCTTTTTGTTTTGTTGATGATTTCCTTTTTATTTTGATGTGGTCTCAATAGTTTATTTTTGCTTTTGTTTTCCTTGCCTCAGGTGACATTTCCATAAATATGTTGCTAAGGTCAATGTCCAAGAGATTACTGCCTGTTTTCTTCTAGGAGTTATTTTTTCTTAAGATTTTATTTATTTATTTGAGAGAGAGAAAGAGCACGAGTGGAGGTAGGAGCAGAGGGAGAGGAAGAAGCAGATTCCCCAACGAGCAGAGAGCCCGATGCAGGGTTCGATCCCAAGACCTGAACCAAAGGCTGATGCTTAACCGACTGAGCCACCCAGGTGCCCCTCTTCTAGGAGTTTTATGATTTCATTGATTGATTTCATATGATTCATCTCACATTTAGGTCTTTAATCCAATTGGGTTTATTTTTGTGTGTGGTGTACATTGTGTATTTTTGTGGTCCGTTTCATTTTTTTGCATGTAACTGTCCAGTTTTCCCAGCACCATTTATTGAAGAGACTGTTTCTTCGTCACTGTATATTCTGGCCTCCTTTATATCATAGATTAATGAGCTACATAGTGTGGGTTTATTTCTAGGCCCTCTATCCTGCTCCACTGATCTCCAGTTCAGTTTGATGACAAAAAGACCTCTCTACTTTTATTGATTTCCCCATCTGAATGAGAATGACTGAAGACCCAGGTGGGATTCTCTAGTGCATCTTAGGATGACCTATCACTACTCCCCACTCCTACCACAGATACATAAACACACGCAGAGGCAAATGATATTGCCCATTTTGGGTCATCAAATGTTTAATACAGTACTATACCTTAACCAGGTAATACCCATAATATCTGTAAAATAAAAATGAACATGTGAATCAGGCAGTGTCATTTTCTCATAAAATATTTAGAAATGAGTCCAAGCTTTGTCACCTTTTAAGGTTGTAATTACTTAGTGGTCTTTCCTTTAGGAGTTGCTTCTACTTTGAGTCCTACCTTGATAGAACCAACCCTTTCCTCTCTTCTGCCCTACAGAGGCATATCTGTGTTGGAATGTGCCGAAGTATGTGTAATACGTGGCACAGTGTCTGACACACTAGTTGCTCAGTAAATGTTATTTGATAACTAGATGAATGATTATCATACAATATCAAGTATATTCTACTGGGGAATGTACAAAGAATGCCCAAGTAGATGAAAGAGAAGAAAGAGTTCAGACTCATTTATGTACCATTCATCCGATATCCCCACACCCATCTCCAATACCAAGAAAGATTTACCTCTTCTTCACATAGTTCTCTGGTTGAACGTTGTACCCTTGTTTGTCTGTTTGATCTTACTTTCCCTTTGTATACTCTACTCAAACTGATTCTCATTGAACCAGTTGCATATATTAATTTCCTTTTCCTTGAGTCCTATAGAGCTGATCCTTTTCTTTCCTTAGGGTGAGTCCTTTTCACTGGTTTTCTTTCTTGGGTTGATGGCAGGGTGTGAACATTATGGAGGAGTAATTTCTGAGGACCTGCAACTTTCTCTTCCCTCCACTCCAAAGTCCACACACATGTTCATGAGTTTTGTTTCAGGGTATTAGACCATGTAGGAATGGACATGACATGGACATTAAATGGCACACCATTTGGGTGCTGTCAAGAGTGCAGCTGCATGGTAGCTCAGCAATCTGGGTAGGAAGGGAATCGATAGTTGTTGTGCTGGGCTTTGTGTTAGGTACTTTAAAGCACATTATTCCACTCTCTCTCCAAAACTTTGGGGTATTATTATGGGAAATTAGAGGAAAAGGAAGCCAAAGACTAGCCTTTGTTGAACACACCACAACTAACCCTTGCTGTCAAGTGTCTTTCTAAATGCTTTTATATAACTTCACAACTTTTGGAGGCAATGATATGATTCTCATTTTACAGATGTGGAAACAGAAACTCAGGAGGTTAAATCTCTCACAGAAAGATCCCCAGTGAGAAACAGAGAAGGTCAGAGTTTGAACTGCATGTGCTGGCTTGGGCACTTTTACTGTGTTTTGTGTGTTTTTGTCTTGTTCATTTTTTAAGGAATGCATTTGCACATGTTGCTGTTTGCTTCTCATTCAATGGCGTCCTTATATTTATCAGTGTACATTTATATTCCTTTAGACTACATTTACTGTCCTCTTTGGCCAGTAAGTACTTTTTGTGCTTTGCTATGTACTTGAAACTGATTTACTGAAGTCCTACCTTCTTAGTGTAAACCTAAAAGTGATGTAGTTTTTTCCAGTTCTCCAATGGTTTTGTATTGAAAATCACCTTTCCCCATGGGTGGTAGCTCCCTTAGCGCCATCTTGGACAGATCCTATCAATTTCAGCCACGTTTGTGATTAACAAAATCTTATTTTAATACCTGAGGCTCAGTTCTGTTCACTGGTAAACTTCAGTCCCAAACTTGTTTTTCTTCCTTGAAATTCTTCCTCTCCTCTCCCCCCAGGATAGATGAAGCCTACTTCTGGTCAAGTGAATGAAGTTGTAGTGGGGATGGTAGGAGATGGAGGGACACCACAGTTGCTCTTTATATACCCCTTGCCCCCACCATGGTGATCATACATCTCGGTTTTGGGGCATTTCCAGTTTGTACCTGTTGTTTTGGTGTAGTTATTAATAGCAAGTCCCTTAATTCTCAAAATTGTCTTGGCTTGCGTAATACATTATAAGCTCACCCTACCTCTTCCTCTTCTCTGTCCTGACCATCTGTTGTCAGAGTGGGAAGGTGGGATGGGGAGGCAGACATCTTCTTGATGAGCTCTGTAGATTGTGGCATCCGTCAATGGTCTCTCTGTGTTGCGGATATCCAAATGTTCCTGCTCTGGTGGGTTGAGCTCTTGAGGACCTATAGAAGCTTCCCACTCCACAGTTCTCTGATTCCAGCTTCTCTTCCTCTGCATCATATCAGATTTTTGCCCCCAACAATGTCCTGCCTTAACAGCTTCCTGCAAGGAGTCCTTCTCCCACTAGGAAGAAGCACTGTACCACCCTTTTGCAAGAAAAGGGAGGACTTAATCTGTGTTCTTCAATGCTGCCCTCTCACAGATGCCACTTCCTCTCACCTCTCAGTTTTCTTTTTATAGGGACTATAGTGGAGGGAGAAAGAGGTATTGTCTGTAGGGCTGGCTCTGCTCTGGTGCTTCTCAGCAAGTCATAAGGAAGTAAATGGCCCATAATTCCTTGAAACTAGAATGTACAGAATTTTACTCCCAGGTGCCCAGAAATCTCAGGGCAACAGGTAAAGTCCTACTTGACAGCGTGATACGTATGGATGATAAGTACCAGTTTCCATGTATATGGCAGCATCAGCCATACTGACAACACCGGCCATATTGTCATGGTGAAGTTCAATAGGAACGAGTACTCTACCAGCTCCAGTTTTGTTTTTGACTCACCTTTTAAAATTTGTTCCCCTCCATTCAAAGATTTTTAGTTACAATTTAAAAATGGAGGGAGCTCCTTCCTTCCTAATTATCTTGTCAACAAAAAGACATTTTTCGTTCCCTGACAAGCCACTTCAACCAATCAACAATGGTTCTCCAGAAAATAGGAAAAAACAAAACAAAAACAAGAGTAGACCAAAGAACTCCTGATTCTTAAATACCATCCATCAACCTGGCCAACTTTCCTCTTTCTTTGATTTCTCTAAAACCGGATTAAACATTCCTCAAAGGGCTGGAGCCATGTCTTATCTGTCTTTGCATTGCTGGTAGCTAACACAATGTCTGACGCCTTGTATTTGTTCAAAAATAATTTGTTCCCGATTACATTTGCATTTGTACCATGCTCAGTGCCTAGCGTGATGTGTATATAAGTGCTGAGTATTTTTATTCTTGGTGAAATACTGTATCCTTTCTTCGCCTCATTTTTCAGGTCGCTTTAAGAAAGAAAGAGTTCATTTAGAGAATGTGCCATTTAGTTTGAACCACATTTCTCAAAACTTTGCTTTCTTTGCACCAACGCCAGGACGCTATCATGGGAAGAGTCTTGAATAGGGCTCAGAAAATGATCTTCACACCTCAGTCCCTTTTAGAGACCCCCTTGGACGCCAGTGTTGCTGTCTAGGCAGCCGTTGGAACATTTATTTTTATTAACTTGTCTGCGCATGCTCCTTCCTTTGTTTTAGCACCGTCCCCGCCCTTCCCCGCTCCGCCTCAGCTCTGCGGGACTCCCAGGTCCGGGACGGCCTGGTCAGGAGTCAGGCTCAGGGCTCCGGCTCGACTCATAAATGTGGAAATAACAAAATGTGTTCCCTGAAGCTTTGCAGCATTGTCAGGAAATGGGCTGCTTGCATGCTGCACTTCCACGGATCTGGAAATTCTGCCGAGCTTGGGTTGACTCCAGAAAAAAAGTTTAAAAGTGTTCAGGGAAGAGAGGAATTAAAGCGGGCCATTAGTCGGAGACACCAGCGCTCCTGCTGAGTCTGTGTCTTGGCCGGCTACTTGGCAGCCCTCGATGCTGGAGTGTGTGTGTATACTGTGGCGGCGAAGTTTGCTTTTCTAAGGCTCGGGGCTTTGCAGAAACTTTCTTTCCCACATTTTTCATATCCCAGAAATTTGCGTGGCACCCTTGGGAAGGAGTGGCGGGTAATTCTTGTTTCTGGCCGGGAGAAAACAAGGCACAGAGAAGTCTAGCTTCCTAACTCCTCATGGACGACAGGCCTGGGCCGTCAGTCAATATGTGTGGGATAAGTGAATGTGTAAAAGGGAGTTCAGTAATGATCACATGTGTCAAAGGTAGGGCCTGAGCTCGTTGCGTACCCTGAGCTACTCCAATGATTTCAGGGGACATGAATGATGGACCTTGGCACCGCTCTTTCTTTCCTTGTGTTCCTGACACAACACCTTCCTCATTATTCTAAACTCAGGAAGGAAAGTTCTGGTATTTGAAAAGGTCTGCATGGAATTTTCAGGTCATACAATGAAGCTACCATACTAGGGGGATGGAGTTTTGGTTGGAGGAACATAAGGTTCGAAGTTTTTCCCTTCCCGCTGGCTTTCTGTCTTCCTGGACCTCAGGAGCTGTGAGACCCAGAGGGTAGGGGAGTGAGGGCAGTGGCCACAAGTCATGGTGGCCTCTAGTCCTTGCCCCAATTTAGGCCCTAAGATGGTGAGGTAAAATGGCTGACCAGTCACCTGGAAGAAGCACAGCTGATTCTGGGTGGTCGGTATTATCCCTGTCAGCTGCTTCTCAGGAACCTCCTCAGGAGACTAGAAAGGAATTTGATCACCAATTAAGTTAAAAGAGCTGTGGCTAGGACTTTATGCTTATTTTAAATGTATTTCATTATTTTTTCCCAGGATGCAGTTTGGGGAGGATTTTTTTTTGGGGGGGGGGGTTCTTTCCCTTCTGTCTTCAGAAGCTCCCACTATGAGAGTCTCAGCCTACAACACCTGTGTTCAAATCTTGGTTCTGCCACTCACATGCTGTGTGACCTTGGGCAAGTTACTCAACCTTTCTGAGTCTCTGCTTTCTTAGGTGGAAAGTGGGGATGATAATAGAACTCAAGTCACCGGTTTGTTATGAGCTTTTATGGAATTAATACAGGCTCTTAAAATAGCACATATGTGCTAAGATTCTTGTCGTTTTGCTTACGTGCCATCAGTCACATAATTTGACACAGAGGTCAAAGCAGCTATTTTTCAAAAGTGATACTTTTTGATAGAGTCCTGTCTGGAGGCTGGGGAAGGAACTAGTTGAATTCTCAAGGTTTTCTTACAAATAATAGGCTCCTGTAAAAATTCTGATTTTAATCTTTGTTACCTTCACAAGTACTTATCGAACCAGTCTTGGCTGTACTTCTCCAAGTGCTTTGAAGAGCGTACTGTACTAGTTGTCCGTATGAATTTTAGGGCATTTTGACTCTGTTGGTTAATGTTTTTGCAATCTTGAAAGGCTCCAAATGTCTTTTCAAGCCCACACCTCTGTGCCCTTTTGCTTTGAGCACCAGTTACGAAATTGAGGCTGGGATTAAACTGCACAATGTCAGGGAATGGTCTGGAGTCTTCTGGAGTAAATTCTTGCACTGTAAGCACTTCATTACTTGTCTCTAAATTATTAAAAAGAAAAGAAAAGAAAAGGTGGGAGGGAGCTGGCTCAGATCACCTAGGCAAAGCAATTTTCCATGAACACTGCTATCCCAACGCACAACAGGAAACTTATTGAAAACCTAGCGGGTTGGAGAAAAACAGTAGCTAGCGCGACAAAGAGAGCCGGGAGAAAATACGGAGAGAATGCGGAGGGCACAAAATTACCCCAAATTACCCAGAGAGCTCAACATAGCTCTCTGTTAGGGAAACTTTCGGTAGAGCCATGCCTGGGAGTGTCGGTAACTCTCTAGGGGGTAGCGCACGTCCGCGTGCGCATGCCCACACGCATGCACCCACACGTGCACACGTATCTGGCCCTTGAATTGCAGATAGCCTAACCCAACACTAACCTTGGCATAGCTACAGAAGTAATATTTTTACCAGGATGAACTGTTGTTGAACAATTTCTCCAATGCATTAGTCATGCTTTAACTTTAGACATGCAGGTTTTTTAAACGCTTTTTAATGCACCCGGCTTCCTGATTTGAGTGGAAAGGGAGACTATTATCATTTCTGAGTGCCAGAGGTATTCGCGCACTCATATAATATAAAAGCAATCGAGTGTCATCTATATCAAGGGATTCTATTTAGTAAAGCAGGTGGACCTGTCCTTTAGGAGTTCCTTTGAATTGCCAGAATTGAGAAAGCACAGAATTACCTATAGAAACAGAAATAGAAAACAATGGTGAAGTCAGCATGTTGCTTTGAACAGGTAATAACTTACTACTTTGCCAAATCGATGTTTTACTGAATAAGCTAGGAATTAAAGTACATCTGATATTGCTATTTTATCCTTATTTTTATTAGAATTCCTTCTGAAAACCTGTAAGTAATTTTGTGTTTGCCCATAGGATTTCAATAAATAATGAAATAATGATGATTTTTTTTGAGAGCCCGCTGTGCCAGGCATTGTTTAGTGACTTAGCTACAGTATTAAAGCAGTACTTCTCAAAATGTGTGCCCTGGATGCATCAGCATTACCTGGGAACTTGTTAGAAATTCAGATTCTCAGGCCCCATTTCAGGGCTCCTGAATCAGAAACTCTGGAGATGGGTCCTGGTAATCTGCATTTTAATGAGTCCTTCGGGTGGTTCTGATGCATGCTCACATTTGAGAACTAGTGACTTAGTTAGGGTAACTATGTACTGAATAAATAGCTACCTAACTACTCTACTGACTTAGGGTTAGATTAGTCTGCTGTAACAAAGAGATTTAACCAGTATATCTTCTTATTTAGTTCCTGCCAAAACTAATGAGGAAGGATCATCACACCCACTCTATAGATGAGAATACTGAGATTTAAGGAGATCTAAATCACATAGCTGGATTCCCTTCTAGGCAAATCCACCTTTGAAGCCTGTGTTTTTACCACTAGTCTATGGGGTCAACAACTGTAGCCCTTCTGTGTGGACACGTTAATGTTAAAATGGTTTAACAAGACATTTTAGATCTGAATCAAGATTGAGAACTAGATATACTATTTGCCTTCGATCCAGAGAACGTTTCTTTTGCTAATTTGCCATATGAAACTCAGCAAATGACTTAGAATCTTACTTCTCTCATTTGAAATAGGATAATAATGGTGCATTTCATCGTATATCTGGTGAGAACAAAGGAGATGTATTCCAGGGGACTTGGAACTCCTCAGAAAGCCCTATGTCATTCAGCTGTACTTTACTATGTACATAACAACCTGAAAAGTTACATAAAAATAAATTTTCCTCGATGAGGTATACTTTGAATATACCAAGGAAATCTCAATATAAAAATATTACAACCCCGAACTGTTGTGAAAATAACATTTTTGTGATGCAAACCATATTCTCTGATACAGTAACATTTTGCCAAGGAGCAATAGAACTCTCTGGAAAGCAGGCCACATTGAATAATTGCTTCAATGGGAAAAGAAGAGACTGGGGATTATATATTTCAGAGGCACAATAACAAAGTTATTATTTTTGGTTCAGGAATTTCAATAGTCAAGGTGTTTTATAGCTACCAGCATATGGCTGTAACACCTTCGCATCCCTGGCTGTACCCAGCATTTGATTACATTGAGTTTTTCCTATAAATAATAGCCTTCATTTCCCAAACGTAGCCAGCACTATTGTTAATATCGGCTTTCTCTTACATACTTCCAATCAACTTTTTAACCTTCTGTTTCACACTAAAAGGCACACTGCTCTTCAAACTAGATGGTAAGCTATCTGTGCAATGTTTCCTTTTTCTACCACAGTGTGAGTTTCCAAAAGAGAATAATTTTAAACAATTATGTTACTTTTTTAATCAATTGGATTAAAATCAATTAGGTAGATGAAGACTTGTATTGCAGCAAAAATGCCTAAATATGTTTAGGATTTAAATCTGTGTTTTTAAAGTGGCATGCACCTGTGTTTTAAGGCTTCCAGTTATACAAAGGGATGCCGTTTTGAATTTTTAGAAGGATAAAAGTCAAAATGGGATTTGGATTTCCTGAGGTTTTCTGATTGAAGCAGCTTAGCTTTTAGTAAGTTCAGAGAGAAGGGGCTTTTTCAGAAGGCACAGGGGAGGGAAACACTAGGGGACACAAGTTGCAAACCCAAATGTCCGTAGAAGCAGAGAAGCCAAACATGAGACGCGGACAATGTAATGAAGTATGGTGGGGACTCTGGCAAAGCCCAGAGGGCCCCTGGGGGATTTTGCATCTCAGCTCCAGCCGATGGCTGCCATGTGGAATTCCTGCCAAGTGTTGTCAGATTTTTTTAAAGATGAGCTAGCAATGTGAATTTCTGTGTGACATCTCCTAATTTTCAGATATGAATTCAAACACTCTTATAACGCTGTGATCTCTAACATACGAACCAAACAAGGCTCATTTGTGGGCTGGGGGTTAGCTCATGTCCTGCCAGTTTGTACCATCTGAGACATGCAGGTTGGGGTGTGTGTGTGTGTGTGTGTGTGTATGTGTGTGTATAATAAGCAAGTAGTGAAGGGACTATATTTACCGAGTCAATTCAATACGTTTGTGCATAGGTTTAGGTAACCTAAGGCAAATATGACATGGTCTTGATCGTTATGTTATTTTAGGAAGAGTGGGCACGTCTAAATGTTAACTCAACACTCTTACGATATATTATCACGGAGTCATGAAAGAAGTGAATTTGTCCATTCTTCAATATTTTGGCTGACTAACTGGGGTCATATTGGTGGTTGGCATATAACCACAAATGAAGCCCCCAAAACTTAACTGAAGTTTAATACATTTAAATTGGTTTCAGATTATGTTGGTAACATGAGCAACTGTAGGTGCAACCACAACTTCATATTTATAATGGAACTGTCCAGTGGACATCCTTAGGGCATGACTTCACCATAAGAAGCGAAAGGAGGGACGATATACTCTTTTAATTTTCACTCCACCGAGAGAGACCTACATAATGCAGTTGTGGCTCTGCTCTGCTACTTGTGGTTGGTGCGGTTCCTTTGGCTCATAAAAATAAAAACCATTTCACATCATCTCTCCTCGATTGTCTCGTAAATGTAAATCAAAGGGGGAGAACAGCTATAAAACAAACACAAATACCCACTAGATATGCTAAGAAATAATGGACTGGGATTATTCCTTTACATACTTAAGTATGGTGCTTTGCATAACAGATATACCTCTCCTTAGTTAATAGAGGGGTTCCTGAAAAGTTACTTGTAAATCAATTTTGCAAAACGAAATCATATTTTATTTTATTTTATTTTATTTTATTTTATTTTTTTTTTAAAGATTTTTATTTATTTATTTGAGACAGAGAGAATGAGAGAGACAGAGAGCACATGAGAGGGGGGAGGGTCAGAGGGAGAAGCAGGCTCCCTGCCGAGCAGGGAGCCCGATGCGGGACTCGATCCCGGGACTCCAGGATCATGACCTGAGCCGAAGGCAGTCGCTTAACCAACTGAGCCACCCAGGCGCCCCGAAATCATATTTTAAATGCATTAGATGAGTTTGCTATTTAAAGGAAAGCTAGGGTAAATCTTTTTGGAAAGTGCAAAAAAAAAAAATCTATTTTAAAAATGAAGTCTCAATTCTAATGTAAATCTTGGCTCCAAGTTCATGAAGCCATTCAGTAAATTTATTTCAACTGTGGTCCTCATTTTTGTTTACTTCTCCAGCGCGTTGCACCTGAAGACCTCCAAAGCCTTTGCAAATAATGTGTTTGAAGTGTTGCTTTTAGATTCAAGTGAGATTTACACATCCACAAAGACTTGAATCAAACCAGAGATGCATACTAAGTTTGCAAATCAAATGAATTTGCTGGCAGATGAGGGGCTATATATGAGTCAATGTTCTCAATTCTCATGGGTTGTACACATGAGGCAGGGTTCAGTGGGTTCTAATAAGATGGTCTTTAATCCCTATTTCACACTATGTAGAAATTGAAAGGTTAGACCAAGAGATCATGCTCACCTCCATGTCTGGGCTCCTGATCCCTCATAGTTAATTCTTTATCATAGTAAACATGTGAAACTCAGCCCACTGTTCAGTCTCTATAAAAATTCACACACAAACAAAGCATATGTAGGTATAGAAGATTGGAGGGTGGAATGTAGACAAGGGGAGTGTTATCCCTGCAGTAACAAAGAATTTCAAATTGAACACTGGACGTCACCATGTTTAAAATGGCCTAACTCCACCACCAGCGAATTTTCAATGGACTCTGTGAAGTCTTTTAGACTGGAGCCATCTTAATAGCTGTTTTTATTTTTTCCTTTGCCTGCTTCTCCTCTTTATTCCCTCTATTTCAGAAAAGAAAGAAATCTTGCTCATGCAGAAGAATTAAGTGCTCTCCTTTGTTGCCTTAACACCTGCCAAGTCCTCCGACTCCACCTTCTAATCTGAGCCTTTCGTCCATCAAGGTCTTTTTCAAAACAAAGACAATTTCCTCTTTAGAAATTTTCAAATAAAACTTTCACCTCCACGTCAAAAGAAGCAATGGTTCAAATGAACTTAAGTAGAATTAATAAAACCTCAGGAATCATGATTGGATTGGAGGGGAGTCTCCCAGATCATCTGTGTAGGTAGGAAGAGGGGTTGGCTTCAGAAGGACTGGATGGGGAATAGGAATACAGCCAAGTCAGCTGTTTTCTGGTCTTTTCTTGTTTTGTCTAAGCCCACATGCTTCTTGTACCATATTCTCTATTCCCACTTCCTCCTTTCTCTCAGTAGACACGCTATTTCTGCTTCTTTATGCACATGGCTGCCCCATGGCTTCCAAATTCACATAGCTAGCTACGGACACCAGCTCAGGTTTTAAAGCATCCTCAGTACTTTTACAAATGTCCTCGTGAGGGAATCTGATTGAAGGCCTTGGATCCCATGCCCATCAGCCATGGGGTGTGGGGGATGATTGGAGCGGGGGTGCTTCACATAGTAATAACAAAGGCTGTGTGAGCTGACCACTGATGGTGCGGAAGGGACACTTTTTAGAGCAGAGGGTGAGCTACGTTCATTTTCAAAATAGGGGTCAAGTGCAGGTAAGAATACTGAAATCCTAAATAGTTACAGTGTATTTGGTCTGCAGATATTAAATTATCCATTGCCACAAGATATCCCCTGTAGTTCAGAGCATGAATGTACCATGAGGGATCCTGAAAGTAAAAGAAGGCAACAAGAAAGAAAAGAACCTTATTCCTACTGGCAGGCCATGCCAAGATGGAGTGTGGTGAAAGGAAACACATTGAAAATAAGTCCGTAAAGCAATATAATTCAGGGCAAAAAGGGACTGAGAAGCAGACTTGAATTAACTGAATTTTAACCATGAGAAACAGGGTGTATACTTAGTGCCCTAGGAGATAATGGCTGGAAAGGAAAGAATCCAGAGCGGGGGGAGGGGGAGGTAGAGGGAGGAGTGTTAAAGCCTTGTGATGGCCTTTCTTATCACCTCTGTGTATGTGGGAAGAAGTAAGCACAGGTTGGGGATAGAGAAACATTTTTTCATAGTATTTAACAATTAAAATTTTTTTTTTTAGTGAGAGAGTGCACAGGAGCGGTGGTGGGGAGGGGCAGAAGGAGAGCGAGAGAGAGAATCCTAAGCAGGCTCCACGCCCAGTGTGGAGCCTGATGTGGGGCTCAGTCTCACGACCCTGAGATCATGACCTGAGATGAAACCAAGAGTTGGTCACTTAACCAAATGAGCCACTGAGATGCCCTGATAGTATTTAACAATTTAACAAAATAGCCAGAAGTTACAGTACTTAATCTCTTAAAAAAATGGGAAATAGTCTCTTTTGCCCAGGTAAACAGAAGCCAGAAGAAGCTAAGACAAGTCTCATAAACTCTTACACAGACCCCTCTCTCCAGCCCACCACTGATTAGTTGGCATTAAATCCCTCTTTTTACAAATAAAGTCACACACCTTGACTCTCAAATTTTCGGAGACCAAAATTCACACATTTCTCCTAGAACTCTCCTTTCATTGAATACATTTTTTAGTCATGTTTAAGTTCCTTAATTTTTATGGCAAAGAGACCAGAGACCACTTAGAAAATAATGTAGTCCTCATTTTATTCCACCAGGGATTCCCGCCTGGCCTCTTCGAGCTCTAGCGTTCTCTGGGCTCAGGTCACATGAAGACATTATTATCACCTCATTGTTCAGTGCACCTGGTTAGAGAACCTGGAGGGTGAACAATAGCTGGATGACAAATGCGGTAAGCACTGACCTGCTCTGCCTAATTATCCAGCTGTCATGGTGCACTGGGCAATTTTTCTTTCCAGTGTCTCCTCCCCTCTGTCCAGCTTCAAACCACATAGTAAAGAGAAGAATCCACAGAGCTCTGCATTAGGGCTTTTAGAGCAACCACAATGCAATCAAAGTATCAGGCTGCAGGAGTGGCTGAAGCCATTTCTCGAGTGTGGTTGACCCATATGTTGCACTTGGGTTGTTATATGGGTCATACAAGGGTGCTACTCATTGCAGCCACGTGTGAACATGGTGCTGACTCAGGCTCTCTTGCTCGCTTGATGTCTCAGTTCCCAACATTGTCCTCCAGCTCTTTAGACTGGCAGAAGGAGACTGTGAGTCTATGAGATCCATGACCAGAGCTGAAGTGACAGTGTTCAAATGTGAAGCTCAAGCCCTGAGCTCTGCGGAATGTTGTCTGGATCAGTGAAGAATTAGATACTATGACAAGAGCACAAGGAAGTGTAAATCAAGAAAAGGAGAACAGTTTATTTAGGGATAAATTTTACCTATGTTGTGAAGCTTTGTCATCTGCTCTCATTGGGAACCACTGTAAACATCTTATGATGCTATAACAGCATATAAGCATGGTGAGAAAAGTCCTTACAGCAGTACGCAGCATAAAAATGCCATTGCAGGTAGGTTATGCTTTGATATTCAAGTTTGTCAGAATCTATGCATTTGGGCCAAAAATGACCAGAGACCAGACTTTACATTTCTTGTACCTTCTCCATTTTCATTGATCTATATAATATATTGGTTTACCACTGGCTGATGGCACTCATCTCAGAGATTTGGTGGTAGAAGATAAGGCTGCGGACAGTATTTGCCTCCTGACATTGTTTTGTTTGTTTGTTTGTTTGTTTTAGAGAGGGAGAGAGAGAGGGAGCGCTAGTGGACGTAGGAGCAGAGGGGCAGGGAGGGAAAGGGGGAAAGAATCCCAGCCAGACTCCATGCTGAGCGCAGAGTTGGAGTCGGGGCTCCATCTCACGATCCTGAGAGCATGACCTGAGCTGAAATCGAGCCAGATGCTTAATCAACTGAGCCACCCAGGCACCCTGCCTTCTGATACTGGTTTTAAAGTACTCCACAGATGATCAAGTTTTAAGATCTAGGATAGCATAAACTAAGTATTCTATTTTTAAATATTTTACATGTGTTATTACATTGTGCATAGAAAGGATGCTTCATAAATACTTGATAACTAGCTTATGGCAATATGTTTTATTGAAGTCATGATGTCAACAGATATGATTTATAAATATATATCTAAATTTATTATATAATATATAATTATACACACATAAATCTATAAATTTATATAATTGTTTATATAAATTTATATTATAAATATGAAATTTCCATTTACTCAACTATTCATTTAATATAAATTTATGAGGTTTCTACTTTTAGCAGGATTTTTACTCAGGTCTAGGAGGGTTTTTTTTTTTTTTAGATTTATTTATTTATTTTGGGAAAGAGAGAGAGCACCTGCACACATGAGTTGGGGAGGGGCAGAGGGAGAGAGTTTTCAAGCAGATTCCCCGCTGAGCACAGAGCCAATATGGGGCTCGATCCCATGACCCATGAGATCAGGACCTGAGCCGAAACCAAGTCAGTTGCTTAACCCACTGAGCCACCCAGGTTCCCCACAAGTCTAGGAGGAATTAAACTGTAAGAAGTTATTTCAATATTGAGAGTTGGGTTTCACAGAAATCATGAAATATACTAATTTAAATATATATTAACCAAATTATGATTGCTTGTTTAGATGTTACACTTATTTAAGGGTTACCATTTTGGTTTTATGTGAATATACCCCACCTCAATTTATGGAGAGACCCACCCAGAGAATGGAAGCTTAGTTTTCTTGTGGACACAGCACATTTTCCATGCCTTGTCCTTTATGCTTTTCTTTATATTATCTGATTTTCTTCTGTGGTTCAATCTCATGACAGATCAAAGCCTGTGAATCCTGGAGGTCACATACTTTTTTTTCCCCTTTTCTCCTTTTTAAAAAAACTTATTATAGAATACATTTAGCTTCCTCAGAAACACCAGTTTTTACTTTATGTCTAAAAAATTTTGATGACTCCAATGTTCTCAGTTTCCCTGGAAGCTCAGTGAAGCTGCAAGGCTAACCTCAGGCCAATGAGATATAAGCTGAATGGGGTGCAACCTTAGAAAGTGTCCTTTAAAGGGAATGTTCACCCAGTTTCTTGCTCCTTCCTCCATTCTCCTGCTGGGAACACATATTTGATGTGTGGAATCTTAGCAGCCATTTTGGTTCATGAGTTGACGCACCACTTCCTAGGGATGGCAGAACAATGAGATGCAAAGAATTATCAGAATGGGTTAAGGATGCCTACTTCCTGACTTCTTCATATGAGGGAGGAATAAATGTTTATCTTGTTTTGCATTTTCTTGTTTTGCATCTGAACCTAATTCAAACAGATACGATCTCCTAACTTATGCTGACATTAATAGTTAGATATCCCTCTATGGAAAAGATGTAGAAAAATTTAAAATTCATGAAAAAAATGTTCCTCAGCATCGACAGCTGGGAAAGAGAGCTGTTCAAATGTCAGGAGCTATGAGAAATTCCTACTAGATTTAACCAAGTTCCAAACAAAGGACCCCTCAAGGTGGAATACTATTTAATTCGCAAGGGAATTTTGTGACTTTGTGAGAAGCAAGAGGAAGAAATCTTGGTTCTTATGGGCAACTTGAGAACTTAGAGAGGCTGGACTGCAAACAGAGATGGAGAAAGCAGCATTTGGAGCCCCTTTCCCACCCACTGTCAGGAGAATTGGGGTGAGAGTTTTGGGAGGCTGGATGACCTGAGCAGAAGCCTCTAGAAGCACTGGTGGCAGCAGCTCTGGAAAAGTCATTTTCTTAGGCTGAAATGACCTTAAGTGATGCAGCAGGGAGCTTCGTGAAGAAATCTGACCTGCAGATTCATGGATGTGGGCAGTCACATTAAAATGCTAGCTTCTGCAGTGGCATTTGTTATGGAAGAACGACTTCCTGAGAAGGCGCCTTTCTCCCCTGTTGAGATAAGATGCCGCTTGGAGAACTGGGCCTGGGAACTTCAGGGCACTGGAAGCAGAGGGATGACAAAGAAGGTAAAGGAACTCTCTTGAACAGTCGGGAAAATCATTCCTCTGCTCCTGGAAGGAAGCTGCCCCACAGCTGGTCCAACCTTGGAATAGCAGCTTTACTAGGAATGTGGAAAAAAATCCTTGTGTTGAAACCCTGTCCCCCAACCCTGCCAGAATTGCCAGACCTCATCTCTGTCTTATGTTCTTCAAGCCCATCACTGTGAAAATCTGAAAGGTGTTGTCAAACCACAAGCCAAGATGAATCTCCCACCCTGTTTCTGAGGGAAATACCAGTCCTGAATAGGCTTTTTACTATTTTAATATGAGAAACTAGGAAAAAAAAATGGATCCTGTAAATAATTCTGAATCATAAAGAAATGAACATATAGTTTAAGTAATCTGAAGGAAAAATATATTTTGAGTGTGTTCCTTTTAGTTTTCCCTTATTGTAAATTTAAACTTAAATTTTTATCAAAATAATATATTTAGTAGTAGTTTAAAAAGACTTATGCCAGTCTCCTTTTCTTTGTTGCCAATTCTCTTTCCTCTAAGGCAATCATTTAGTAGCTTCCTCCAAATTTAACTTACACATTATATCATTAATTTTTTAGATATCATTTCTTACTATAGGAGATAGGTTCTTTCTCCCACATTTCTCATTATAATCATATTAACACTTTATTAACTAGTATTTACATTAGTATAATTATGTAAATAATGTTCACAGTTGAGCCACTTATGTATCATATCCTTTGTATCATTTGTATCATTTTCTTTCTTATACAACTTTTTGTTTTATCTGGAGTTGACAGTTGCTTTCTTTCTGTTCATTTGCTTAGTTTCTCTGTACCTATAACTAACTTATCACTAATTTCTCCAAATTAAAAGTAAATGTCCTTATTACAGTCAAACAGTTTTGGCATATAACTCCTGGGCACTCTATTCTCCTGTCTCCCTCTAAGCTTCCTGCATGGTTGCCATCCTGGGATATCCCTTTACCATTTTCTACATTTCTCTTAGTCTCTAATTGGATGAGACCTCCTGTTCCCAGACTTCTGTTTTCCTCTTTTGTGGTTTACTCCTTTGTTTTGATGGAATGCATCCACAAATGGCTTCCTGGGAGAGGAATTTGGAGAAATAGGAGAAACATTTTCTGAGACCTTGAAAATCTGAAATTATTCTTAGTTGGCTTTGATATTTGATATATAATTTGGCTGGAATTTGGGGTTCTGACTTAGAAATAATTGCTGACAGAATTTGGAAGATCTTGCCCCTTTGTCATTTAGCTGCTTGATGTTGCTAAGTCAAATGACACTTTCTTCATTTTTCTAAAGTGACTTACTAGTTTTTTGGGGGGATTCTCATTATCCCTAGTACTCTGAAATTTCACAAAGACATGCCCTGTAGTTGGTCTATTCATTATGCTGGGCACTTGGACTTTCATAATCTGGAAACTCATTTTCTTTGGAGATGGCAACTTTATTGTATTATCTCTTTAATAATTTCTTGTTCTTCTTTATTTTTTAATTTTCTTTCTTCTGGAATTCCTGTTATTTAGATGTTGGGCCTCTGGGACTCCTTCTCTGATTTTATTAAATTTTTTTCCCCTCCTATTTTCCATCTTTTCTTGTGTCGTTTCACTTTCTGGAGATTTCCTGTTATCTTCCCTTCTTTTAAAACATTTTAAAAATTTAATTGTTCTCTGAAAGTTCCTTTAAAAAATGCCAGCATGTTATTATTTCATGATGCAAAAACCTCTGATTACTTTGAGACTATTAATACTATTTAGAATTTTTTCTAAACTTTTTTTTTTCTGCTGGCTGCATTGTCCTTGTTTCCTCCTAGTGTATTTTGTTTGTTTATTTTGGTCGGTCTTTCCTGTTAGAGGCTTTTCTCAAATGTGTGGTGAACTTTGACCATATGTTCATATGTAAAATGAAGATTAAAATTCTCTCTCTTGGGCAGGCCTTGTCATCTGGTGACCTTGGAGTGTCATTATCTGATGGTCTTTTGGAGGGCCATTTTTAGAGAGGAAGCCTCCAATCTGTTGTGTAGATGCTTGGGGGTGGGGGTCACCTAGCTCAGCAAGTGTTGTTTGCCTGCCCTCCCAATCCCATTTTCAGAATAATATCTCACTTTTATCCTCAGCTGGGTCAGAGGACCCTGAATCTGGATTTTCACTGGTTTTGTCTCTCCAGAGACATAATCTCCCCAGGAAGTGTCCTTTAGGGTAGGATACGTTTCTTGGCTGGGTAAATGGAGTGTCAGATGAAATTCTTATAAAAATTTTCAACATTTCTCCTGTTTTTAATCTTACCTTGCACAGTTTTTTTTTTTCTTGCAATTCTATTTTTAGAAGTACCTAGAAGAATCAATGTATGAAGCTTTCTAGGATTATGTGCTACAAATTATCTTGCTCATTCCTTTTGTTCTTTTCCTCCAGTTTTAGGTTTCAGCTTTTCAAACACATACAAATACACTCACACAAACACATGCATCCCATGTGCATGCACATGCACATGCACGCACAGACACAATTGGGATCGTACTATTCATACAGAAAAACATATTTAAAAAAGTTACTGAATTGAAGGAAACAGAAATATATTTTATAAACTCTTTTGTGGTTTTGCAAATATTGGAAAAACACGAGTTTTATAAAATAAAACTTGTGAGATGAGATGATAATATAATAAACAGATTTGAAATTGGAACCGAGTTGAGGTAAGCAGAAATTTAAAATGAATTACAAGAAAAAAACTATTTTAAAGTAAACATTTAAGAACAGGGTTTAAAGATGCAATTAGAGTATAAATAACACAAATCAAGGGTATATACAATATATGCTAAAGTAAAAATCTCCCAGAATGTAGAGGTAAATGACAACGAACTAGGACAATTAGACGAGGTAGTAATTTGGAGGCTATATTACTGCGATCTGGCTTAGAGAGAGTGAGTGTTACTGAATAGGATGTCAGAATAAATAAAAGGGAAGCAATATTTGAAAAAAATAAATAACACTTGGCTGGGCTAGTGGACAAAGTTCTGGTTTTGCAAACTGAATGAGCTCAACGAACCCCAGGAAATATTAATAAAAATAATTCAACAAATGGATGTATTCTGATGAAAGTCTTAAACTTCAAGAAGAAAAGAAAAATCAAGCTGACATGCATCTAGGCAGAAAAGACTGGTCATCTACAAAAGAAAAAAACAAAACAAAACAAAAAACGACCCAAACATTCAGCTCAGATATTTCCTCTGTACTAAGAAGCACCAGTTAAGTGATTTCTTAAGAGTTTTGAAGGGGAAAGAAAAGATTGTAACTGAAGATATCTATACTATAGCTAGGTTTTATTCACACTCAAAAATAACAGAAACACTTTACTGGGGATGCCAAAGCCCACAAAGCATAAAGTGCTGTCTTAAAAATAGACACAAAGGGGCACCTGGGTGGCTCAATTGGTTAAGTGACTGTCTTTGGCTCAGGTCAAGATCCCGGAGTCCTGGGATCAAGTCCCACATCGGGCTCCCGGCAGCGGGGAGTCTGCTTCTCCCTCTGACCCTCTCCCCTCTCATGCTGTTTCTCTCTCTCTCTCTCTTTCAAATAAATAAATAAATAAAATCTTAAAAAAAAATAAAAAGAGACACAAAATTTTGTCACAACTATGAGATGAACACACACACACACACATATACACACCCTCAAGAAAAGGGAAATAATGAGGGGTGCCTGGGTGGTGCAACCAAGTAAGTCCTGACTCTTGGTTTCAGCTCAGGTCATGATCTCAGGGTTGTGGGGTCAAGTCCTGCATCAGGCTCTGTGGTCAGCATGGAGTCTGTTTGAGATTCTCTCTTTCCCTCTCCCTCTGCCCCTCCTGTTGATGCTCTCTCTCTCCCTAAAATAAATAAATAAATCTTTTTTAAAAAAAGAAAAAGGAAGTAATGAAATTCAGAGAGATGAGGGTTATTATCATAAAAACATAAATTTTAATGGTAAATTAAAGAAATAATAAAATGCTAATAATTCTAATATATATATATATATATATATTAAAGTAAGAATGATGATTTGAAAGCAAGTAACTAGACTTCAGATCCTGGACTATATTACAAAAACCGGTAGGAAGAAATAAAAGCTGTCATTTTCTCATCTAAGGAATCTGTTTCTATCTAAAGTTAATAATTAGAGGAAAATAATTTTTATACACAGTTGAAAAATGTAACAAGCAGGAGGCTAATTTCTTTCTTTCTCTTTTTTTTTTTAAGATTTTATTTATTTGACAGAGAGAGACACAGCGAGAGAGGGAACACAAGCAGGGGGAGTGGGAGAAGGAGAAGCAGGCTTCCTGCAGAGCAGGGAGCCCGATGCGGGGCTCGATCCCAGGACCCTGGGATCATGACCTGAGCCGAAGGCAGACGTTTAACGACTGAGCCACCTAGGCGCCCCAAGGTGGCTAATTTCTTATAAATATCTAGAGGGGAGAGATGGAGAAAAATAACTTGAATAAAATGGATAGAAAATAAAACATCAAGGAAGGATTGAAAAAACAAAAAGTCTCAAAAGCGACAGGAAGAACATGGTAGGGAAACGTGTGCTTAGTTACTGGAAAACTAGGCCTTATTTCCATAGAGTGTGCCCTTCCAGGTGAACTAATTCTAGTCTCTCATTTTGTTGGAGTTATTTTCGAACTGTAAGTTGTAGGTAACTGATAGCAATGCAAAGTAATTCTTATCTATGAACACAAAAATTCTGTCCTGACCTGATCTACCTCCTCACAATCCCCCCAAAACCAGTTTGCCTCCATTTGTGCCTTCATGTTAATATTCCTGATCTATAAATGCTCCTGTTCTTCAGATTCTCTATCTCTCTCTTTTTTTAAGATTTTATTTATTTATTTGACAGAGAGAGAGAGAGAGAGAGAGAACACAAGCAGGGGGAGGGGCGGGCAAAGGGAGAGGAAGAAGCAGGCTCCCTGCTGCGGGGCTCAATCCCAGGACCCTGGGATCATGACCTGAGCTGAAGGCAGACACTTAACCAACTGAGTCACCCAGGCGCCCCCAGATTCTCTCTTGAACTGGTCATGACATCTGTCCCGTTCCCTCATGAGTTAAATCACATCTGTAATGTGCTCATTTCTATATTTGTATGAGAGCCATGATAAAATTTTTTGGAAATTTCTCTTTAGTAAAATGAATCAGTTCTGATTCGTATAAATAGGTTAAATCCTGAGTAGAAGAAACACAAAGATATTGAACAAAATTAAAAAGCAGCCTCATAGTTTTTGCTGTATTAAAGGAACCCAAAAAGGTAAATAAAATAAAATAAAACAAAAGTTTGGGTAGCAATCACTTGGGCAAGTTCAGACACAAAAAATAGGGTTAGCAATATCAGTATATGCCTGAGTAGAATTTATGTCAAGTAATAATGAATAGGACAAAGGAAGTCAATGAAGGTATTTGAAATTTCGATCTGCAATGAATTTATAACAGGTTCTGAATATATCATTGCAATAGATAATGCAGAAAACTTCAAGAAACAAGGAGAAATTGTCAGGTCCAATACTAGTAAGATTCTATTAGGCCTCTCCTCTCTACTTGACACATGGATCAGGCAAAATAAATAGATGAGGGTCCAAGTAACATAATTGACAATATTGATTTATTGGTCAGATATGAAACTTCATACTCTGTAAGTGGGTAGATGACATAGCCATTATGGAGAGCAGAGTAGGTTTGCAGAGCTTCAGAAAGTTTGATGTGGCCAGAAGAACAGACCATTAATTTCACTGAAATAATAATACTGGTAATATAGTCAACAAACATCCTCATCAGATCCTGGAATCTTACTATGTCCTTGAATTTTATCTTTCACTCATTTAGCTTGACCCCCATTGAAACCTGTTTAAATGACAGATGATAAATGCATCCAAGAGGTGTTCTTTAAAAAGAAAAAAAAGAAAATAGACAGACTTCTAGATAATCCAATTAAAACAGAAAATAAAATGATCATACATACATTTACTTCTTGTTTAATTAAAAATAAAGAAAAATGACATGTACAATGATTTATGCAAAAGAAGCTGTGTTAGAGTACCCATTATAAGTTATAAAATTAAAATAATCTAACTGTTCAGTAACATGTTATTGTATTACATATTCTATTTTTATTTAATCAAATCGTATCCTGCCATTAAGAAAAATATTGCAGAGGGCGCCTGGGTGGCTCAGTCGGTTAAGCGTCTGCCTCCGGCTCAGGTCATGATCCCAGGGTCCTGGGATCGAGCCCCCCATTGGGCTCCTTGCTCAGCGGGGAGCCTGCTCTGCCTCTCCTCCCCACTTGTGCTCTCTCTTGCTCTCTCTGTCACTATCTGTCTCTCTCTCAAATAAATAAATAAAATCTTAAAAAAAAATAACATAAAAAATAAAGCATAGGCTAACTCCTTTATAAAAAAGAGAAAAATATTGAACATGAAAAATGCTCACAGTATGCTATTAAGTGGAAAAAAGTGAGCACAGACAAAATGTAGAGTATAATTTTATATTTGTAAAAAGCACAAATACATGTATGAAATGTATGAAAAAATATAAAAATATTAGAAATCTATGCTTTTTGAGTAGAAATTGGAGATTTAAATTTTTTTCTTGGTGCCCAGCCCTATGCTCTAATTTTAGACTATAAAGACATATGATGAAAAAGTTTAAAAATGGGATACCTGCATTGGGAACGTCGTCTGTTTTCTCCCCGTCCCACTCTCCTTGCCCTAGGACTTTGCCCACTCGTGACTGAGTGAGGGGGCACCATGGCATCCCTGGGCAGGTGACAGCTGATGGGGCCAGAGAAACACACCTGCCCCACGCTGGGCTCATTAGATCTGCTTGCTCCCCTGAGGATTTCAAATTGAGGTTTGGAATCACCAGTTAACCGAGAACAAGAGAGTCATACAAACAGACAAACCCGGGGAGCTGAGGGCTGTCATTTGAATGTGGCCATTCAGAAGTCATTTGTGCAGAGCAAGAAGGAGAGTTGATTTGCAAAGAGATAATCAACCACAACCACAATGTGTGCCATTTGCTGTGTGTTCATTACGTGGCAGGCATTCTCTGCGCACCCTACCTTTAAGGTAGATACTGTGCCTTTCCTCTTCCATGAGGGAGAGGAGATGGGCAGCGTGTGGAGAGGTGGCCGCGTGGTCTTGGAGAGACAGAGGACAGTGGCTTCCTTACACCTCAGGGCTTCACCGGTCCTAGCTCTAATCACTTGTGGGGCCCAGTTTTATTTCCTGCTATTTGTATCCAAGACATTTCTCTGGCTTCTTAAGCTCAGCTTCTGGTCTGTCACAAGCTTGAGTGGAAAAAGTTCTTGCAGTGGACCAACCCCCGGCTAGGAGGGAATAAATGTATTGGGTGACTATATACAAAGTGTCTCTGATGTCTTTGAATTCATGTTATCTTTGAATGCAGTCTAACTGAGGGAATACAATATACTGGACTTGTCATCATGTACAACTTTGCACAATGAGTGGCATCTATTCTCCCAACTCACAAATAATTTTAGAAGTTTAAAAAATATACCAAGTAAGGAGAAGGTGCCCATTGAAAACCACTCCTTGAGAGACAGAGGGGGATCTCTCGGTACTCTTTCTCCTCCCCACAAAACACGTATTTATAAAAATGTCTATAAACCATTTCAGGGAAGTCACATATTTTAGTGTGGCCACCAACTTCTGGGTTAGAGGCTGTCGTTTAAAAATTTTTTTTGCATTGTCTTTAGTTTACATATTGGTACAGGTTTGAATGAATTGTATCCAACCAGAGTGTTGAATGTTTTATTTTTTTATTTTATTTATTTATTTATTATTTTTTTAAAGATTTTGTTTATTTATTTGACAGAGACACAGCGTGAGAGGGAACACAAGCAGGGGGAGCGGGAGAGGGAGAAGCAGGCTTCCCGCGGAGCAGGGAGTCCGATGCGGGGCTCGATCCCAGGACCCTGGGATCATGACCTGAGCCGAAGGCAGACGCCCAACGACTGAGCCACCCAGGCGCCACCAAAGTGTTGAATGTTTTAATATACCCACCTGCTAGAGGAGCTCTGTCAGTCTCTGGAGGCAAGACCACTGGGGGAGACCAAATGAGCATCCCTGGGAAAGAAATAGAGACGGGAGCAGCAAAAATAACTTTCAGCTGCAACAAAAATATTTTTGTAAGGTGTGAAAACTGGATAAGAAACTCCATTCTCTGAGATCCAAC
Organism: Neomonachus schauinslandi; assembly: GCF_002201575.2. Classification (NCBI taxonomy): domain Eukaryota; kingdom Metazoa; phylum Chordata; class Mammalia; order Carnivora; family Phocidae; genus Neomonachus; species Neomonachus schauinslandi. The sequence goes on along the minus strand of NC_058415.1, from coordinate 39,677,044 downwards.
ACTTAACTCTTTTCTTCCTAGATTTAAGGATAGCCTAGGTTGTGAAGAGATTTTTCTTTAAAAAAATGAAAGATTTTGGTGCCTGGGGGGCCCAGTCAGTTGAGCATTGGATTCCTTGGTTTCAGCTCAGGTCATAATCTCAGGGTCATGGGATTGAGCCCTGCGTTGGGCTCTGCGCTCAGCAGGGAGTCTGCTTGAGATCGTCTCTCCCTCTTCCTCTGTCCCTTCCCCTGCTCTCTCTCTCTCAAATAAATAAATAAATCCTTTTTATAAAATGAAAGATTTGTGTTTCAGAATGGTGAAATTATTGAAAAACTTTTGAAAATTACTGAAAAACTGTAAACATGTGACTTAGAGCTAGAGGATGTGTTTCCCTCCTTATTTTGGTATAATAATGGCCTTACAAAACAGCTGGGGTGCCTGGGTGGCTCAGTTGGTTAAGTGACAGACTCTTGGTTTCTGCTGGGATCATGATCTCAGGGTTATGGGATTGAGCCCCGAGTTGGGCTCTGTGCTCCGTGCAGACTCTGCTTGGGATTTTTTCCCTCTTCCTCTCCCTCCTTCTCTACCCCTCCCCCACTCAAGCGCATGCGCGCGCTCTCTCTCAAATTACAAATAAAATCTTTAAAAAAAACTCCAACTAGATGGGTATTCTTACCTAGAAGACTCAGAGAAAATTCAGTGGTCAAATATCCAGATGAAAAGAGAAACATTCAGTTTATCATGTGGATGTTTTGTCTACATGAGGGAAAATCTGTGGATGTTTCCAAATATTTGGAAAAAAAAATATTTGGGAACATCCAGATGTTTGGCTTTATGCAGCTCAAACATCCAGATGTTAGACCAAATTTCCCCTTTTCCAATGAGATGTTTTGGCATCAAGTAGACCCAGCCATGGTTATAGTAATTCCAAATTGCTAACTAGTGTCACAGAAAATTATTTGGGGGGGGGGACGTGGCACCCCAAAGTGTGAAGGTTATAGATGATCATAAACATTAAGAGGCAGGAGAAACGGAAGGGATTGCTCTGCCGACCAATCAGGCTGTCATTACTAACACAAATTGTCAGCAGCAATGTTCTCTTTCGGAGGGCCTAATAATTAGGAATAATAAACGTAAGCTGGTGGCCCTTACTGATTAAAAGGAAGCTGGTAGCACTTGCAGTGTTTACAGAACTTGAAAGACTTGGAAAGGGACATCCTCTGCTTTGAAAGGAGTTGAAAATTCTAAACTTCACGGAAAGGGGTTAGGAGAGTTCAGTTTCCTCCTCTTATTTTATTGGGCTCAATCTAATGTGACCCTGAAGTGTCTCCAATTACAACGTTCTTAAACTTGTGGGAATCAGCCTAATAAAAATACTGTAAAGAAATACAGCTCATCCCGCAGCTGTGGGCCGGCTGTGGAGATTACCATGGTGCAGGAGAGAGGGTCGGCCTCCCGAAAGCAGATTCCATTTTCTACATGGCAGTAACATGAACTTGAATGGAGGCGTCAAGCGAGAAGACAATGTTTTGATTCTGATTAAGATTCTAAAAGCTGATTTTTAGCCAACTTGTTGTTGGCGAAGAACAGCAATGCCATAAATAAAATAGCCACAGATGGGTCTGGATATCTGTTATGAACAACCATCAAGAAAATGCTTTTATTTTAATTGATTGATACTGAGCAAAAGTAGTATTCAGCCAAAACCTTATTGCCAGTCCTGTTGTAATTATTTTTTTAACCAGTTCACCACTGCATTCCAGGCCTCTGTCAGGACCTCCTATGGAGCTGCCTGGTACAATGTCTGCACCTGATATGTGTTTGGCTTTGCATACCATGCCTGAAACTGTTCAAGAAATTAATCTCTCTCTCTTTTTTTTTTTTACTTGCAAGAGCATAGCTTGCTGGAAAATAACCTAGATGTGGTCTGAGTTTCTTTTTTTAAAGTTAACAATCTTCAGAGAACCTGGGGTCGGGTTGAAGTCAGGAATACGATGGTCTGTCAGGATGGGAATGACTGTTTGAAAGCCAATGCTAACTTTTCAAGGAATTATCCAGAACATGGAGGAAGAAGAAGCAGACCTTAAACATCTAAAGAAGCATTTTGTATTTTTTTGATTGCTTTCTGAGGAATTGAACTCTGGCTTCTTTTGAGAAAGAATCTCAAAAATTCTTCATACTAGAGCAAAAGTTACCCACGTGTAATCCAGTTAAAAGACACACACACACACACACACACACACCAGTGACAGTGATAACACCCAGCATTTTTTGGTTTTGATAGAAACAGAAAACATGGCTTTGGTTCTGAAAATGCTTTCATCAGGTGTGGAGAAGGAAATATGATTATTATACTAATTGTATGGAACTAAGTGAGGAGCTAGCCATGATTTCTTCTTCTGATAAGAATGACACTTTACACCATCACATGCCAACTAACTGGAAAAAAATTCCTGCAATGGTATGTTCAGAAGTGTTATAGGAGTATTGGAAGTGATCAGTGTTGGTCAGAGAGACCATGGGCATCACTGGGGGTGCGTACTGGAGTGGGTAAGAGCAAACCAGAGACAGATGGCTTGAATCAGAATCTGGGCTTTGTCTCTTCTGGCCGGCTGACTTCACGCAAGGCTCTTTCTGCCTCAGTTTCCTCTTATGCAAAATCTTTTGATAACAGTAGTTCTAGCGCCTAGGTTTGTAGCCAGGATTAAACAAGGAGTGTATGTAAAGCTCTTAGGTAAATGCTTCCTATGCAAGTCATCTTTGAAACCAAAGAACATGAACCAAAGAGCCTTGAATCAAAAGGTTCCTGAAGCTCCGATATGGGAATGAGAACTGAAGAAGCCATCTGATAAGATGCCGTGATCAGAAATAAAATGAGACATGTTTTGACACTTAATGACATCCTAAAAGATTGGGCGGCAGCAAGATGTACACATGTGTCTGCAGTAAATGTGGTGAGGAGGTGGGGGGTTGGGCAAGGGACATCAATCTCACAGCTTTCAATTAGGATCCCGTGGGCGGGGAAGAAGACTGGAGTTCGCAGGGAAGGAACTGGCTGATATTATTATTATTTTTTTGATGCAACATTCCAGAAAACATAATCAATGGCACCCGTCCAGTTCCCATTTAGTAACCAAAGAACTAGCTGCAGCTGTTTTTTATGCCTGGTGGTGCCAGTTTGATAGTGTATAATCATATTTGCATAAAGATAAAAAGGAAGGTGTTATAGAACACAGTTAAGCCTATGGTTTCACCATGAATTAAAGGTAATTTCAGACTAATTAGGTATAATTTGTTAAGGAATTCTTCCCAGCAATGATGACTCTGATTTTGTAATTACAGGACAATGCTTACTGTGGCTTTCAAGGCAGGAGAAAGCACACCCGAGGGGGTCGTGTCCCACACTAGGCAGATCTAATGGTGCCACAAAAGACAGGTGTTTTGTCAGATTTCAGCCACACACTTTCACACCTGCAACGCATTAAGTACAGCAGCAATGTTAATGAAGACCAGGTGCCTGTTCTCCAACTTAAAGGAGGAACTGGCATGAGGTTTGCTGTTTGCTACCTGACGTCTTCCTCTGCATCTCTGAGCGCTGGCCCTTGGGTTGATGGGGAAAACGAGCTGGGTGAGTAGGCTTTGGGGCGGTTCTGCCCTCCTTTTTTTTTTGAGTGGAGGGCGGGGGTAGTGAAACATTGACCTTTGCGTTATGGTAGTTACGTCTATATACACTGACCCAGCACCGCCACCCCCCCCCCCCCCCCCCCCGCGCCATTAGTTCTCATCCTACAACAGCGGGGAAGACTCTTCTAGCCCAAAGTGTTTCTAGGCTTTCTTTGCTGCCACCCCTTTTGCGCAGAGCTCAGCCTCCGGGTCCTGAAAAGAGCTGAGCTGCACAATCTACAAAATGGATTTCTGGAAAGTGCTGTGTTATCAGCTGCTACCAGAGAAAGTTTGATTGTAGCTACTTGAGTCTTTTCAAACTTGAAATTTTGCCATTCCATCCGGAAATGAGTAATGGAGGCCTTGAGCAAGCTTTTTCATTTTAATAAAACACAAGGTTTTCATTGTGTGTGGCTACATCGTCGTAATGCTCTCTGTTATGAAATACAAAATCTTTTTCTCCCTCCTTTAAAAAAAAAAAAAAAAAACCCCACCCTCAGCAGTCGAGCTTTTTCCTCCTCTTTTGCCTCCTTTCCTTTGTTTCACAACTTGGAGCTGCAGCTGTCCGCTCCTTGCAATTCTTAGCAGTTATGTGAAAAGTTAATATTGTCTCAAAAAAAACCCCACCAAAAAAAGTGAAAACCCCAAACCACACATCAGAATTGAAAGAGGGGGAAAGAATGGGCAGGTCTAGGTTCTTAGCAGCAAGAGTATAATTATCAGACTCAATACCAGTGACTTCTGGCACAGGGGAGCCCCCTAAACAGGGAGATGGAAGGATGGACAAATATCAAAATGTTTGATGCTGTATTTAAACTCCCGGCCCTAATTAAGTTAGAAAATAATAGGATCATACACTTCTAGAATAGCAGATGTAAATCTTGGAGGAGGAAGGACCTTTCCAGCTAGAGTTCTTTAACTCTTCGATTCCTGAAGTGAACGCATTGGCACCCCAAGCCAAACATTCAGAAACCAGCTATGGAAGTGACCTACTGGTAATGCAGAATTCCAATCCTTCATTCCATGTGATTTAGCAGCATTTTTCAAGGAAGTTCATGTGCGCTTGAGAGAGTTTTTCAAGAGGCACCCCAGAGCTATCAACGTGGCTGAGTGGGGAGGTCTTTTTTTTTTTTTAATTGAAGTATGATTGACCTACAACATTATATTAGTTTCAGGTATACAACCTAGGATTTGACAATTCGATACATTACACAGTGCTCACCATGATAAGTGTAGTTGCCATCTGTCACCATACAAAATTATTACAATATTATTAACCATATTCCCTATGCTGTACTTTTCATCCCCATGACTTATTTGTAGTTTGTATCTCTTAATCCCCTTCCCTGAAAGTGATTTTATTTTTCAATTTATTTGTAAGATTTGTTTTAGGCTCATAGCAAAATTGAGGGGAAGGTGTAGAGATTTCCCATGTATTCTCTGCCCCCACACAGACGGAGCCTCCCCCATGATCCACATCCTCACCAGAGTGGTACATTCATTGCAATTGGTGAACTGCACTGACGCATCATAATCACTTCAAAACCATAGTTTACGTAATGGTTCACTCTTGATGTGCATTCTATGGGTTTAGACAAATATATGATGACCTGTATCCACCATTATAGTATAAAGAGTACTTTCTTGGTCTTAAAATCCTGTGTCTGCCTACTCATCCCCACCCCTCCGAACCCCTGGAAACCACTGATCTTTTTACTGTCTCTATAGTTTTGCTTTTTCCACAATGTCCTATAGTTGGAATCCTACATTATGTTACCTTTTCAGATTAGCTTCTTTCACTTAGTTCTATGAATTTAAGGCTCTTCCATGTCTTTTCATGAGTTGATAGCTCATTTCTTTTTGGCACTGAATAACCTTCCACTGTCTGTGTATACCGCAGTTTAGCCACTCACCTAATGAAGGACATCTTGATTACTTCCAAGTTTTGGCCATCATACATAAAAGTGTTATAAATATCAGTGTGCAGGTTTTTGTGTGGACATGAGTTTTCAACCCCTTTGGGTAAATACCAAGGAACACAATTTGCTGGATTGTATGGCTTAGTTTTGTAATAAATTTCCAAGCTGTCTCCCGAGGTTTTTTTTTCCCCCCCTTTCTCCTTTCCTTTGCTTTACCAGGAAGCTGCAGTTGTCTGTTTCCTGCAATTTCTAGCAGTTACTTGAAAAGTTAATATTGTCTTTAAAAAATAAAATGAAACCTTGAACTCCAAGAACAGATTGGTGGTTGCCATAGACAAGGAAGGGGTGGGAGTGAAATGGGTGGAGGTGGTTTTAAAAAGAAAAAAGGAGGCCGTACCATTTCACGTTCTCACCGGTGATGAATGAGCGTTTCTGTAGTTTCACATCCTCACCAGCATTTGGTGTTGTCAGTTTACTTCCTTTTCTTGTCTTATTGCGTTAGCTAGGACTTTGAGTACAGCGTTTAAAAGGAGTGGTGAGAGGACATTCTTGCCTTGTTCTTTTCAATTTATTTTATTGATTTGGTATCCATCAACGATTGAATATGAAGAATGGTTGTAGCTGCCAAAGAATAGTTTGAAAACCCTATCTTAATGGCAGAAAACACTTGGGCCTCTACTATGTACTCAAGTATTCAAGCAAATCCAAATGCTTCTTGTGGACAATGTTGGCTGTGTGTGCAGAGTCTCACGAAGCCCACTTCTATGCAAAGCTGCTGAGGTCTTCCCATACAGCAAGAAATCCAGTCATGTTCTGGTGTTTCTGAAAAATCTAGTGACTAAAGCAAGTGAATCTCTTCAATTGATGTTACTGAGAGTTTGGATTACAGGTACTCACCAGGGAGCTCAATTTCAAATTAACTACTCCCCAATCTTTTCAAAAGTCTCAAATTGTTATTTGAGAGATTGTCTCTGACCTCCCTACTCAACGTGTGGTCTGTGGGCCGGTAGCAGTGGCCGAACTTAGGAGCTTGTTAGAAAAGGGCTGAATCTCAGGCTCCAACTCCAGCTTCCCGAATCCGAATCTGTGTTTTTAACAAGTTCATCTGTTGAGTCAACCTGTCAATAATTTTCCTATAAAATTTTGACCAGCATTGGTCTAAGAGACACTGTCACCATGTATTAATCTAGACCAGAAATTTTTACTTTGAGCTCCTTTTTATCTAAAAATCTGCCTCAAGTTTATATACTCCCTGCAATTGAAGGCAAAATGGAATCTGTGTGAGGGCATATGTGCTCATGTTTGTAACCATAGGTCCACTTTTTGACAAAGAGGGTTCATAAATTTTTAGCTTTTAAAAATATTGCAAACTTGCTTGATAAAGATCTTTTGCCAAACAGACAAATCAATTTAACAAATACTTATGGAATGCCAACTCTGTGGTAATGTGGAATTATAATTAAGAAAGGTTTTAAGTCCATCTGTTTGGGTTTCAGTTCCAGGTCTAACACTCAAAGCTATATGACCTTTGATCAATTTCTTACAATCCCTGTGCTTAGGTATTTTTCAAATATAAAACCGGGATCAGAGTGATATCTAACTCATAGGGCTTTATGAGGGTTACTATGGTTAATACATATAAGTTCTTAAAACTATTTCTAGCACATACTAAGCACTCAATAAATAGTGACTATTACTATGTACCTGACCCTTTTCTAGGCTCTGGGGAAATTGTGATAAGACAAACACCATTCCAGCCCTAATAGGTCCTTTATCTTATCAGGAGAGAATAGACATTAAAATATTAATTTTATAATTACTAATTTTAAATTGGGATACATGCTGTGAATAGAGAAGTACAAGGTGCCTTTAGAAGGACCTGACCAGGGCTGGAAGGTCAGGAGGGCTTCCTTGCTGAAGTGAGTTTAGGTGAAAGGGAACAGGGAAATGGAGAGAGATCCAGGTCCAGTGGGGTGGTCTCACGCAGGTCCGGCATCCAGATCCAGCCCCATGGGTGTTGGGCAGAGGGGGGGTGACGAAGCTGATAAGGTAGATGGAGCCTGGATCCTGCAGTGCCTTGTGAATGATGTGTCTGAAAAGGACTTTAATCAAGTGTGTGAGGACTGGGTTTTAAGTTTTACTTTATGACTCCAACAGGCAAGTGGGAAATGGGTTGAAAGGGAAATAAGCATGAATGTTGAGAGACCAGTTAGGAAGGATTCATGGTGGGACATAAAAGAATTGGTTGCACCTTTTTGGAACATGTTGGCAGCAAAAGAAGAAAGAGAAATGGATGAACAGGAGAAATATTTAGGTGAAGTTAGGAGGGCTTGGTAGTTAATGGATTCCTGATCGAATTGTATTTTGCTTTTTTTTTTTTCCCTTCAAGATTAAAAAGAAATTCATAGAAGTGACTTTATTTCTGGATTTTTCCTTCAGTCTATAGACACAGACCCATCTACTCTCACAGGCTTTCCTTTGCCTTACATATGGCCCCATAGGTATTCTCACAGATTCATATACGATTCATAGTATGTACTTTCCCCTTGTAAGACGACTACTGTTTATTTTAGAAAGAAATTCATTTGTGCTTGTAAGACAAAGCTTCTATTCTCTGTTGACAGTTTTTTTTTGAAGTTCTTTTAAGTGTCTGGGGTGGGGCTGGATATATTTTTGCCTTCCTTAGTCATAAGGAATACAACGTGTAATATACACCCCCCCCCCCTTAAACTCTAAGCAGGTGGTGATGAAAATAACTAACACCACCTATATAAAAACTTTGTTCTTGTTTTCCTTTGGGGATGCAAGCAGTGAAGAGCCCAGATATCCGGAATCCCTAGTTTCATGCTTTCTACAAAATTTTTGGTCTATTTAATTTTAATCCAGGTCTTCCACTTCTTTATATCATTCTGGCATGATAACAATTATTATTACCCACCCCTCTCAGGAAAAAGCCTATAGTTACAGAGGGACTCAAATCTATCAAGTAGGTTGTAATATTAAGAGCAACAAAATGGTTATTATAAATGATTGTTAGAATGACTATCATTTATTGACCACCTACTAGGTACCTGCAACCACCTTCTGAGTAGAAGTAGCCCCAGTTTCCTAAGAAACCAAGGCAATATATTGTTCCTCTGGGTCTGATAAGAAAGCAGAAACCTCTCCTTGCTTTTGCAGGATTCTCCTGGCTCTGTTCCACCTTATCCCCCAGAACCCTATGTTTCTCGTGTTCCTATCTCCGTCCTTAAATACTGTCTCTCACTCTTTCTTCTCCAGACCACTTTCTTCTGCCTTTTCCTTGGACCGTTCTCCTTAAGCTGATGGCCAAGAAACAGACAAAGGAATGAGGTGATGGGTGTGACTGGCTCTTTCTGCTTTTGTGTAGGGATTGTCTGGGAACATAGTGAAGGCACCCCACAGTGTGCATCTAACAGGCAGACCATCCACCATCTTGGGAAGCACAGGAGGGCAACAGTGCTTTTCAGACCCCATTGGAAGAAGCCCTGTGGGTGGCACCAACTGGCCAATATACAGGGTTGCCACGGCTCAACAGTCTGTTGTTGTTCTTGGTGACGTTGGTGGTTTTGTTTTTCTTAAATAAATGAGGTGTAGGCTTTAGGCTCCTGGCCCTCTCTCAGAGCAGGTTTGCACACCCCTGAAGTCAGAGCTGAATTCTGCCATCTCTCCAGTAACACTTAATTGTTTTTAATTATCCCTCCACTGAAGCTGAACCATCCCTCACCCAGGTCACAGCACAGAACATGGCTCATAAGTTTTATGAGCCACCTTGTGTATCTCATCCATGTGTGCTATCTCATCCAAAGGTGGCTACCTTTTCTGACAGTGAGCAATCCATCAGGCAGATACCCCTGCCCCTGACAGGGTCTGGACGCTCAGAGCAGGGACAGGCTCTTCTTGGTATCCGTGTGTTGACTACCATTGTAGCAGGAAGCCAGGCTCCGGGCTGGAGACTTGAATTTCAGATCTTAAGATTGCACATTAATTGAACCTTGGAATAGTCTTTTATTTCCACCTATGAAGGTCATAAGGCTTGACAAAACTCAAGGGGTTGTTTGGAATTCTCTAAGTCTGGTTATTCCTCTGCTAAGCCAGGAGTTCTCGTTCTGAATTTCTAGTGAGATATTGGGCACCAAGTCTGAATCCTCATTTGAATTCTATAAATACTTGCAGAAGAAATGAAAAGCCCAATATTTATGGGTGGGTTGCATAGCCAGAGTCCTTACTTGTAAATGGACTTAACAGAAACGTATATAGTCCAAAAATGTATTTCCCAATGACTCTGCTCGGTAAGATATGTTCATTCATTCACCTATTCACTTATTCATTCACTTATTCATTCACTTATTCACTTATTCATTCACTTATTCATTCACTTATTCATTCACTTATT